>NW_026991422.1:315000-615000 GCF_036370855.1 Dromaius novaehollandiae | reverse complement strand
TTGAATGTGACGTGGGTGTGACGTGCATGGTTCGAACGTGAGGTGGGTGTTTTAAATGTGAGCTGGGCGTGACGTGGGTCATTCGAACATGACGTAGGTGTGACATGGGTGTTTCGGACGTGACATGGGTGTGACGTAGGTGCTTCGAATGTGATGTGGGCGTAAGGTGGGGGCTTCGAACGTGACGTGGGTGTGACGTGGGTCATTTGAACGTGACGTGGGCGTGACGTGGGTGATTCCAACGTGACGTGGGGTTTTGAACGTGACGTGGGCGTGACGTGGGGGATTGGAACGTGACGTGGGTGTGACGTGGGTGTTTCGAACCTGACGTGGGCGTGACGTCGGTACTTTGAATGTGACGTGGGTGTGACGTGGGTCATTCGAACGTGATGTACGTGTGACGTGTGGGCTTCGAACGTGACGTGGGTGTTTCAAAACTAACGTGGGTGTGACGTAGGGGTATCGAACGTGACGTAGGTGTTTCCAAACTGACATGGGTGTGACGTCAGTACGTTGCATGTGACGTGGGTGTGACGTGCATGATTCGATCGTGAGGTGGGTGTTTTAAATCTGAGCTGGGCGTATCGTGGGTCATTCGAACGTGACATAGGTGTGACGTGGGGGCATCGAACGTGACATGGGCGTGACGTGGATGTTTCGAATGTGACGTTGGTGTTTCGAACGTGACATGCGTGTGACGTGGGTGCTTTGAATGTGACGTGGGCGTAACGTGGGTGCTTCGAACGTGACGTGGGTGTGACGTCGGTACTTTGAATGTGCCGTGGGTGTGACGTGCATGACTCGAACGTGACGTGGGCGTGACGTGGGGGCTTCGAAGTTGACGTGGGCCAGACCTGGGTGATGCGAACGTGACGTGGGTGTGACGTGGGGGCTTCAAAAGTGACGTGGGCGTCACGTGGGGGCATCGAACGTGACGTAGGTGTGACGTGGGGGCTTCGAATGTGACGTTGGTGTTTCGAACGTGACATGGGTGTGACATGGGTGCCTCGAATATGACATGGGTGTGACGTGGGGGCTTTGAACATTACGTGGGTGTGACGTGGGTGATTCGAATGTGACGTGGGCGTGACGTGGGGGCTTCGAACGCCACGTGAGCTTCACGTGGGGGCATCGAACGTGACGTGGGCGTGACGTGGGGGCTTCAAGCGTGACCTGGGTGTGACGTGGGTGTTTCGAAGGTGACGTGGGCGTGACGTCAGTACTTTGAATGTGACAAGGGTGTGACCTGGGTCATGCGAACGTGACGTGGGTGTGACGTGGGTGTTTCGAACGTTACGTGGGCATTTCGTGGGTGTTTCGAACGTGACGTGGGAGTGACGTCGGAACTTTGAATGTGACGTGGGTGTGTCCTGGGTGATTGTAACGTGACGTGGGCGTCACGTGGGGGCTTCGAAAGTGACGTGGACGTCACGTGGGTGATTCGAAGGTGACGTGGGTGTGACGTGGGGGCTTCGAACGTGACCTGGGTGTGAGGCGGGTGTTTCGAACGTGACGTGGGCGTGACGTCGGTACTTTGAATGTGACGTGGGTGTGACCTGGGTCATTGGAACGTGACGTGGGAGTGACGCGGGGGCTTCGAACTTGACGTAAGGGTGACATGGGTGCTTAGAACGTGACGTGGGCGTGACGTGGGCGATTCCAACGTGACGTGGGGCTTCGAACGTGACGTGGGCGGGAGGTGGGTGATTCGAATGTCACTTGGGCGTGACGTGGGGGCTTCGAACGTCACGTGGGCGTGACGTGGGGGCTTCGATGTTGACGTGGGCGTGACCTGGGTGATTGGAACGTGACGTGGACGTGACGTGGGTGGTCTCAACGTGACGTGAGCGTCACGTGGGGTCCTCGAACGTGACTTGGGCGTCACGTGGGGTCTTCGAAAGTGACGTGGGCGTGAGGTGGGTGATTGGAACGTGACGTGGGCGTGACGTCGGTACTTTGAAAGTGACGTGGGTGCGTGGGTGATTCCAACGTGACGTGGGGCTTCGAACGTGACGTGGGTGTGACCTGGGTGATTGGAACGTGACGTGGGTGTGACGTGGGTGTTTCGAACGTGACGTGGGCGTGACGTCGGTACTTTGAATGTGACGTAGGTGTGACGTGGGTCATTCGAACGTGATGTACGTGTGACGTGTGGGCTTCGAACGTGACGTGGGTGTTTCAAAACTAACGTGGGTGTGACGTAGGGGTATCGAACGTGACGTAGGTGTTTCCAAACTGACATGGGTGTGACGTCAGTACGTTGCATGTGACGTGGGTGTGACGTGCATGATTCGATCGTGAGGTGGGTGTGACGTGGGGGCTTCGAAGTTGACGTGGGTACTTTGAAAGTGACGTGGGTGTGACCTGGTAATTTGAACGTGACGTGGGAGTGACGTGGGGGCTTCCAACGTGACATAAGGGTGACATGGGTGCTTAGAACGTGACGTGGGCGTGACGTGGGTGATTCCAACGTGACGTGGGGGCTTCGAATGTGACGTGGGCGTGAGGTGGGTGATTCGAACGTGACGTGGGCGTGACGTCGGTACTTTGAAAGTGACGTGGGTGTGACCTGGGGGCTTCGAACGTGACATAAGGGCGACATGGGTGCTTAGAACGTGACGTGGGCGTCACGTGGGTGATTCCAACGTGACGTGGGGGCTTCGAACGTGACATGGGCGTGACGTGGGTGTTTCGAACGTGACGTTGGTGTTTCCAACGTGACGTGGGTGTGACGTGGGGGCTTCGAACGTCACGTGGGCATGACGTGGGTGATTCGAAAGTGACGTGGGCGTCACGTGGGAGTTTCGATCATGACGTGGGCGTGACGTGTGTGGTTTCAACGTGACGTGGGTGTCACGTGGGGCATCGAACGTGACGTGGACGTGACGTCGGTACTTTCATTTTGAGGTTGGTGTGACCTGGGTCATTCGAACGTGACGTACATGTGACGTGGGTGATTCCAACGTGACGTGGGGCTTCGAACGTGACGTGGGCGTGACGTGGGTGATTCGAATGTGACGTGGGCGTGAGGTGGGGGCTTCGAACGTGACGTGAGCGCCACGTGGGGGCATCGAAGTTGACGTGGGCGTGACCTGGGTGATTGGAACGTGAAGTGGGTGGTACGTGGGGGCTTCGAACGTGACGTGGGCGTGACGTGGATGCTTCGAATGTGACGTTGGTGTTTCAAACGTGACATGGGTGTGACGTGGGGGCTTCGAACGTGACGTGGGGGTGACGTGGGTGATTCGAACGTGACGTGGGCTTGACGTCGGTACTTTGAATGTGACGTGGGTGTGACCTGGGTCATTTGATCGTGACGTGTGAGTGACGTGGGGGCTTCGAACGTGACGTAAGGGTGACATGGGTGTTTAGTACGTGACGTGGGTGTGACGTGGGTGATTCCAACGTGACCTGGGGCTTCGAACGTGAAGTGGGCGTGACGTGGGTGATTGGAACGTGACGTGGGCGTGACGTCGGTACTTTGAAAGTGACGTGGGCGTCACGTGGGGGCTTCGAACCTGACATGGGTGTGACGTGGGGGCTTCGAAAGTGACGTGGGTGTGACGTGGGTCATTTGAACGTGACGTGGGCGTGACGTGGGTGATTCCAACGTGACGTGGGGCTTCGAACGTGACGTGGGTGTGACGTCGGTATTTTGAATGTGACGTGGGTGTGACCTGGGTCAATCGGACGTGACGTGGGAGTGACGTGGGGGCATCGAACGTGACAAAAGGGTGACATGGGTGTTTAGAAAGTGACGTGGGCGTGATGCGGGTGATTCCAACGTGACGTGGGGCTTCGAATGTGACGTGGGCGTGACGTGGGTGATTGGAACGTGACGTGGGCGTGACGGCGGTACTTTCAATGTGACGTGGGTGTGACCTGGGGGCTTCGAACATGACGCAAGGGCGACATGGGTGCTTAGAACGTGACGTGGGCGTCACGTGGGTGATTCCAACGTGACGTGGGGGCTTCGAACGTGACATGGGCGTGACGTGGGTGATTCGAACGTGACGTGGGCGTGACGTCGGTACTTTGAAAGTGACGTGGGTGTGACCTGGGTGATTGGAACGTGACGTGGGAGTGACGTGGGGGCTTCAAACGTGACGTAAGGGTGACATGGGTGCTTAGAACGTCACGTGGGCGTGACGTGGGTGATTGGAACGTGACGTGGGGCTTAGAACGTGACGTGGGCGTGATGTGGGTGATTCGAATGTCACTTGGGCGTGACGTGGGGGCTTCGAACGTCACGTGGGCGTGACGTGGGGGCTTCGATGTTGACGTGGGCGTGACATGGGTGATTGGAACGTGACGTGGACGTGACGTGGGTGGTTTCAATGTGACGTGAGCGTCACGTGGGGTCCTCGAACGTGACTTGGGCGTCACGTGGGGTCTTCGAAAGTGACGTGGGCATGACGTGGGTGATTCGAAGGTGACGTGGGTGTGACGTGGGGGCTTCGAACGTGACGTGGGTGTGACCTGGTAATTTGAACGTGACGTGGGAGTGACGTGGGGGCTTCCAACGTGACATAAGGGTGACATGGGTGCTTAGAACGTGACGTGGGCGTGACGTGGGTGATTCCAACGTGACGTGGGGGCTTCGAATGTGACGTGGGCGTGAGGTGGGTGATTCGAACGTGACGTGGGCGTGACGTCGGTACTTTGAAAGTGACGTGGGTGTGACCTGGGGGCTTCGAACGTGACATAAGGGCGACATGGGTGCTTAGAACGTGACGTGGGCGTGACGTGGGTGATTCCAACGTGACGTGGGGGCTTCGAACGTGACATGGGCGTGACGTGGGTGTTTCGAACGTGACGTTGGTGTTTCCAACGTGACGTGGGTGTGACGTGGGGGCTTCGAACGTCACGTGGGCATGACGTGGGTGAGTCGAAAGTGACGTGGGCGTCACGTGGGAGTTTCGATCATGACGTGGGCGTGACGTGTGTGGTTTCAACGTGACGTGGGTGTCACGTGGGGCATCGAACGTGACGTGGACGTGACGTCGGTACTTTCAATTTGAGGTTGGTGTGACCTGGGTCATTCGAACGTGACGTACATGTGACGTGGGTGATTCCAACGTGACGTGGGGCTTCGAACGTGACGTGGGCGTGACGTGGGTGATTCGAATGTGACGTGGGCGTGACGTGGGGTCTTCGAACGTGACGTGAGCGCCACGTGGGGGCATCGAAGTTGACGTGGGCGTGACCTGGGTGATTGGAACGTGAAGTGGGTGTGACGTGGGGGCTTCGAACGTGACGTGGGCGTGACGTGGGTGTTTCGAACGTGACGTGGGTGTGACGTGGGTGCTTCGAACGTGACGTGGGCGTCACGTGGGGGCTTCGAACATGACGTGGATGTGAGGTGGGTGCTTCGGACGTGACGTAGGCATGACGTGGGGGCTTCGAAAATGATGTGGGTGTGACGTGGGTGCTTCGAACGTGAAGTGGGCGTAACGTGGGGGCTTCGAACATGACGCGGGAGTGATGTGGATTCTTCGAATGTGACGTTGGTGTTTCGAACGTGACAGGGGTGTGACGTGGGTGCTGCGAACGTGACGTGGGCATCACGTGGGGACTTCGAACATGACGTGGATGTGAGGTGGGTGCTTCGGACGTGACGTAGGCATGACGTGGGGGCTTCGAAAATGATGTGGGTGTGACGTGGGGGCTTCGAACGTGACGTGCGTGTGACGTGGGTGTTTCGAAGCTGACGTTGGTATTTCGAACGTGACGTGGGTGTGACGTGGGTGCATCGGACGTGACGTGGGCATAACGTGGGGGCTACGAACATTACGCGGGTGTGACGTGGATGCTTCGAATGCGACGTTGGTGTTTCGAACGTGACATGGGTGTGACGTGTGTGCTTGGAACGTGACGTGGGCGTCACGTGGGGGCTTCGAACATGACGTGGGTGTGACGTGGGGGCATCGATCGTGACGTGGACGTGACGTCGGTACTTTATAACTAATGGGGGTGTGACGTGGGTCATTCGAATGTGACGTGGGTGTGACGTGGGGGCTTCGAACGTGACGTGGGCATGACGTGGGTGATTCGAACGTGACGTGGGCGTGACGTGGGGGCATCGAACGTGACGTGGGTGTGACGTGGGGGCTTCGAACGTGACGTGGGCATGACGTGGGGGCGTCGAACATGACGCGGGAGTGACGTGGATGCTTCGAATGTGACGTTGGTGTTTCGAACATGACGTGGATGTGAGGTGGGTGCTTCGGACGTGACGTGGGCGTGACGTCGGGGCTTCGAAAATGATGTGGGCGTGACGTGGGTGCATCGAACGTGACGTGGGCATGACGTCGGTGATTCGAAGGTGACGTGGGTGTGACGTGGGGGCATCGAACGTGACGTGGGTGTGACGTGGGGTCTTCGAACGTGACGTGAGCGCCACGTGGGGGCATCGAAGTTGACGTGGGCGTGACCTGGGTGATTGGAACATGAAGTGGGTGTGACGTGGGTGCTTCGAACGTAACGTGGGTGTTTCAAAACTAACGTGGGTGTGACGTAGGGGTATCGAACGTGACGTAGGTGTTTCCAAACTGACGTGGGTGTGACGTCGGTATGTTGAATGTGACGTGGGTGTGACGTGCATGGTTCGAACGTGAGGTGGGTGTTTTAAATGTGAGCTGGGCGTGACGTGGGTCATTCGAACATGACGTAGGTGTGACGTGGGGGCTTCGAACGTGACGTGGGCGTGACGTGGATGCTTCGAATGTGACGTTGGTGTTTCGAACGTGACATGGGTGTGACATGGGTGCTTCGAATGTGACGTGGGCGTGACGTGGGGGCTTCGAACGTGACGTGGGTGTGACGTGGATGCTTCGAACGTGACGTTGGTGTTTCGAACGTGACGTGGGTGTGACGTGGGTGCTTGGAACGTGACGTGGGCGGCACGTGGGGGCTTCGAACATGACGTGGGTGTGACGTGGGGGCATCGATCGTGACGTGGACGTGACGTCGGTACTTTATACCTGATGGGGGTGTGACGTGGGTGATTCGAACGTGACGTGGGTGTGACGTGGGGGCATCGAACGTGACGTGGGCATGACGTGGGTGATTGGAACGTGACGTGGGCGTGACGTCGGTACTTTGAATGTGACGTGGGTGTGACCTGGGTCATTCGAACGTGATGTACGTGTGACGTGTGGGCTTCGAATGTGACGTGGGTGTTTCAAAACTAATGTGGGTGTGACGTAGGGGTATCGAACGTGACGTAGGTGTTTCCAAACTGACGTGGGTGTGACGTCGGTATGTTGAATGTGACGTGGGTGTGACGGTCATGGTTCGAACGTGAGGTGGGTGTTTTAAATGTGAGCTGGGCGTGACGTGGGTCATTCGAACATGACGTAGGTGAGACGTGGGGGCTTCGAACGTGACGTGGGCGTGACGTGGGTCATTTGAACGTGACGTGGGCGTGACGTGGGTGATTCCAACGTGACGTGGGGCTTTGAACGTGACGTGGGCGTGACGTGGGTGATTCCAACGTGACGTGGGCGTGACGTGGGTGATTCCAACGTGACGTGGGGGCTTTGAACGTGACGTGAGCTTCACGTGGGGGCATCGAACGTGACGTGGGCGTGACGTGGGGGCTTCAAGCGTGACCTGGGTGTGACGTGGGTGTTTCGAAGGGAACGTGGGCGTGACGTCGGTGCTTTGAATGTGACGTGGGTGTGACCTGGGTCATTGGAACGTGACGTGGGAGTGACGCGGGGGCATCGAACGTGATGTAAGGGTGACATGGGTGCTTAGAACGTGACGTGGGCGTGATGCGGGTGATTCCAACGTAACGTGGGGGCTTCGAATGTGACGTGGGCGTGACGTGGGTGATTGGAACGTGACGTGGGGCTTCGAATGTGACGTGGGTGTGACGTGGGTCATTCGAACGTGATGTACGTGTGACGTGTGGGCTTCGAACCTGACGTGGGTGTTTCAAAACCAACGTGGGTGTGACGTGGGGTATCGAACGTGACGTAGGTGTTTCCAAACTGACATGGGTGTGACGTCAGTACGTTGCATGTGACGTGGGTGTGACGTGCATGATTCGATCGTGAGGTGGGTGTTTTAAATCTGAGCTGGGCGTATCGTAGGTCATTCGAACGTGACATAGGTGTGACGTGGGGGCATCGATCATGACATGGGCGTGACGTGGATGTTTCGAATGTGACGTTGGTGTTTCGAACGTGACATGCGTGTGACGTGGGTGCTTTGAATGTGACGTGGGCGTCACGTGGTGTCCTCGAACGTGACTTGGGCATCACGTGGGGTCTTCGAAAGTGACCTGGGCATGACGTGGGTGATTCGAAGGTGACGTGGGGCTTCGAACGTGACGTGGGCGTGAGGTGGGTGATTGGAACGTGACGTGGGCGTGACGTCGGTACTTTGAAAGTGACGTGGGTGTGACCTGGGGGCTTCGAACGTGACATAAGGGCGACATGGGTGCTTAGAACGTGACGTGGGCGTCACGTGGGTGATTCCAACGTGACGTGGGGGCTTCGAACGTGACATGGGCGTGACGTGGGTGTTTCGAACGTGACGTTGGTGTTTCCAACGTGACGTGGGTGTGACGTGGGGGCTTCGAACGTCACGTGGGCATGACGTGGGTGATTCGAAAGTGACGTGGGCGTCACGTGGGAGTTTCGATCATGACGTGGGCGTGACGTGTGTGGTTTCAACGTGACGTGGGTGTCACGTGGGGCATCGAACGTGACGTGGACGTGACGTCGGTACTTTCATTTTGAGGTTGGTGTGACCTGGGTCATTCGAACGTGACGTACATGTGACGTGGGTGATTCCAACGTGACGTGGGGCTTCGAACGTGACGTGGGCGTGACGTGGGTGATTCGAATGTGACGTGGGCGTGAGGTGGGGGCTTCGAACGTGACGTGAGCGCCACGTGGGGGCATCGAAGTTGACGTGGGCGTGACCTGGGTGATTGGAACGTGAAGTGGGTGGTACGTGGGGGCTTCGAACGTGACGTGGGCGTGACGTGGATGCTTCGAATGTGACGTTGGTGTTTCAAACGTGACATGGGTGTGACGTGGGGGCTTCGAACGTGACGTGGGGGTGACGTGGGTGATTCGAACGTGACGTGGGCTTGACGTCGGTACTTTGAATGTGACGTGGGTGTGACCTGGGTCATTTGATCGTGACGTGTGAGTGACGTGGGGGCTTCGAACGTGACGTAAGGGTGACATGGGTGTTTAGTACGTGACGTGGGTGTGACGTGGGTGATTCCAACGTGACCTGGGGCTTCGAACGTGAAGTGGGCGTGACGTGGGTGATTGGAACGTGACGTGGGCGTGACGTCGGTACTTTGAAAGTGACGTGGGCGTCACGTGGGGGCTTCGAACCTGACATGGGTGTGACGTGGGGGCTTCGAAAGTGACGTGGGTGTGACGTGGGTCATTTGAACGTGACGTGGGCGTGACGTGGGTGATTCCAACGTGACGTGGGGCTTCGAACGTGACGTGGGTGTGACGTCGGTATTTTGAATGTGACGTGGGTGTGACCTGGGTCAATCGGACGTGACGTGGGAGTGACGTGGGGGCATCGAACGTGACAAAAGGGTGACATGGGTGTTTAGAAAGTGACGTGGGCGTGATGCGGGTGATTCCAACGTGACGTGGGGCTTCGAATGTGACGTGGGCGTGACGTGGGTGATTGGAACGTGACGTGGGCGTGACGGCGGTACTTTCAATGTGACGTGGGTGTGACCTGGGGGCTTCGAACATGACGCAAGGGCGACATGGGTGCTTAGAACGTGACGTGGGCGTCACGTGGGTGATTCCAACGTGACGTGGGGGCTTCGAACGTGACATGGGCGTGACGTGGGTGATTCGAACGTGACGTGGGCGTGACGTCGGTACTTTGAAAGTGACGTGGGTGTGACCTGGGTGATTGGAACGTGACGTGGGAGTGACGTGGGGGCTTCAAACGTGACGTAAGGGTGACATGGGTGCTTAGAACGTCACGTGGGCGTGACGTGGGTGATTGGAACGTGACGTGGGGCTTAGAACGTGACGTGGGCGTGATGTGGGTGATTCGAATGTCACTTGGGCGTGACGTGGGGGCTTCGAACGTCACGTGGGCGTGACGTGGGGGCTTCGATGTTGACGTGGGCGTGACATGGGTGATTGGAACGTGACGTGGACGTGACGTGGGTGGTTTCAATGTGACGTGAGCGTCACGTGGGGTCCTCGAACGTGACTTGGGCGTCACGTGGGGTCTTCGAAAGTGACGTGGGCATGACGTGGGTGATTCGAAGGTGACGTGGGTGTGACGTGGGGGCTTCGAACGTGACGTGGGTGTGACCTGGTAATTTGAACGTGACGTGGGAGTGACGTGGGGGCTTCCAACGTGACATAAGGGTGACATGGGTGCTTAGAACGTGACGTGGGCGTGACGTGGGTGATTCCAACGTGACGTGGGGGCTTCGAATGTGACGTGGGCGTGAGGTGGGTGATTCGAACGTGACGTGGGCGTGACGTCGGTACTTTGAAAGTGACGTGGGTGTGACCTGGGGGCTTCGAACGTGACATAAGGGCGACATGGGTGCTTAGAACGTGACGTGGGCGTGACGTGGGTGATTCCAACGTGACGTGGGGGCTTCGAACGTGACATGGGCGTGACGTGGGTGTTTCGAACGTGACGTTGGTGTTTCCAACGTGACGTGGGTGTGACGTGGGGGCTTCGAACGTCACGTGGGCATGACGTGGGTGAGTCGAAAGTGACGTGGGCGTCACGTGGGAGTTTCGATCATGACGTGGGCGTGACGTGTGTGGTTTCAACGTGACGTGGGTGTCACGTGGGGCATCGAACGTGACGTGGACGTGACGTCGGTACTTTCAATTTGAGGTTGGTGTGACCTGGGTCATTCGAACGTGACGTACATGTGACGTGGGTGATTCCAACGTGACGTGGGGCTTCGAACGTGACGTGGGCGTGACGTGGGTGATTCGAATGTGACGTGGGCGTGACGTGGGGTCTTCGAACGTGACGTGAGCGCCACGTGGGGGCATCGAAGTTGACGTGGGCGTGACCTGGGTGATTGGAACGTGACGTGGGTGTGACGTGGGGGCTTCGAACGTGACGTGGGCGTGACGTGGGTGTTTCGAACGTGACGTGGGTGTGACGTGGGTGCTTCGAACGTGACGTGGGCGTCACGTGGGGGCTTCGAACATGACGTGGATGTGAGGTGGGTGCTTCGGACGTGACGTAGGCATGACGTGGGGGCTTCGAAAATGATGTGGGTGTGACGTGGGTGCTTCGAACGTGAAGTGGGCGTAACGTGGGGGCTTCGAACATGACGCGGGAGTGATGTGGATTCTTCGAATGTGACGTTGGTGTTTCGAACGTGACAGGGGTGTGACGTGGGTGCTGCGAACGTGACGTGGGCATCACGTGGGGACTTCGAACATGACGTGGATGTGAGGTGGGTGCTTCGGACGTGACGTAGGCATGACGTGGGGGCTTCGAAAATGATGTGGGTGTGACGTGGGGGCTTCGAACGTGACGTGCGTGTGACGTGGGTGTTTCGAAGCTGACGTTGGTATTTCGAACGTGACGTGGGTGTGACGTGGGTGCATCGGACGTGACGTGGGCATAACGTGGGGGCTACGAACATTACGCGGGTGTGACGTGGATGCTTCGAATGCGACGTTGGTGTTTCGAACGTGACATGGGTGTGACGTGTGTGCTTGGAACGTGACGTGGGCGTCACGTGGGGGCTTCGAACATGACGTGGGTGTGACGTGGGGTCTTCGAACGTGACGTGAGCGCCACGTGGGGGCATCGAAGTTGACGTGGGCGTGACCTGGGTGATTGGAACATGAAGTGGGTGTGACGTGGGTGCTTCGAACGTAACGTGGGTGTTTCAAAACTAACGTGGGTGTGACGTAGGGGTATCGAACGTGACGTAGGTGTTTCCAAACTGACGTGGGTGTGACGTCGGTATGTTGAATGTGACGTGGGTGTGACGTGCATGGTTCGAACGTGAGGTGGGTGTTTTAAATGTGAGCTGGGCGTGACGTGGGTCATTCGAACATGACGTAGGTGTGACGTGGGGGCTTCGAACGTGACGTGGGCGTGACGTGGATGCTTCGAATGTGACGTTGGTGTTTCGAACGTGACATGGGTGTGACATGGGTGCTTCGAATGTGACGTGGGCGTGACGTGGGGGCTTCGAACGTGACGTGGGTGTGACGTGGATGCTTCGAACGTGACGTTGGTGTTTCGAACGTGACGTGGGTGTGACGTGGGTGCTTGGAACGTGACGTGGGCGGCACGTGGGGGCTTCGAACATGACGTGGGTGTGACGTGGGGGCATCGATCGTGACGTGGACGTGACGTCGGTACTTTATACCTGATGGGGGTGTGACGTGGGTGATTCGAACGTGACGTGGGTGTGACGTGGGGGCATCGAACGTGACGTGGGCATGACGTGGGTGATTGGAACGTGACGTGGGCGTGACGTCGGTACTTTGAATGTGACGTGGGTGTGACCTGGGTCATTCGAACGTGATGTACGTGTGACGTGTGGGCTTCGAATGTGACGTGGGTGTTTCAAAACTAATGTGGGTGTGACGTAGGGGTATCGAACGTGACGTAGGTGTTTCCAAACTGACGTGGGTGTGACGTCGGTATGTTGAATGTGACGTGGGTGTGACGGTCATGGTTCGAACGTGAGGTGGGTGTTTTAAATGTGAGCTGGGCGTGACGTGGGTCATTCGAACATGACGTAGGTGAGACGTGGGGGCTTCGAACGTGACGTGGGCGTGACGTGGGTCATTTGAACGTGACGTGGGCGTGACGTGGGTGATTCCAACGTGACGTGGGGCTTTGAACGTGACGTGGGCGTGACGTGGGTGATTCCAACGTGACGTGGGGGCTTTGAACGTGACGTGAGCTTCACGTGGGGGCATCGAACGTGACGTGGGCGTGACGTGGGGGCTTCAAGCGTGACCTGGGTGTGACGTGGGTGTTTCGAAGGGAACGTGGGCGTGACGTCGGTGCTTTGAATGTGACGTGGGTGTGACCTGGGTCATTGGAACGTGACGTGGGAGTGACGCGGGGGCATCGAACGTGATGTAAGGGTGACATGGGTGCTTAGAACGTGACGTGGGCGTGATGCGGGTGATTCCAACGTAACGTGGGGGCTTCGAATGTGACGTGGGCGTGACGTGGGTGATTGGAACGTGACGTGGGGCTTCGAATGTGACGTGGGTGTGACGTGGGTCATTCGAACGTGATGTACGTGTGACGTGTGGGCTTCGAACCTGACGTGGGTGTTTCAAAACCAACGTGGGTGTGACGTGGGGTATCGAACGTGACGTAGGTGTTTCCAAACTGACATGGGTGTGACGTCAGTACGTTGCATGTGACGTGGGTGTGACGTGCATGATTCGATCGTGAGGTGGGTGTTTTAAATCTGAGCTGGGCGTATCGTAGGTCATTCGAACGTGACATAGGTGTGACGTGGGGGCATCGATCATGACATGGGCGTGACGTGGATGTTTCGAATGTGACGTTGGTGTTTCGAACGTGACATGCGTGTGACGTGGGTGCTTTGAATGTGACGTGGGCGTCACGTGGTGTCCTCGAACGTGACTTGGGCATCACGTGGGGTCTTCGAAAGTGACGTGGGCATGACGTGGGTGATTCGAAGGTGACGTGGGGCTTCGAACGTGACGTGGGCGTGAGGTGGGTGATTGGAACGTGACGTGGGCGTGACGTCGGTACTTTGAAAGTGACGTGGGAGTGACGTGGGGGCTTCAAACGTGACGTAAGGGTGACATGGGTGCTCAGAACGTGACGTGGGTGTGACGTGGGTGATTCCAACGTCATGTGGGGGCTTCGAACGTGACGTGGGTGTGACGTGGGGGCTTCGAATGTGACGTAAGGGTGACCTGGGTGATGCGAACGTGACGTGGGCGTGACGTGGGTGATTCGAATATGACGTGGGCGTGACGTGGGTGATTCGAAAGTGACGTCGGTGTGACGTGGGTGTTTCGGACGTGACGTGGGCGTGACGTGGATGCTTCGAACGTGACGTTGGTGTTTCGAACGTGACGTGGGTGTGACGTGGGTGCTTCAAACGTGACGTGGGTGTGACATAGGCGCTTCGATCATGACGTGGGCGTGACGTGTGTGGTTTCAACGTGACGTGGGTGTCACGTGGGGCATCGAACGTGACGTGGACGTGACGTCGGTACTTTCAATTTGAGGTTGGTGTGACCTGGGTCATTCGAACGTGACGTACATGTGACGTGGGTGATTCCAACGTGACGTGGGGCTTCGAACGTGACGTGGGTGTGATCTGGGTGATTGGAACGTGACGTGGGTGTGACGTGGGTGTTTCGAACGTGACGTTGGTGTTTCGAACTTGACTTCGGTGTGACGTGGGGCTTCGAACATGACGTGGGTGTGACGTGGGGGCTTCGAACGTGACGTGGGCGTGACGTGGGTCATTTGAGCGTGACGTGGGCGTGACGTGGGTGATTCCAACGTGACGTGGGGCTTTGAACGTGACGTGGGCGTGACGTGGGTGATTCGAATGTGACGTGGGCGTGACGTGGGGGCTTCGAACGCCATGTGAGCTTCACGTGGGGGCATCGAACGTGACGTGGGCGTTACGTGGGGGCTTCAAGCGTGACCTGGGTGTGACGTGGGTGTTTCCAACGTGACGTGGGCGTGACGTCAGTACTTTGAATGTGACGTGGGTGTGACGTGGGTCATTTGAACGTGACGTGGGTGTGACGTGGGTGTTTGGAACGTCACGTGGGCATGACGTGGGTGGTTCGAAAGTGATTTGGGCGAGAATGGGTACTTTACATTTGACGTGGGTGTGACCTGGGTGATGCGAACGTGACGTGGGCGTCACGTGGGGGCTTCGAACGTGACGTGGACGTCACGTGGGTGCTTCGAAGGTGACGTGGGCGTGACGTGGGGGCTTCGAAAGTGACGTGGGCGTGACGTGGGGGCTTCGAACGTAACCTGGGCGTGACGTCGGTACTTTGAATGTGACGTGGGTGTGACCTGGGTCATTGGAACGTGACGTGGGAGTGACGCGGGGGCTTCGAACGTGACGTAAGGGTGACATGGGTGCTTAGAACGTGACGTGGGCGTGACGTGGGCGATTCCAACGTGACGTGGGGCTTCGAACGTGACGTGGGCGTGATGTGGGTGATTCGAATGTCACTTGGGCGTGACGTGGGGGCTTCGAACGTCACGTGGGCGTGACGTGGGGGCTTCGATGTTGACGTGGGCGTGACCTGGGTGATTGGAACGTGACGTGGACGTGACGTGGGTGGTTTCAACGTGACGTGGGCCTCACGTGGGGGCTTCGGAGGTGACGTGGGCCTCACGTGGGGGCTTCGAAAGTGACGTGGGCATGGCGTGGGTGATTCGAAGGTGACGTGGGTGTGAGGTGGGTGTTTCGAAGGTGACGTGGGTGTGACGTGGGGTCTTCGAACGTGACGTGGGTGTGAGGTGGGTGTTTCGAACGTGACGTGGGCGTGACGTCGGTACTTTGAATGTGACGTGGGTGTGACGTGGGTCATTCGAACGTGATGTACGTGTGACGTGGGGGCATCGATCGTGACGTGGACGTGACGTCGTTACTTTATACCTGATGGGGGTGTGACGTGCGTGCTTCGAACGTGACGTGGGCGTCACGTGGGGGCTTCCAACGTGACGTGGGCATGACGTGGGTGATTCGGACGTGACGTGGGCGTGACGTGGGGGCATCGAACGTGACGTGGGTGTGACGTGGGGGCTTCGAACGTGACGTGGGTGGTTTCAACGTGACGTGGGCGTCACGCGTGGGCTTCGAACGTGACGTGGGCATGACGTGGGTGATTCGAAGCTGACGTGCGCGTGACGTGGGGGCTTCGAACGTCACGTGGGCGTGACGTGGGGGCTTGAAACGTGACGTGGGCGTGACCTGGGTGATTGGAACGTGACGTGGACGTGACGTGGGGGCATGGAACGTGACGTGGGTGTGAGGTGGGTGATTCCAACGTGACGTGGGCGTGACGTCGGTACTTTGAATGTGACGTGGGTGTGACGTGGGTCATTCGAACGTGATGTACGTGTGACGTGGGGGCATCGATCGTGACGTGGGTGTGACGTGGGTGTTTCGAACCTGACGTTGGTATTTCGAACGTGACGTGGGTGTGACGTGGGTGCATCGGACGTGACGTGGGCATAACGTGGGGGCTACGAACATTACGCGGGTGTGACGTGGATGCTTCGAATGCGACGTTGGTGTTTCGAACGTGACATGGGTGTGACGTGGGTGCTTGGAACGTGACGTGGGCGTCACGTGGGGGCTTCGAACATGACGGGGGTGTGACGTGGGGGCATCGATCGTGAGGTGGACGTGACGTCGGTACTTTATACCTGATGGGGGTGTGACGTGGGTCATTCGAACGTGACGTGGGTGTCACGTGGGGGCTTCGAACGTGACGTGGGTGTGACGTGGGGGCTTCGAACGTGACGTAAGGGTGACGTGGGGGCTTCGAACGTGACGTGGGTGTGACGTGGGTGATTCGAATATGACGTGGGCGTGACGTGGGTGATTCGAAAGTGACGTCGGTGTGACGTGGGTGTTTCGGACAAGACGTGGGCGTGACGTGGATGCTTCGAACGTGACGTTGGTGTTTCGAACGTGACGTGGGTGTGACGTGGGTGCTTCAAACGTGACGTGGGTGTGACATAGGCGCTTCGATCATGACGTGGGCGTGACGTGTGTGGTTTCAACGTGACGTGGGTGTCACGTGGGGCATCGAACGTGACGTGGACGTGACGTCGGTACTTTCAATTTGAGGTTGGTGTGTCCAGGGTCATTCGAATGTGACGTACATGTGACGTGGGTGATTCCAACGTGACGTGGGGCTTCGAACGTGACGTGGGTGTGACCTGGGTGATTGGAACGTGACGTGGGTGTGACGTGGGTGTTTCGAACGTGACGTGGGCGTGACGTCGGTACTTTGAATGTGACGTAGGTGTGACGTGGGTCATTCGAACGTGATGTACGTGTGACTTGTGGGCTTCGAACGTGACGTGGGTGTTTCAAAACTAACATGGGTGTGACGTAGGGGTATTGAACGTGACGTAGGTGTTTCCAAACTGACGTGGGTGTGACGTCGGTATGTTGAATGTGACGTGGGTGTGACGTGCATGGTTCGAACGTGAATTGGGTGTTTTAAATGTGAGCTGGGCGTGACGTCAGTCATTCGAACATGACGTAGGTGTGACGTGGGGGCTTCGAACGTGACGTGGGCGTGACGTGGGTCATTTGAACGTGACGTGGGCGTGACGTGGGTGATTCCAACGTGACGTGGGGCTTTGAACATGACGTGGGCGTGACGTGGGTGTTTCGCAGGTGACGTGGGTGTGACATCAGTACTTTGAATTTGACGTGGGTGTGACCTAGGTCATGCGAACGTGACGTGGGCGTCACGTGGGTGTTTCGAACGTCACGTGGGCGTGACGTGGGGGCTTGAAACGTGACGTGGCGTGACCTGGGTGATTGGAACGTGACGTGGACGTGACGTGGGGGCATGGAACGTGACGTGGGCATGGCGTGGGTGATTCGAAGGTGACGTGGGTGTGACGTGGGGGCTTCGAACGTGACGTGGGCGTGACGTGGGTGATTCGAACGTGACGTGGGCGTGACGTCGGAACTTTGAATGTGACGTGGGTGTGACCTGGGTCATTTGATCGTGACGTGGGAGTGACGTGGGGGCATCGAACGTGACGTAAGGGTGACATGGGTGCTTAGAACGTGACGTGGTCGTGACGTGGGTGATTGGAAGGTGACGTGGGCGTGACGTCGGTACTTTGAAAGTGACGTGGGAGTGACGTGGGGGCTTCAAAGGTGACGTAAGAGTGACATGGGTGCTTAGAACGTGACGTGGGCGTGACGTGGGTGATTCCAACGTCATGTGGGGGCTTCGAACGTGACGTGGGTGTGACGTGGGTGCATCGGACGTGATGTGGGCATAACGTGGGGGCTACGAACATTACGCGGGTGTGACGTGGATGCTTCGAATGCGACGTTGGTGTTTCGAACGTGACATGGGTGTGACGTGGGTGCTTGGAACGTGACGTGGGCGTCACGTGGGGGCTTCGAACATGACGTGGGTGTGACGTGGGGGCATCGATGGTGACGTGGACGTGACGTCGGTACTTTATACCTGATGGGGGTGTGACGTGGGTGATTCGAACGTGACGTGGGTGTGACGTGGGGGCTTCGAACGTGACGTGGACGTGACGTTGGTGATTCGAACGTGACGTGAGCGCGACGTGAGTGCATCGAAGCTGACGTGGGCGTGACCTGGGTGATTGGAACGTGAAGTGGGTGTGACGTGGGGGCTTCGAACGTGACGTGGATGTGACGTGGGTGCTTCGGACGTGACGTGGGCGTGACGTGGGGGCTTCGAAAATGATGTGGGTGTGACGTGGGGGCATCGAACGTGACGTGGGCGTGACGTGGGAGTTTCAAACGTGACGTGGATGTGACGTGGTACTTTACATTTGACGTGGGTGTGACCTGGGTCAATCGAACGTGACGTGGGTGTGACGTGGGTGTTTCGAACGTCACGTGGGCATGACGTGGGTGGTTCGAAAGTGATTTGGGCGAGAATGGGTACTTTACATTTGACGTGGGTGTGACCTGGGTGATGCGAACGTGACGTGGGCGTCACTTGGTGGCATCGAACGTGACGTGGGCGTCACGTGGGGGCTTCGAAAGTGACGTGGACGTCACGTGGGGGCTTCGAAGGTGACGTGGGCGTGACGTGGGGGCTTCGAACGTCACGTGGGCGTGACGTGGGTGATTCGAAAGTGACGTGGGCGTGACGTCGGTACTTTGAATGTGACGTGGGTGTGACCTCGGTCATTGGAATGTGACGTGGGAGTGACACGGGGGCTTCGAACGTGACGTAAGGGTGACATGGGTGCTTAGAACGTGACGTGGGCGTGACGTGGGCGATTCCAACGTGACGTGGGGCTTCGAACGTGACGTGGGCGTTTTGTGGGTGATTCGAATGTCACTTGGGCGTGACGTGGGGGCTTCGATGTTGACGTGGGCGTGACCTGGGTGATTGGAATGTGACGTGGACGTGAAGTGGGTGGTTTCAACGTGACGTGAGCGTCACGTGGGGTCCTCGAACGTGACGTGGGCGTGACCTGGGTGATTGGAACGTGACGTGGGTGTGACGTGGGGGCATCGAACGTGACGTGGGTGTGACGTGGGTGTTTCGAACCTGACGTTGGTGTTTCGAACGTGACGTGGGTGTGACGTGGGTGCTTCGATCGTGATGTGGGCATAACGTGGGGGCTACGAACATTACGCGGGTGTGACGTGGATGCTTCGAATGCGACGTTGGTGTTTCGAACGTGACATGGGTGTGACGTGGGTGCTTGGAACGTGACGTGGGCGTCACGTGGGGGCTTCGAACATGACGGGGGTGTGACGTGGGGGCATCGATCGTGAGGTGGACGTGACGTCGGTACTTTATACCTGATGGGGGTGTGACGTGGGTCATTCGAATGTGACGTGGGTGTGACGTGTGGGCTTCGAACGTGACGTGGGCATGACGTGGGTGATTCGAACGTGACGTGGGCGTGACGTGGGGGCATCGAACGTGACGTGGGTGTGACGTGGGGGCTTCGAACGTGACGTGGGCATGACGTCGGTGATTTGAACGTCACGTGAGCGCCAATGGGTGCATCGAAGTTGACGTGGGCGTGACCTGGGTGATTGGAACGTGAAGTGGGTGTGACGTGGGGGCTTCGAACGTGACCTGGGTGTGAGGCGGGTGTCTCGAACGTGACGTGGGCGTGACGTCGGTACTTTGAATGTGACGTGGGTGTGACCTGGGTCATTTGAACGTGACGTGGGAGTGACGCGGGGGCTTCGAACGTGACATAAGGGTGACATGGGTGCTTAGAACGCGACGTGGGCGTGACGTGGGCGATTCCAACGTGACGTGGGGCTTCGAACGTGACGTGGGCGTGATGTGGGTGATTCGAATGTCACTTGGGCGTGACGTGGGTGCTTCGATGTTGACGTGGGCGTGACCTGGGTGATTGGAACGTGACGTGGACGTGACGTGGGTGGTTTCAGCGTGACGTGAGCGTCACGTGGGGTCCTCGAACGTGACTTGGGCGTCACGTGGGGTCTTCGAAAGTGACGTGGGCATGACTGGGTGATTCGAAGGTGACGTGGGTGTGACGTGGGGGCTTCGAACGTGACGTGGGTGTGACGTCGGTACTTTGAATGTGACGTGGGTGTGACCTGGGTCATTGGAACGTGACGTGGGAGTGACGTGGGGGCATCGAACGTGACATAAGGGTGACATGGGTGCTTAGAACGTGACGTGGCCGTGATGCAGGTGATTCCAACGTGGCGTGGGGCTTCGAATGTGACGTGGGCGTGACGTGGGTGATTGGAACGTGACGTGGGCGTGAAGTCGGTACTTTGAAAGGGACGTGGGTGTGACCTGGGGGCTTCGAACGTGACGTAAGGGCGACATGGGTGCTTAGAATGTGACGTGGGCGTCACGTGGGTGATTCCAACGCGACTTGGGGGTTTCGAACGTGACGTGGGCGTGACGTGGGTGATTCGAGCGTGACGTGGGCGTGACGTCGGTACTTTGAATGTGACGTGGGTGTGACCTGGGTCATTTGAACGTGACGTGGGAGTGACGTGGGGGCTTCAAACGTGACGTAAGGGTGACATGGGTGCTTAGAACGTGACGTGGGCGTGACGTGGGTGATTCCAACGTGACGTGGGGCTTCGAACGTGACGTGGGCTTGACGCGGGTGATTGGAACGTGACGTGGGCGTGAGGTGGGTGATTCGAAAGTGACGTCGGTGTGACGTGGGTGCTTCGAACGTCACGTGGGTGTGACTTGGGGTCTTTGATCGTGACGTGGACGTGACGTGGGGGCTTGAAACGTGACGTGGGCGTCACGGGTGGGCTTCGAACGTTACGTGGGCATGACGTGGGTGATTCGAAGGTGATGTGGGTGTGACGTGGGGGCTTCGAACGTGACGTGGGCGTGACGTGGGGGCTTCAAACGTGACGTGGGCGTGACCTGGGTGATTGGAACGTGACGTGGACGTGACGTGGGTGATTGGAACGTGACGTGGGTGTGAGGTGGGTGATTCCAACGTGACGTGGGCGTGACGTCGGTACTTTCAATGTGACGTGGGTGTGACCTGGGTCATTTGAACGTGACGTGGGAGTGACGTGGGGGCTTCGAACGTGATGTAAGTGTGACATGGGTGTTTAGAACGTGACGTGGGAGTGACGTGGGTGATTCCAACGTGATGTGGGGCTTCCAACGTCACGTGGGCGGGATGTGGGTGATTCGAAGCTGACGTGGGCGTGACGTGGGGGCTTCGAACGTCACGTGGGCGTGACGTGGGGGCTTGAAACGTGACGTGGGCGTGACCTGGGTGATTGGAACGTGACGTGGACGTGACGTGGGTGGTTTCAACGTGACGTGGGCCTCACGTGGGGGCTTCGGAGGTGACGTGGGCCTCACGTGGGGGCTTCGAAAGTGACGTGGGCATGGCGTGGGTGATTCGAACGTGACGTGGGTGTGACGTGGGGGCTTCGCACGTGACGTGGGTGTGACGTCGGTACTTTGAATGTGACGTGGGTGTGACTTGGGTCATTTGAACGTGACGTGGGAGTGACGTGGGGGCATCGAACGTGACGTAAGGCTGACATGGGTGCTTAGAACGTGACGTGGGCGTGATGCGGGTGATTCCAACGTGACGTGGGGCTTCGAATGTGACGTCGGTGTGACGTGGGTGATTGGAACGTGACGTGGGCGTGACGTCGGTACTTTGAAAGTGACGTGGGTGTGACCTGGCGGCTTCGAACGTGACGTAAGGGCGACATGGGTGCTTCGAACGTGACGTGGGCGTCACGTGGGTGATTCCAACGTGACGTGGGTGTTTCGAACGTGACGTGGGCGTGACGTGGGTGATTCGAGCGTGACGTGGGCGTGACGTCGGTACTTTGAAAGTGACGTGGGTGTGACCTGGGTGATTGGAACGTGACGTGGGAGTGACGTGGGGGCTTCAAACGTGACGTAAGGGTGGCATGGGTGCTTAGAACGTGACGTGGGCGTGACGTGGGGGATTCCAACGTGACGTGAGGCTTCGAACGTGACGTGGGCTTGACGTAGGTGATTGGTAGGTGACGTGGGCGTGAGGTGGGTGATTCGAAAGTGACGTCGGTGTGGCGTGGGTGCTTCGAACGTCACGTGGGCGTGACTTGGGGGCTTCGATCGTGACGTGGGCGTGACCTGGGTGATTGGAACGTGACGTGGACGTGACGTGGGTGGTTTCAACGTGACGTGGGCGTCACGTGGGGGCTTCGGAGCTGACGTGGGCCTCACGTGGGGGCTTCGAAAGTGACGTGGGCATGACGTGGGTGATTCGAAGGTGACGTGGGTGTGACGTGGGGGCTTCGAACGTGACGTGGGCGTGACGTGGGTGATTCGAAAGTGACGTGGGCGTCACGTGGGAGTTTCGATCATGACGTGGGCGTGACGTGTGTGGTTTCAACGTGACGTGGGTGTCACGTGGGGCATCGAACGTGATGTGGACGTGACGTCAGTACTTTCAATTTGAGGTTGGTGTGACCTGGGTCATTCGAACGTGACGTACATGTGACGTGAGTGATTCCAACGTGACGTGGGGCTTCGAACGTGACGTGGGTGTGACCTGGGTGATTGGAACGTGACGTGGGTGTGACGTGGGGGCTTCGAACGTGACGTGGGTGTGACGTGGGGTCTTCGAACGTGACGTTGGTGTTTCGAACTTGACTTCGGTGTGACGTGGGTGCTTCGGACGTGACGTGGGCGTAACGTGGGGGCTTTGAACATGACGCGGGAGTGACGTGGATGCTTCGAATGTGACGTTGGTGTTTGGAACGTGACAGGGGTGTGACGTGGGTGCTTCGAACGTGACGTGGGCGTCACGTGGGGGCTTCGAACATGACGTGGATGTGAGGTGGGTGCTTCGGACGTGACGTGGGCGTGACGTGGGGGCTTCGAAAATGATGTGGGTGTGACGTGGGTGCATCGAACGTGACGTGGACGTGACGTGGTACTTTACATTTGACGTGGGTGTGACCTGGCTCAATCGAACGTGACGTGGGTGTGACGTGGGGGCTTCGAATGTGACGTGGGCGTGACGTGGGGGCTTCGAACGTCACGTGGGCGTCACGTCGGGGCATCGAACGTGACGTGGGCGTGACCTGGGTGATTGGAACGTGACGTGGGTGTGACGTGGGGGCTTCGAACGTGACGTGGGTGTGACGTGGGTGTTTCGAACCTGACGTTGGTGTTTCGAACGTGACGTGGGTGTGACGTGGGTGCTTCGAACGTGATGTGGGCATAACGTGGGGGCTACGAACATTACGCGGGTGTGACGTGGATGCTTCGAATGCGACGTTGGTGTTTCGAACGTGACATGGGTGTGACGTGGGTGCTTGGAACGTGACGTGGGCGTCACGTGGGGGCTTCGAACATGACGGGGGTGTGACGTGGGGGCATCGATCGTGAGGTGGACGTGACGTCGGTACTTTATACCTGATGGGGGTGTGACGTGGGTCATTCGAATGTGACGTGGGTGTGACGTGTGGGCTTCGAACGTGACGTGGGCATGACGTGGGTGATTCGAACGTGACGTGGGCGTGACGTGGGGGCATCGAACGTGACGTGGGTGTGACGTGGGGGCTTCGAACGTGACATGGGCATGACGTCGGTGATTTGAACGTCACGTGAGCGCCAATGGGTGCATCGAAGTTGACGTGGGCGTGACCTGGGTGATTGGAACGTGAAGTGGGTGTGACGTGGGGGCTTCGAACGTGACCTGGGTGTGAGGCGGGTGTTTCGAACGTGACGTGGGCGTGACGTCGGTACTTTGAATGTGACGTGGGTGTGACCTGGGTCATTTGAACGTGACGTGGGAGTGACGCGGGGGCTTCGATCGTGACATAAGGGTGACATGGGTGCTTAGAACGCGACGTGGGCGTGACGTGGGCGATTCCAACGTGACGTGGGGCTTCGAACGTGACGTGGGCGTGATGTGGGTGATTCGAATGTCACTTGGGCGTGACGTGGGTGCTTCGATGTTGACGTGGGCGTGACCTGGGTGATTGGAACGTGACGTGGACGTGACGTGGGTGGTTTCAGCGTGACGTGAGCGTCACGTGGGGTCCTCGAACGTGACTTGGGCGTCACGTGGGGTCTTCGAAAGTGACGTGGGCATGACTGGGTGATTCGAAGGTGACGTGGGTGTGACGTGGGGGCTTCGAACGTGACGTGGGTGTGACGTCGGTACTTTGAATGTGACGTGGGTGTGACCTGGGTCATTTGAACGTGACGTGGGAGTGACGTGGGGGCATGGAACGTGACGTGGGTGTGAGGTGGGTGATTCCAACGTGACGTGGGCGTGACGTCGGTACTTTGAATGTGACGTGGGTGTGACCTGGGTGATTGGAACCTGACGTGGGTGTGACGTGGGGGCTTCGAACGTGATGTAAGTGTGACATGGGTGCTTAGAACGTGACGTGGGCGTAACGTGGGGGCTACGAACATTATGCGGGTGTGACGTGGTTGCTTCGAATGCGACGTTGGTGTTTCGAACGTGACATGGGTGTCACGTGGGGGCTTCGAACGTGACGTGGGCGTCACGTGGGGGCTTCGAACATGACGTGGGTGTGACGTGGGGGCATCGATCGTGACGTGGACGTGACGTCGGTACTTTATACCTGATGGGGGTGTGACCTGGGTCATTCGAAGGTGACGTGGGTGTGACGTGGGGGCATCGAACGTGACGTGGGCATGACGTGGGTGATTGGAACGTGACGTGGGCGTGACGTCGGTACTTTGAATGTGACGTGGGTGTGACCTGGGTCATTCGAACGTGATGTACGTGTGACGTGTGGGCTTCGAATGTGACGTGGGTGTTTCAAAACTAATGTGGGTGTGACGTAGGGGTATCGAACGTGACGTAGGTGTTTCCAAACTGACGTGGGTGTGACGTCGGTATGTTGAATGTGACGTGGGTGTGACGTGCATGGTTCGAACGTGAGGTGGGTGTTTTAAATGTGAGCTGGGCGTGACGTGGGTCATTCGAACATGACGTAGGTGAGACGTGGGGGCTTCGAACGTGACGTGGGCGTGACGTGGGTCATTTGAACGTGACGTGGGCGTGACGTGGGTGATTCCAACGTGACGTGGGGCTTTGAACGTGACGTGGGCTTGACGTGGGTGATTCGAATGTGACGTGGGCGTGACGTGGGGGCTTCGAACGCCAAATGAGCTTCACGTGGGGGCATCGAACGTGACGTGGGCGTGACGTGGGGGCTTCAAGCGTGACCTGGGTGTGACGTGGGTGTTTCGCAGGTGACGTGGGCGTGACGTCAGTACTTTGAATTTGACGTGGGTGTGACCTGGGTCATTGGAACGTGACGTGGGAGTGACGCGGGGGCTTCAAACGTGACGTAAGGGTGACATGGGTGCTTTGAACGTGACGTGGGCGTGACGTGGGCGATTCCAACGTGACGTGAGGCTTCGAACGTGACGTGGGCGTGATGTGGGTGATTCGAACGTGACGTGGGCGTGACGTGGGGGCATCGAACGTCACGTGGGCGTGACGTGGGGGCTTCGATGTTGACGTGGGTCTCACGTGGTGTCCTCGAACGTGACTTGGGCGTCACGTGGGGTCTTCGAAAGTGACGTGGGCATGACTGGGTGATTCGAAGGTGACGTGGGTGTGACGTGGGGGCTTCGAACGTGACGTGGGCGTGACGTCGGTACTTTGAATGTGACGTGGGTGTGACCTGGGTCATTGGAACGTGACGTGGGAGTGACGTGGGGGCATCGAACGTGACATAAGGGTGACATGGGTGCTTAGAACGTGACGTGGGCGTGATGCAGGTGATTCCAACGTGACGTGGGGCTTCGAATGTGACGTGGGCGTGACGTGGTTGATTGGAACGTGACGTGGGCGTGACGTCCGTACTTTGAAACTGACGTGGGTGTGACCTGGCGGCTTCGAACGTGACGTAAGGGTGACATGGGTGCTTAGAACGTGACGTGGGCGTGACGTGGGGGATTCCAACGTGACGTGAGGCTTCGAATGTGACGTTGGCGTGACCTGGGTCATTGGAACGTGACGTGGGCGTGACGTGGGGGCTTCGAACGTGACGTGGGCGTGACGTGGGTGTTTCGAACGTGACGTTGGTGTTTCGAACTTGACTTCGGTGTGACGTGGGTGCTTCGGACCTGACGTGGGCGTGACGTGGGGGCTTCGAACGTGACGTGGGCGTGACGTGGATGCTTCGAATGTGACGTTGGTGTTTCGAACGTGACAGGGGTGTGACGTGGGTGCTTCGAACGTGACGTGGGCGTCACGTGGGGGCTTCGAACATGACGTGGATGTGAGGTGGGTGCTTCGGACGTGACGTGGGCGTGACGTCGGGGCTTCGAAAATGATGTGGTTGTGACCTGGGTCCATCGAACGTGACGTGGGCGTGACGTGGGGGCTTCGAACGTCACGTGGGCGTGACGTGGGGGCTTCGAACGTGACGTGGGTGTGACCTGGGTGATTGGAACGTGACGTGGGTGTGACGTGGGGGCTTCGAACGTGACGTGGGTGTGACGTGGGTGTTTCGAACCTGACGTTGGTATTTCGAACGTGACGTGGGAGTGACGCGGGGGCTTCGAACGTGACGTAAGGGTGACATGGGTGCTTAGAACGTGACGTGGGCGTGACGTGGGCGATTCCAATGTGATGTGGGGCTTCGAACGTGACGTGGGCGTTTTGTGGGTGATTCGAATGTCACTTGGGCGTGACGTGGGGGCTTCGATGTTGACGTGGGCGTGACCTGGGTGATTGGAACGTGACGTGGACGTGACGTGGGTGGTTTCAACGTGACGTGAGCGTCACGTGCGGTCCTCGAACGTGACTTGGGCGTCACGTGGGGTCTTCGAAAGTGACGTGGGCATGACTGGGTGATTCGAAGGTGACGTGGGTGTGACGCGGGGGCTTCGAACGTGACGTGGGTGTGACGTCGGTACTTTGAATGTGACGTGGGTGTGACCTGGGTCATTGGAACGTGACGTGGGAGTGACGTGGGGGCATCGAACGTGACATAAGGGTGACATGGGTGCTTAGAACGTGACGTGGCCGTGATGCAGGTGATTCCAACGTGACATGGGGCTTCGAATGTGACGTGGGCGTGACGTGGGTGATTGGAACGTGACGTGGGCGTGACGTCGGTACTTTGAAAGTGACGTGGGTGTGACCTGGGGGCTTCGAAGGTGACGTAAGGGCGACATGGGTGCTTAGAACGTGACGTGAGCGTGACGTTGGTGATTCCAACGTGACGTGGGTGATTCGAGCGTGACGTGGGCGTGACGTCGATACTTTGAAAGTGACGTGGGTGTGACCTGGGTGATTGGAACGTGACGTGGGAGTGACGTGGGGGCTTCAAACGTGACGTAAGGGTGACATGGGTGCTTAGAACGTGACGTGGGAGTGACGTGGGCGACTCCAACGTGACGTGGGGCTTCGAACGTGACGTGGGCTTGACGCGGGTGATTGGTAGGTGACGTGGGCGTGAGGTGGGTGATTCGAAAGTGACGTCGGTGTGACGTGGGTGCTTCGAACGTCACGTGGGCGTGACTTGGGGTCTTCGATCGTGACGTGGGTGTGACGCTGGTGGTTTCAACGTGACGTGAGCGTCACGGGTGGGCTTCGAACGTGACGTGGGCATGACGTGGGTGATTCGAAGCTGACGTGCGCGTGACGTGTTGGCTTCGAACGTCACGTGGGCGTGACCTGGGTGATTGGAACGTGACGTGGACGTGACGTGGGTGGTTTCAACGTGATGTGGGCCTCACGTGGGGGCTTCGAAATTGACGTGGGCATGGCGTGGGTGATTCGAAGGTGACGTGGGTGTGACGTGGGGGCATCGAACGTGACGTGGGCGTGACGTGGGTGATTCGAACGTGACGTGGGCGTGACGTCGGAACTTTGAATGTGACGTGGGTGTGACCTGGGTCATTTGATCGTGACGTGGGAGTGACGTGGGGGCATCGAACGTGACGTAAGGGTGACATGGGTGCTTAGAACGTGACGTGGGTGTGACGTGGGTGATTGGAACGTGACGTGGGCGTGACGTCGGTACTTTGAAAGTGACGTGGGAGTGACGTGGGGGCTTCAAAGGTGACGTAAGGGTGACATGGGTGCTTAGAACGTGACGTGGGCGTGACGTGGGCGATTCCAACGTCATGTGGGGGTTTCGAACGTGACGTGGGTGTGACGTGGGTGCATCGGACGTGATGTGGGCATAACGTGGGGGCTACGAACATTACGCGGGTGTGACGTGGATGCTTCGAATGCGACGTTGGTGTTTCGAACGTGACATGGGTGTGACGTGAGTGCTTGGAACGTGACGTGGTCGGCACGTGGGGGCTTCGAACATGACGGGGGTGTGACGTGGGGGCATCGATCGTGACGTGGACGTGACGTCGGTACTTTATACCTGATGGGGGCGTGACGTGGGGGCATCGAACGTGACGTGGGTGTGACGTGGGGGCTTCGAACGTGACGTGGGCATGACGTCGGTGATTCGAACGTGACGTGAGCGCGACGTGGGTGCATCGAAGTTGACGTGGGCGTGACCTGGGTGATTGGAACGTGAAGTGGGTGTGACGTGGGGGCTTGGAACGTGACGTGGGTGTGACGTGGGGGCTTCGAACATGACGTGGATGTGAGGTGGGTGCTTCGGACGTGACGTGGGCGTGACGTGGGGGCTTCGAAAATGATGTGGGTGTGACGTGGGGGCATCGAACGTGACGTGGGCGTGACGTGGGAGTTTCGAACGTGACGTGGATGTGACGTGGTACTTTACATTTGACGTGGGTGTGACCTGGGTCAATCGAACGTGACGTGGGTGTGACGTGGGTGTTTCGAACGTCACGTGGGCATGACGTGGGTGGTTCGAAAGAGATTTGGGCGAGAATGGGTACTTTACATTTGACGTGGGTGTGACCTGGGTGATGCGAACGTGACGTGGGCGTCACTTGGTGGCATCGAACGTGACGTGGGCGTCACGTGGGGGCTTCGAAAGTGACGTGGACGTCACGTGGGGGCTTCGAAGGTGACGTGGGCGTGACGTGGGGGCTTCGAACGTCACGTGGACGTGACGTGGGTGATTCGAAAGTGACGTGGGCGTGACGTCGGTACTTTGAATGTGACGTGGGTGTGACCTCGGTCATTGGAACGTGACGTGGGAGTGACACGGGGGCTTCGAACGTGACGTAAGGGTGACATGGGTGCTTAGAACGTGACGTGGGCGTGACGTGGGCGATTCCAACGTGACGTGGGGCTTCGAACGTGACGTGGGCGTGATGTGGGTGATTCGAATGTCACTTGGGCGTGACGTGGGGGCTTCGATGTTGACGTGGGCGTGACCTGGGTGATTGGAACGTGACGTGGACGTGACGTGGGTGGTTTCAACGTGACGTGAGCGTCACGTGGGGTCCTCGAACGTGACTTGGGCGTCACGTGGGGTCTTCCAAAGTGACGTGGGCATGACTGGGTGATTCGAAGGTGACGTGGGTGTGACGTCGGTACTTTGAATGTGACGTGGGTGTGACCTGGGTCATTTGAACGTGACGTGGGAGTGACGTGGGGGCATCGAACGTGACGTAAGGGTGACATGGGTGCTTAGAACGTGACGTGGGCGTGATGCGGGTGATTCCAACGTGACGTGGGGCTTCGAATGTGACGTGGGCGTGACGTGGGGGCTTCGAACGTGACGTGGGTGTGACGTCGGTACTTTGAATGTGACGTGGGTGTGACCTGGGTCATTTGAACGTGACGTGGGAGTGACGTGGGGGCATCGAATGTGACGTAAGGGTGACATGGGTGCTTAGAACGTGACGTGGGCGTGATGCGGGTGATTCCAACGTGACGTGGGGGCTTCGAATGTGACGTGGGTGTGACGTGGGTGATTGGAACGTGACGTGGGGCTTCGAATGTGACGTCGGTGTGACGTGGGTGATTGGAACGTGACGTGGGCGTGACGTCGGTACTTTGAAAGTGACGTGGGTGTGACCTGGCGGCTTCGAACGTGACGTAAGGGCGACATGGGTGCTTCGAACGTGACGTGGGCGTCACGTGGGTGATTCCAACGTGACGTGGGTGTTTCGAACGTGACGTGGGCGTGACGTGGGTGATTCGAGCGTGACGTGGGCGTGACGTCGGTACTTTGAAAGTGACGTGGGTGTGACCTGGGTGATTGGAACGTGACGTGGGAGTGAGGTGGGGGCTTCAAACGTGACGTAAGGGCGACATGGGTGCTTAGAACGTGAGGTGGGCGTGACGTGGGGGATTCCAACGTGACGTGGGTGTTTCGAACGTGACGTGGGCGTGACGGGTGTGATTCGAGCGTGACGTGGGCGTGACGTCGGTACTTTGAAAGTGACGTGGGTGTGACCTGGGTGATTGGAACGTGACGTGGGAGTGACGTGGGGGCTTCAAACGTGACATGGGTGTGACGTGGGTGCTTGGAACGTGACGTGGGCGTCACGTGGGGGCTTCGAACATGACGTGGGTGTGACGTGGGGGCATCGATCGTGACGTGGACGTGACGTCGGTACTTTATACCTGATGGGGGTGTGACGTGGGTGATTCGAATGTGACGTGGGTTTGACGTGTGGGCTTCGAACGTGACGTGGGCATGACGTGGGTGATTCGAAGGTGACGTGGGCGTGACGTGGGGGCATCGAACGTGACGTCGGTGTGACGTGGGGGTTTTGAACATTACGTGGGTGTGACGTGGCCGAATCGATCGGGACGTGGGTGTGATGTGGGTGCTTCGAACATGACGTGGGCGTCACGTGGGGGCTTTGAACATGACGTGGATGTGAGGTGGGTGCTTCGAATGTGACGTGGGCGTGACGTGGGTCATTCGAATGTGACGTGGGCGTGACGTGGGGGCTTGAAACGTCACGTGGGCGTCACGTGGGGGCATCGAGTTTGACGTGGGCGTGACCTGGGTCAATCGAACGTGACGTGGGTGTGACGTGGATGCTTCGAACGTGACGTTGGTATTTCGAACGTGACGTGGGTGTGACGTGGGTGCATCGGACGTGACGTGGGCATAACGTGGGGGCTACGAACATTACTCGGGTGTGACGTGGATGCTTCGAATGCGACGTTGGTGTTTCGAACGTGACATGGGTGTGACGTGGGTGCTTGGAACGTGACGTGGGCGGCACGTGGGGGTTTCGAACATGACGTGGGTGTGACGTGGGGGTATCGAACGTGACGTGGACGTGACGTCGGTACTTTATACCTGATGGGGGTGTGACGTGGGTCATTCGAACGTGACGTGGGTGTGACGTGGGGGCTTCGAACGTGACGTGGGCATGACGTGGGTGATTGGAACGTGACGTGGGCGTGACGTGGGGGCATCGAACGTGACGTGGGTGTGACGTGGGGGCTTCGAACGTGACGTGGGCGTGACGTCGGTGATGCGAACGTGACGTGGGCGTGACGTGGGGGCATCGAACGTGACGTGGGTGTGACGTGGGTGTTTCGAACGTGACGTGGGCGTGACGTCGGTGCTTTGAATGTGACGTGGGTGTGACCTGGGTCATTTGAACGTGACGTGGGCGTGACGTGGGGGCTTCGAACGTGACGTAAGGGTGACATGGGTGCTTCGAACGTGACGTGGGTGTTTCAAAACTAACGTGGGTGTGACGTAGGGGTATCGAACGTGACGTGGTGTTTCCAAACTGACGTGGGTGTGACGTCGGTACGTTGAATGTGACGTGGGTGTGACGTGCATGGTTCGAACGTGAGGTGGGTGTTTTAAATGTGAGCTGGGCGTGACGTGGGTCATTCGAACATGACGTAGGTGTGACATGGGTGTTTCGGACGTGACATGGGTGTGACGTAGGTGCTTCGAATGTGATGTGGGCGTAAGGTGGGGGCTTCGAACGTGACGTGGGTGTGACGTGGGTCATTTGAACGTGACGTGGGCGTGACGTGGGTGATTCCAACGTGACGTGGGGTTTTGAACGTGACGTGGGCGTGACGTGGGGGATTGGAACGTGACGTGGGTGTGACGTGGGTGTTTCGAACCTGACGTGGGCGTGACGTCGGTACTTTGAATGTGACGTGGGTGTGACGTGGGTCATTCGAACGTGATGTACGTGTGACGTGTGGGCTTCGAACGTGACGTGGGTGTTTCAAAACTAACGTGGGTGTGACGTAGGGGTATCGAACGTGACGTAGGTGTTTCCAAACTGACATGGGTGTGACGTCAGTACGTTGCATGTGACGTGGGTGTGACGTGCATGATTCGATCGTGAGGTGGGTGTTTTAAATCTGAGCTGGGCGTATCGTGGGTCATTCGAACGTGACATAGGTGTGACGTGGGGGCATCGAACGTGACATGGGCGTGACGTGGATGTTTCGAATGTGACGTTGGTGTTTCGAACGTGACATGCGTGTGACGTGGGTGCTTTGAATGTGACGTGGGCGTAACGTGGGTGCTTCGAACGTGACGTGGGTGTGACGTCGGTACTTTGAATGTGCCGTGGGTGTGACGTGCATGACTCGAACGTGACGTGGGCGTGACGTGGGGGCTTCGAAGTTGACGTGGGCCAGACCTGGGTGATGCGAACGTGACGTGGGTGTGACGTGGGGGCTTCAAAAGTGACGTGGGCGTCACGTGGGGGCATCGAACGTGACGTAGGTGTGACGTGGGGGCTTCGAATGTGACGTTGGTGTTTCGAACGTGACATGGGTGTGACATGGGTGCCTCGAATATGACATGGGTGTGACGTGGGGGCTTTGAACATTACGTGGGTGTGACGTGGGTGATTCGAATGTGACGTGGGCGTGACGTGGGGGCTTCGAACGCCACGTGAGCTTCACGTGGGGGCATCGAACGTGACGTGGGCGTGACGTGGGGGCTTCCAACGTGACCTGGGTGTGACGTGGGTGTTTCGAAGGTGACGTGGGCGTGACGTCAGTACTTTGAATGTGACAAGGGTGTGACCTGGGTCATGCGAACGTGACGTGGGTGTGACGTGGGTGTTTCGAACGTTACGTGGGCATTTCGTGGGTGTTTCGAACGTGACGTGGGAGTGACGTCGGAACTTTGAATGTGACGTGGGTGTGTCCTGGGTGATTGTAACGTGACGTGGGCGTCACGTGGGGGCTTCGAAAGTGACGTGGACGTCACGTGGGTGATTCGAAGGTGACGTGGGTGTGACGTGGGGGCTTCGAACGTGACCTGGGTGTGAGGCGGGTGTTTCGAACGTGACGTGGGCGTGACGTCGGTACTTTGAATGTGACGTGGGTGTGACCTGGGTCATTGGAACGTGACGTGGGAGTGACGCGGGGGCTTCGAACTTGATGTAAGGGTGACATGGGTGCTTAGAACGTGACGTGGGCGTGACGTGGGCGATTCCAACGTGACGTGGGGCTTCGAACGTGACGTGGGCGGGAGGTGGGTGATTCGAATGTCACTTGGGCGTGACGTGGGGGCTTCGAACGTCACGTGGGCGTGACGTGGGGGCTTCGATGTTGACGTGGGCGTGACCTGGGTGATTGGAACGTGACGTGGACGTGACGTGGGTGGTCTCAACGTGACGTGAGCGTCACGTGGGGTCCTCGAACGTGACTTGGGCGTCACGTGGGGTCTTCGAAAGTGACGTGGGCGTGAGGTGGGTGATTGGAACGTGACGTGGGCGTGACGTCGGTACTTTGAAAGTGACGTGGGTGTGACCTGGTAATTTGAACGTGACGTGGGAGTGACGTGGGGGCTTCCAACGTGACATAAGGGTGACATGGGTGCTTAGAACGTGACGTGGGCGTGACGTGGGTGATTCCAACGTGACGTGGGGGCTTCGAATGTGACGTGGGCGTGAGGTGGGTGATTCGAACGTGACGTGGGCGTGACGTCGGTACTTTGAAAGTGACGTGGGTGTGACCTGGGGGCTTCGAACGTGACATAAGGGCGACATGGGTGCTTAGAACGTGACGTGGGCGTCACGTGGGTGATTCCAACGTGACGTGGGGGCTTCGAACGTGACATGGGCGTGACGTGGGTGTTTCGAACGTGACGTTGGTGTTTCCAACGTGACGTGGGTGTGACGTGGGGGCTTCGAACGTGACGTGGGCATGACGTGGGTGATTCGAAAGTGACGTGGGCGTCACGTGGGAGTTTCGATCATGACGTGGGCGTGACGTGTGTGGTTTCAACGTGACGTGGGTGTCACGTGGGGCATCGAACGTGACGTGGACGTGACGTCGGTACTTTCATTTTGAGGTTGGTGTGACCTGGGTCATTCGAACGTGACGTACATGTGACGTGGGTGATTCCAACGTGACGTGGGGCTTCGAACGTGACGTGGGCGTGACGTGGGTGATTCGAATGTGACGTGGGCGTGAGGTGGGGGCTTCGAACGTGACGTGAGCGCCACGTGGGGGCATCGAAGTTGACGTGGGCGTGACCTGGGTGATTGGAACGTGAAGTGGGTGGTACGTGGGGGCTTCGAACGTGACGTGGGCGTGACGTGGATGCTTCGAATGTGACGTTGGTGTTTCAAACGTGACATGGGTGTGACGTGGGGGCTTCGAACGTGACGTGGGGGTGACGTGGGTGATTCGAACGTGACGTGGGCTTGACGTCGGTACTTTGAATGTGACGTGGGTGTGACCTGGGTCATTTGATCGTGACGTGTGAGTGACGTGGGGGCTTCGAACGTGACGTAAGGGTGACATGGGTGTTTAGTACGTGACGTGGGTGTGACGTGGGTGATTCCAACGTGACCTGGGGCTTCGAACGTGAAGTGGGCGTGACGTGGGTGATTGGAACGTGACGTGGGCGTGACGTCGGTACTTTGAAAGTGACGTGGGCGTCACGTGGGGGCTTCGAACCTGACATGGGTGTGACGTGGGGGCTTCGAAAGTGACGTGGGTGTGACGTGGGTCATTTGAACGTGACGTGGGCGTGACGTGGGTGATTCCAACGTGACGTGGGGCTTCGAACGTGACGTGGGTGTGACGTCGGTATTTTGAATGTGACGTGGGTGTGACCTGGGTCAATCGGACGTGACGTGGGAGTGACGTGGGGGCATCGAACGTGACAAAAGGGTGACATGGGTGTTTAGAAAGTGACGTGGGCGTGATGCGGGTGATTCCAACGTGACGTGGGGCTTCGAATGTGACGTGGGCGTGACGTGGGTGATTGGAACGTGACGTGGGCGTGACGGCGGTACTTTCAATGTGACGTGGGTGTGACCTGGGGGCTTCGAACATGACGCAAGGGCGACATGGGTGCTTAGAACGTGACGTGGGCGTCACGTGGGTGATTCCAACGTGACGTGGGGGCTTCGAACGTGACATGGGCGTGACGTGGGTGTTTCGAACGTGACGTGGGCGTGACGTCGGTACTTTGAAAGTGACGTGGGTGTGACCTGGGTGATTGGAACGTGACGTGGGAGTGACGTGGGGGCTTCAAACGTGACGTAAGGGTGACATGGGTGCTTAGAACGTCACGTGGGCGTGACGTGGGTGATTGGAACGTGACGTGGGGCTTAGAACGTGACGTGGGCGTGATGTGGGTGATTCGAATGTCACTTGGGCGTGACGTGGGGGCTTCGAACGTCACGTGGGCGTGACGTGGGGGCTTCGATGTTGACGTGGGCGTGACATGGGTGATTGGAACGTGACGTGGACGTGACGTGGGTGGTTTCAATGTGACGTGAGCGTCACGTGGGGTCCTCGAACGTGACTTGGGCGTCACGTGGGGTCTTCGAAAGTGACGTGGGCATGACGTGGGTGATTCGAAGGTGACGTGGGTGTGACGTGGGGGCTTCGAACGTGACGTGGGTGTGACCTGGTAATTTGAACGTGACGTGGGAGTGACGTGGGGGCTTCCAACGTGACATAAGGGTGACATGGGTGCTTAGAACGTGACGTGGGCGTGACGTGGGTGATTCCAACGTGACGTGGGGGCTTCGAATGTGACGTGGGCGTGAGGTGGGTGATTCGAACGTGACGTGGGCGTGACGTCGGTACTTTGAAAGTGACGTGGGTGTGACCTGGGGGCTTCGAACGTGACATAAGGGCGACATGGGTGCTTAGAACGTGACGTGGGCGTGACGTGGGTGATTCCAACGTGACGTGGGGGCTTCGAACGTGACATGGGCGTGACGTGGGTGTTTCGAACGTGACGTTGGTGTTTCCAACGTGACGTGGGTGTGACGTGGGGGCTTCGAACGTCACGTGGGCATGACGTGGGTGAGTCGAAAGTGACGTGGGCGTCACGTGGGAGTTTCGATCATGACGTGGGCGTGACGTGTGTGGTTTCAACGTGACGTGGGTGTCACGTGGGGCATCGAACGTGACGTGGACGTGACGTCGGTACTTTCAATTTGAGGTTGGTGTGACCTGGGTCATTCGAACGTGACGTACATGTGACGTGGGTGATTCCAACGTGACGTGGGGTTTCGAACGTGACGTGGGCGTGACGTGGGTGATTCGAATGTGACGTGGGCGTGACGTGGGGTCTTCGAACGTGACGTGAGCGCCACGTGGGGGCATCGAAGTTGACGTGGGCGTGACCTGGGTGATTGGAACGTGAAGTGGGTGTGACGTGGGGGCTTCGAACGTGACGTGGGCGTGACGTGGGTGTTTCGAACGTGACGTGGGTGTTACGTGGGTGCTTCGAACGTGACGTGGGCGTCACGTGGGGGCTTCGAACATGACGTGGATGTGAGGTGGGTGCTTCGGACGTGACGTAGGCATGACGTGGGGGCTTCGAAAATGATGTGGGTGTGACGTGGGTGCTTCGAACGTGAAGTGGGCGTAACGTGGGGGCTTCGAACATGACGCGGGAGTGATGTGGATTCTTCGAATGTGACGTTGGTGTTTCGAACGTGACAGGGGTGTGACGTGGGTGCTGCGAACGTGACGTGGGCATCACGTGGGGACTTCGAACATGACGTGGATGTGAGGTGGGTGCTTCGGACGTGACGTAGGCATGACGTGGGGGCTTCGAAAATGATGTGGGTGTGACGTGGGGGCTTCGAACGTGACGTGCGTGTGACGTGGGTGTTTCGAAGCTGACTTTGGTATTTCGAACGTGACGTGGGTGTGACGTGGGTGCATCGGACGTGACGTGGGCATAACGTGGGGGCTACGAACATTACGCGGGTGTGACGTGGATGCTTCGAATGCGACGTTGGTGTTTCGAACGTGACATGGGTGTGACGTGTGTGCTTGGAACGTGACGTGGGCGTCACGTGGGGGCTTCGAACATGACGTGGGTGTGACGTGGGGGCATCGATCGTGACGTGGACGTGACGTCGGTACTTTATAACTAATGGGGGTGTGACGTGGGTCATTCGAATGTGACGTGGGTGTGACGTGGGGGCTTCGAACGTGACGTGGGCATGACGTGGGTGATTCGAACGTGACGTGGGCGTGACGTGGGGGCATCGAACGTGACGTGGGTGTGACGTGGGGGCTTCGAACGTGACGTGGGCATGACGTGGGGGCGTCGAACATGACGCGGGAGTGACGTGGATGCTTCGAATGTGACGTTGGTGTTTCGAACATGACGTGGATGTGAGGTGGGTGCTTCGGACGTGACGTGGGCGTGACGTCGGGGCTTCGAAAATGATGTGGGCGTGACGTGGGTGCATCGAACGTGACGTGGGCATGACGTCGGTGATTCGAAGGTGACGTGGGTGTGACGTGGGGGCATCGAACGTGACGTGGGTGTGACGTGGGGTCTTCGAACGTGACGTGAGCGCCACGTGGGGGCATCGAAGTTGACGTGGGCGTGACCTGGGTGATTGGAACATGAAGTGGGTGTGACGTGGGTGCTTCGAACGTAACGTGGGTGTTTCAAAACTAACGTGGGTGTGACGTAGGGGTATCGAACGTGACGTAGGTGTTTCCAAACTGACGTGGGTGTGACGTCGGTATGTTGAATGTGACGTGGGTGTGACGTGCATGGTTCGAACGTGAGGTGGGTGTTTTAAATGTGAGCTGGGCGTGACGTGGGTCATTCGAACATGACGTAGGTGTGACGTGGGGGCTTCGAACGTGACGTGGGCGTGACGTGGATGCTTCGAATGTGACGTTGGTGTTTCGAACGTGACATGGGTGTGACATGGGTGCTTCGAATGTGACGTGGGCGTGACGTGGGGGCTTCGAACGTGACGTGGGTGTGACGTGGATGCTTCGAACGTGACGTTGGTGTTTCGAACGTGACGTGGGTGTGACGTGGGTGCTTGGAACGTGACGTGGGCGGCACGTGGGGGCTTCGAACATGACGTGGGTGTGACGTGGGGGCATCGATCGTGACGTGGACGTGACGTCGGTACTTTATACCTGATGGGGGTGTGACGTGGGTGATTCGAACGTGACGTGGGTGTGACGTGGGGGCATCGAACGTGACGTGGGCATGACGTGGGTGATTGGAACGTGACGTGGGCGTGACGTCGGTACTTTGAATGTGACGTGGGTGTGACCTGGGTCATTCGAACGTGATGTACGTGTGACGTGTGGGCTTCGAATGTGACGTGGGTGTTTCAAAACTAATGTGGGTGTGACGTAGGGGTATCGAACGTGACGTAGGTGTTTCCAAACTGACGTGGGTGTGACGTCGGTATGTTGAATGTGACGTGGGTGTGACGGTCATGGTTCGAACGTGAGGTGGGTGTTTTAAATGTGAGCTGGGCGTGACGTGGGTCATTCGAACATGACGTAGGTGAGACGTGGGGGCTTCGAACGTGACGTGGGCGTGACGTGGGTCATTTGAACGTGACGTGGGCGTGACGTGGGTGATTCCAACGTGACGTGGGGCTTTGAACGTGACGTGGGCGTGACGTGGGTGATTCCAACGTGACGTGGGCGTGACGTGGGTGATTCCAACGTGACGTGGGGGCTTTGAACGTGACGTGAGCTTCACGTGGGGGCATCGAACGTGACGTGGGCGTGACGTGGGGGCTTCAAGCGTGACCTGGGTGTGACGTGGGTGTTTCGAAGGGAACGTGGGCGTGACGTCGGTGCTTTGAATGTGACGTGGGTGTGACCTGGGTCATTGGAACGTGACGTGGGAGTGACGCGGGGGCATCGAACGTGATGTAAGGGTGACATGGGTGCTTAGAACGTGACGTGGGCGTGATGCGGGTGATTCCAACGTAACGTGGGGGCTTCGAATGTGACGTGGGCGTGACGTGGGTGATTGGAACGTGACGTGGGGCTTCGAATGTGACGTGGGTGTGACGTGGGTCATTCGAACGTGATGTACGTGTGACGTGTGGGCTTCGAACCTGACGTGGGTGTTTCAAAACCAACGTGGGTGTGACGTGGGGTATCGAACGTGACGTAGGTGTTTCCAAACTGACATGGGTGTGACGTCAGTACGTTGCATGTGACGTGGGTGTGACGTGCATGATTCGATCGTGAGGTGGGTGTTTTAAATCTGAGCTGGGCGTATCGTAGGTCATTCGAACGTGACATAGGTGTGACGTGGGGGCATCGATCATGACATGGGCGTGACGTGGATGTTTCGAATGTGACGTTGGTGTTTCGAACGTGACATGCGTGTGACGTGGGTGCTTTGAATGTGACATGGGCGTCACGTGGTGTCCTCGAACGTGACTTGGGCATCACGTGGGGTCTTCGAAAGTGACGTGGGCATGACGTGGGTGATTCGAAGGTGACGTGGGGCTTCGAACGTGACGTGGGCGTGAGGTGGGTGATTGGAACGTGACGTGGGCGTGACGTCGGTACTTTGAAAGTGACGTGGGAGTGACGTGGGGGCTTCAAACGTGACGTAAGGGTGACATGGGTGCTTAGAACGTGACGTGGGTGTGACGTGGGTGATTCCAACGTCATGTGGGGGCTTCGAACGTGACGTGGGTGTGACGTGGGGGCTTCGAATGTGACGTAAGGGTGACCTGGGTGATGCGAACGTGACGTGGGCGTGACGTGGGTGATTCGAATATGACGTGGGCGTGACGTGGGTGATTCGGAAGTGACGTCGGTGTGACGTGGGTGTTTCGGACGTGACGTGGGCGTGACGTGGATGCTTCGAACGTGACGTTGGTGTTTCGAACGTGACGTGGGTGTGACGTGGGGGCTTCGAACGTGACGTGGGTGTGACATAGGCGCTTCGATCATGACGTGGGCGTGACGTGTGTGGTTTCAACGTGACGTGGGTGTCACGTGGGGCATCGAACGTGACGTGGACGTGACGTCGGTACTTTCAATTTGAGGTTGGTGTGACCTGGGTCATTCGAACGTGACGTACATGTGACGTGGGTGATTCCAACGTGACGTGGGGCTTCGAACGTGACGTGGGTGTGATCTGGGTGATTGGAACGTGACGTGGGTGTGACGTGGGTGTTTCGAACGTGACGTTGGTGTTTCGAACTTGACTTCGGTGTGACGTGGGGCTTCGAACATGACGTGGGTGTGACGTGGGGGCTTCGAACGTGACGTGGGCGTGACGTGGGTCATTTGAGCGTGACGTGGGCGTGACGTGGGTGATTCCAACGTGACGTGGGGCTTTGAACGTGACGTGGGCGTGACGTGGGTGATTCGAATGTGACGTGGGCGTGACGTGGGGGCTTCGAACGCCATGTGAGCTTCACGTGGGGGCATCGAACGTGACGTGGGCGTTACGTGGGGGCTTCAAGCGTGACCTGGGTGTGACGTGGGTGTTTCCAACGTGACGTGGGCGTGACGTCAGTACTTTGAATGTGACGTGGGTGTGACGTGGGTCATTTGAACGTGACGTGGGTGTGACGTGGGTGTTTGGAACGTCACGTGGGCATGACGTGGGTGGTTCGAAAGTGATTTGGGCGAGAATGGGTACTTTACATTTGACGTGGGTGTGACCTGGGTGATGCGAACGTGACGTGGGCGTCACGTGGGGGCTTCGAACGTGACGTGGACGTCACGTGGGTGCTTCGAAGGTGACGTGGGCGTGACGTGGGGGCTTCGAAAGTGACGTGGGCGTGACGTGGGGGCTTCGAACGTAACCTGGACGTGACGTCGGTACTTTGAATGTGACGTGGGTGTGACCTGGGTCATTGGAACGTGACGTGGGAGTGACGCGGGGGCTTCGAACGTGACGTAAGGGTGACATGGGTGCTTAGAACGTGACGTGGGCGTGACGTGGGCGATTCCAACGTGACGTGGGGCTTCGAACGTGACGTGGGCGTGATGTGGGTGATTCGAATGTCACTTGGGCGTGACGTGGGGGCTTCGAACGTCACGTGGGCGTGACGTGGGGGCTTCGATGTTGACGTGGGCGTGACCTGGGTGATTGGAACGTGACGTGGACGTGACGTGGGTGGTTTCAACGTGACGTGGGCCTCACGTGGGGGCTTCGGAGGTGACGTGGGCCTCACGTGGGGGCTTCGAAAGTGACGTGGGCATGGCGTGGGTGATTCGAAGGTGACGTGGGTGTGAGGTGGGTGTTTCGAAGGTGACGTGGGTGTGACGTGGGGTCTTCGAACGTGACGTGGGTGTGAGGTGGGTGTTTCGAACGTGACGTGGGCGTGACGTCGGTACTTTGAATGTGACGTGGGTGTGACGTGGGTCATTCGAACGTGATGTACGTGTGACGTGGGGGCATCGATCGTGACGTGGACGTGACGTCGTTACTTTATACCTGATGGGGGTGTGACGTGCGTGCTTCGAACGTGACGTGGGCGTCACGTGGGTGCTTCCAACGTGACGTGGGCATGACGTGGGTGATTCGGACGTGACGTGGGCGTGACGTGGGGGCATCGAACGTGACGTGGGTGTGACGTGGGGGCTTCGAACGTGACGTGGGTGGTTTCAACGTGACGTGGGCGTCACGCGTGGGCTTCGAACGTGACGTGGGCATGACGTGGGTGATTCGAAGCTGACGTGCGCGTGACGTGGGGGCTTCGAACGTCACGTGGGCGTGACGTGGGGGCTTGAAACGTGACGTGGGCGTGACCTGGGTGATTGGAACGTGACGTGGACGTGACGTGGGGGCATGGAACGTGACGTGGGTGTGAGGTGGGTGATTCCAACGTGACGTGGGCGTGACGTCGGTACTTTGAATGTGACGTGGGTGTGACGTGGGTCATTCGAACGTGATGTACGTGTGACGTGGGGGCATCGATCGTGACGTGGGTGTGACGTGGGTGTTTCGAACCTGACGTTGGTATTTCGAACGTGACGTGGGTGTGACGTGGGTGCATCGGACGTGACGTGGGCATAACGTGGGGGCTACGAACATTACGCGGGTGTGACGTGGATGCTTCGAATGCGACGTTGGTGTTTCGAACGTGACATGGGTGTGACGTGGGTGCTTGGAACGTGACGTGGGCGTCACGTGGGGGCTTCGAACATGACGGGGGTGTGACGTGGGGGCATCGATCGTGACGTGGACGTGACGTCGGTACTTTATACCTGATGGGGGTGTGACGTGGGTCATTCGAACGTGACGTGGGTGTCACGTGGGGGCTTCGAACGTGACGTGGGTGTGACGTGGGGGCTTCGAACGTGACGTAAGGGTGACGTGGGGGCTTCGAACGTGACGTGGGCGTGACGTGGGTGATTCGAATATGACGTGGGCGTGACGTGGGTGATTCGAAAGTGACGTCGGTGTGACGTGGGTGTTTCGGACAAGACGTGGGCGTGACGTGGATGCTTCGAACGTGACGTTGGTGTTTCGAACGTGACGTGGGTGTGACGTGGGTGCTTCAAACGTGACGTGGGTGTGACATAGGCGCTTCGATCATGACGTGGGCGTGACGTGTGTGGTTTCAACGTGACGTGGGTGTCACGTGGGGCATCGAACGTGACCTGGACGTGACGTCGGTACTTTCAATTTGAGGTTGGTGTGTCCAGGGTCATTCGAATGTGACGTACATGTGACGTGGGTGATTCCAACGTGACGTGGGGCTTCGAACGTGACGTGGGTGTGACCTGGGTGATTGGAACGTGACGTGGGTGTGACGTGGGTGTTTCGAACGTGACGTGGGCGTGACGTCGGTACTTTGAATGTGACGTAGGTGTGACGTGGGTCATTCGAACGTGATGTACGTGTGACTTGTGGGCTTCGAACGTGACGTGGGTGTTTCAAAACTAACATGGGTGTGACGTAGGGGTATTGAACGTGACGTAGGTGTTTCCAAACTGACGTGGGTGTGACGTCGGTATGTTGAATGTGACGTGGGTGTGACGTGCATGGTTCGAACGTGAATTGGGTGTTTTAAATGTGAGCTGGGCGTGACGTCAGTCATTCGAACATGACGTAGGTGTGACGTGGGGGCTTCGCACGTGACGTGGGCGTGACGTGGGTCATTTGAACGTGACGTGGGCGTGACGTGGGTGATTCCAACGTGACGTGGGGCTTTGAACATGACGTGGGCGTGACGTGGGTGTTTCGCAGGTGACGTGGGTGTGACATCAGTACTTTGAATTTGACATGGGTGTGACCTGGGGCATGCGAACGTGACGTGGGCGTCACGTGGGTGTTTCGAACGTCACGTGGGCGTGACGTGGGGGCTTGAAACGTGACGTGGCGTGACCTGGGTGATTGGAACGTGACGTGGACGTGACGTGGGGGCATGGAACGTGACGTGGGCATGGCGTGGGTGATTCGAAGGTGACGTGGGTGTGACGTGGGGGCTTCGAACGTGACGTGGGCGTGACGTGGGTGATTCGAACGTGACGTGGGCGTGACGTCGGAACTTTGAATGTGACGTGGGTGTGACCTGGGTCATTTGATCGTGACGTGGGAGTGACGTGGGGGCATCGAACGTGACGTAAGGGTGACATGGGTGCTTAGAACGTGACGTGGTCGTGACGTGGGTGATTGGAAGGTGACGTGGGCGTGACGTCGGTACTTTGAAAGTGACGTGGGAGTGACGTGGGGGCTTCAAAGGTGACGTAAGAGTGACATGGGTGCTTAGAACGTGACGTGGGCGTGACGTGGGTGATTCCAACGTCATGTGGGGGCTTCGAACGTGACGTGGGTGTGACGTGGGTGCATCGGACGTGATGTGGGCATAACGTGGGGGCTACGAACATTACGCGGGTGTGACGTGGATGCTTCGAATGCGACGTTGGTGTTTCGAACGTGACATGGGTGTGACGTGGGTGCTTGGAACGTGACGTGGGCGTCACGTGGGGGCTTCGAACATGACGTGGGTGTGACGTGGGGGCATCGATGGTGACGTGGACGTGACGTCGGTACTTTATACCTGATGGGGGTGTGACGTGGGTGATTCGAACGTGACGTGGGTGTGACGTGGGGGCTTCGAACGTGACGTGGACGTGACGTTGGTGATTCGAACGTGACGTGAGCGCGACGTGAGTGCATCGAAGTTGACGTGGGCGTGACCTGGGTGATTGGAACGTGAAGTGGGTGTGACGTGGGGGCTTCGAACGTGACGTGGATGTGACGTGGGTGCTTCGGACGTGACGTGGGCGTGACGTGGGGGCTTCGAAAATGATGTGGGTGTGACGTGGGGGCATCGAACGTGACGTGGGCGTGACGTGGGAGTTTCAAACGTGACGTGGATGTGACGTGGTACTTTACATTTGACGTGGGTGTGACCTGGGTCAATCGAACGTGACGTGGGTGTGACGTGGGTGTTTCGAACGTCACGTGGGCATGACGTGGGTGGTTCGAAAGTGATTTGGGCGAGAATGGGTACTTTACATTTGACGTGGGTGTGACCTGGGTGATGCGAACGTGACGTGGGCGTCACGTGGTGGCATCGAACGTGACGTGGGCGTCACGTGGGGGCTTCGAAAGTGACGTGGACGTCACGTGGGGGCTTCGAAGGTGACGTGGGCGTGACGTGGGGGCTTCGAACGTCACGTGGGCGTGACGTGGGTGATTCGAAAGTGACGTGGGCGTGACGTCGGTACTTTGAATGTGACGTGGGTGTGACCTCGGTCATTGGAATGTGACGTGGGAGTGACACGGGGGCTTCGAACGTGACGTAAGGGTGACATGGGTGCTTAGAACGTGACGTGGGCGTGACGTGGGCGATTCCAACGTGACGTGGGGCTTCGAACGTGACGTGGGCGTTTTGTGGGTGATTCGAATGTCACTTGGGCGTGACGTGGGGGCTTCGATGTTGACGTGGGCGTGACCTGGGTGATTGGAATGTGACGTGGACGTGAAGTGGGTGGTTTCAACGTGACGTGAGCGTCACGTGGGGTCCTCGAACGTGACGTGGGCGTGACCTGGGTGATTGGAACGTGACGTGGGTGTGACGTGGGGGCATCGAACGTGACGTGGGTGTGACGTGGGTGTTTCGAACCTGACGTTGGTGTTTCGAACGTGACGTGGGTGTGACGTGGGTGCTTCGATCGTGATGTGGGCATAACGTGGGGGCTACGAACATTACGCGGGTGTGACGTGGATGCTTCGAATGCGACGTTGGTGTTTCGAACGTGACATGGGTGTGACGTGGGTGCTTGGAACGTGACGTGGGCGTCACGTGGGGGCTTCGAACATGACGGGGGTGTGACGTGGGGGCATCGATCGTGAGGTGGACGTGACGTCGGTACTTTATACCTGATGGGGGTGTGACGTGGGTCATTCGAATGTGACGTGGGTGTGACGTGTGGGCTTCGAACGTGACGTGGGCATGACGTGGGTGATTCGAACGTGACGTGGGCGTGACGTGGGGGCATCGAACGTGACGTGGGTGTGACGTGGGGGCTTCGAACGTGACGTGGGCATGACGTCGGTGATTTGAACGTCACGTGAGCGCCAATGGGTGCATCGAAGTTGACGTGGGCGTGACCTGGGTGATTGGAACGTGAAGTGGGTGTGACGTGGGGGCTTCGAACGTGACCTGGGTGTGAGGCGGGTGTTTCGAACGTGACGTGGGCGTGACGTCGGTACTTTGAATGTGACGTGGGTGTGACCTGGGTCATTTGAACGTGACGTGGGAGTGACGCGGGGGCTTCGAACGTGACATAAGGGTGACATGGGTGCTTAGAACGCGACGTGGGCGTGACGTGGGCGATTCCAACGTGACGTGGGGCTTCGAACGTGACGTGGGCGTGATGTGGGTGATTCGAATGTCACTTGGGCGTGACGTGGGTGCTTCGATGTTGACGTGGGCGTGACCTGGGTGATTGGAACGTGACGTGGACGTGACGTGGGTGGTTTCAGCGTGACGTGAGCGTCACGTGGGGTCCTCGAACGTGACTTGGGCGTCACGTGGGGTCTTCGAAAGTGACGTGGGCATGACTGGGTGATTCGAAGGTGACGTGGGTGTGACGTGGGGGCTTCGAACGTGACGTGGGTGTGACGTCGGTACTTTGAATGTGACGTGGGTGTGACCTGGGTCATTGGAACGTGACGTGGGAGTGACGTGGGGGCATCGAACGTGACATAAGGGTGACATGGGTGCTTAGAACGTGACGTGGCCGTGATGCAGGTGATTCCAACGTGGCGTGGGGCTTCGAATGTGACGTGGGCGTGACGTGGGTGATTGGAACGTGACGTGGGCGTGAAGTCGGTACTTTGAAAGTGACGTGGGTGTGACCTGGGGGCTTCGAAGGTGACGTAAGGGCGACATGGGTGCTTAGAATGTGACGTGGGCGTCACGTGGGTGATTCCAACGCGACTTGGGGGTTTCGAACGTGACGTGGGCGTGACGTGGGTGATTCGAGCGTGACGTGGGCGTGACGTCGGTACTTTGAATGTGACGTGGGTGTGACCTGGGTCATTTGAACGTGACGTGGGAGTGACGTGGGGGCTTCAAACGTGACGTAAGGGTGACATGGGTGCTTAGAACGTGACGTGGGCGTGACGTGGGTGATTCCAACGTGACGTGGGGCTTCGAACGTGACGTGGGCTTGACGCGGGTGATTGGAACGTGACGTGGGCGTGAGGTGGGTGATTCGAAAGTGACGTCGGTGTGACGTGGGTGCTTCGAACGTCACGTGGGTGTGACTTGGGGTCTTTGATCGTGACGTGGACGTGACGTGGGGGCTTGAAACGTGACGTGGGCGTCACGGGTGGGCTTCGAACGTTACGTGGGCATGACGTGGGTGATTCGAAGGTGATGTGGGTGTGACGTGGGGGCTTCGGACGTGACGTGGGCGTGACGTGGGGGCTTCAAACGTGACGTGGGCGTGACCTGGGTGATTGGAACGTGACGTGGACGTGACGTGGGTGATTGGAACGTGACGTGGGTGTGAGGTGGGTGATTCCAACGTGACGTGGGCGTGACGTCGGTACTGTCAATGTGACGTGGGTGTGACCTGGGTCATTTGAACGTGACGTGGGAGTGACGTGGGGGCTTCGAACGTGATGTAAGTGTGACATGGGTGTTTAGAACGTGACGTGGGAGTGACGTGGGTGATTCCAACGTGATGTGGGGCTTCGAACGTCACGTGGGCGGGATGTGGGTGATTCGAAGCTGACGTGGGCGTGACGTGGGGGCTTCGAACGTCACGTGGGCGTGACGTGGGGGCTTGAAACGTGACGTGGGCGTGACCTGGGTGATTGGAACGTGACGTGGACGTGACGTGGGTGGTTTCAACGTGACGTGGGCCTCACGTGGGGGCTTCGGAGGTGACGTGGGCCTCACGTGGGGGCTTCGAAAGTGACGTGGGCATGGCGTGGGTGATTCGAACGTGACGTGGGTGTGACGTGGGGGCTTCGCACGTGACGTGGGTGTGACGTCGGTACTTTGAATGTGACGTGGGTGTGACTTGGGTCATTTGAACGTGACGTGGGAGTGACGTGGGGGCATCGAACGTGACGTAAGGCTGACATGGGTGCTTAGAACGTGACGTGGGCGTGATGCGGGTGATTCCAACGTGACGTGGGGCTTCGAATGTGACGTCGGTGTGACGTGGGTGATTGGAACGTGACGTGGGCGTGACGTCGGTACTTTGAAAGTGACGTGGGTGTGACCTGGCGGCTTCGAACGTGACGTAAGGGCGACATGGGTGCTTCGAACGTGACGTGGGCGTCACGTGGGTGATTCCAACGTGACGTGGGTGTTTCGAACGTGACGTGGGCGTGACGTGGGTGATTCGAGCGTGACGTGGGCGTGACGTCGGTACTTTGAAAGTGACGTGGGTGTGACCTGGGTGATTGGAACGTGACGTGGGAGTGACGTGGGGGCTTCAAACGTGACGTAAGGGTGGCATGGGTGCTTAGAACGTGACGTGGGCGTGACGTGGGCTACTCCAACGTGACCTGGGGCTTCGAACGTGACGTGGGCTTGACGCGGGTGACTGGTAGGTGACGTGGGCGTGAGGTGGGTGATTCGAAAGTGACGTCGGTGTGGCGTGGGTGCTTCGAACGTCACGTGGGCGTGACTTGGGGGCTTCGATCGTGACGTGGGCGTGACCTGGGTGATTGGAACGTGACGTGGACGTGACGTGGGTGGTTTCAACGTGACGTGGGCGTCACGTGGGGGCTTCGGAGCTGACGTGGGCCTCACGTGGGGGCTTCGAAAGTGACGTGGGCATGACGTGGGTGATTCCAAGGTGACGTGGGTGTGACGTGGGGGCTTCGAACGTGACGTGGGCGTGACGTGGGTGATTCGAAAGTGACGTGGGCGTCACGTGGGAGTTTCGATCATGACGTGGGCGTGACGTGTGTGGTTTCAACGTGACGTGGGTGTCACGTGGGGCATTGAACGTGATGTGGACGTGACGTCAGTACTTTCAATTTGAGGTTGGTGTGACCTGGGTCATTCGAACGTGACGTACATGTGACGTGAGTGATTCCAACGTGACGTGGGGCTTCGAACGTGACGTGGGTGTGACCTGGGTGATTGGAACGTGACGTGGGTGTGACGTGGGGGCTTCGAACGTGACGTGGGTGTGACGTGGGGTCTTCGAACGTGACGTTGGTGTTTCGAACTTGACTTCGGTGTGACGTGGGTGCTTCGGACGTGACGTGGGCGTAACGTGGGGGCTTTGAACATGACGCGGGAGTGACGTGGATGCTTCGAATGTGACGTTGGTGTTTGGAACGTGACAGGGGTGTGACGTGGGTGCTTCGAACGTGACGTGGGCGTCACGTGGGGGCTTCGAACATGACGTGGATGTGAGGTGGGTGCTTCGGACGTGACGTGGGCGTGACGTGGGGGCTTCGAAAATGATGTGGGTGTGACGTGGGTGCATCGAACGTGACGTGGACGTGACGTGGTACTTTACATTTGACGTGGGTGTGACCTGGCTCAATCGAACGTGACGTGGGTGTGACGTGGGGGCTTCGAATGTGACGTGGGCGTGACGTGGGGGCTTCGAACGTCACGTGGGCGTCACGTCGGGGCATCGAACGTGACGTGGGCGTGACCTGGGTGATTGGAACGTGACGTGGGTGTGACGTGGGGGCTTCGAACGTGACGTGGGTGTGACGTGGGTGTTTCGAACCTGACGTTGGTGTTTCGAACGTGACGTGGGTGTGACGTGGGTGCTTCGAACGTGATGTGGGCATAACGTGGGGGCTACGAACATTACGCGGGTGTGACGTGGATGCTTCGAATGCGACGTTGGTGTTTCGAACGTGACATGGGTGTGACGTGGGTGCTTGGAACGTGACGTGGGCGTCACGTGGGGGCTTCGAACATGACGGGGGTGTGACGTGGGGGCATCGATCGTGAGGTGGACGTGACGTCGGTACTTTATACCTGATGGGGGTGTGACGTGGGTCATTCGAATGTGACGTGGGTGTGACGTGTGGGCTTCGAACGTGACGTGGGCATGACGTGGGTGATTCGAACGTGACGTGGGCGTGACGTGGGGGCATCGAACGTGACGTGGGTGTGACGTGGGGGCTTCGAACGTGACATGGGCATGACGTCGGTGATTTGAACGTCACGTGAGCGCCAATGGGTGCATCGAAGTTGACGTGGGCGTGACCTGGGTGATTGGAACGTGAAGTGGGTGTGACGTGGGGGCTTCGAACGTGACCTGGGTGTGAGGCGGGTGTTTCGAACGTGACGTGGGCGTGACGTCGGTACTTTGAATGTGACGTGGGTGTGACCTGGGTCATTTGAACGTGACGTGGGAGTGACGCGGGGGCTTCGAACGTGACATAAGGGTGACATGGGTGCTTAGAACGCGACGTGGGCGTGACGTGGGCGATTCCAACGTGACGTGGGGCTTCGAACGTGACGTGGGCGTGATGTGGGTGATTCGAATGTCACTTGGGCGTGACGTGGGGGCTTCGATGTTGACGTGGGCGTGACCTGGGTGATTGGAACGTGACGTGGACGTGACGTGGGTGGTTTCAGCGTGACGTGAGCGTCACGTGGGGTCCTCGAACGTGACTTGGGCGTCACGTGGGGTCTTCGAAAGTGACGTGGGCATGACTGGGTGATTCGAAGGTGACGTGGGTGTGACGTGGGGGCTTCGAACGTGACGTGGGTGTGACGTCGGTACTTTGAAAGTGACGTGGGTGTGACCTGGGTCATTTGAACGTGACGTGGGAGTGACGTGGGGGCATCGAACGTGACATAAGGGTGACATGGGTGCTTAGAACGTGACGTGGCCGTGATGCAGGTGATTCCAACGTGGCGTGGGGCTTCGAATGTGACGTGGGCGTGACGTGGTTGATTGGAACGTGACGTGGGCGTGAAGTCGGTACTTTGAAAGTGACGTGGGTGTGACCTGGGGGCTTCGAACGTGACGTAAGGGCGACATGGGTGCTTAGAACGTGACGTGGGCGTCACGTGGGTGATTCCAACGCGACTTGGGGGTTTCGAACGTGACGTGGGCGTGACGTGGGTGATTCGAACGTGACGTGGGCGTGACGTCGGTACTTTGAAAGTGACGTGGGTGTGACCTGGGTCATTTGAACGTGACGTGGGAGTGACGTGGGGGCTTCAAACGTGACGTAAGGGTGACATGGGTGCTTAGAACGTGACGTGGGCGTGACGTGGGTGATTCCAACGTGACGTGGGGCTTCGAACGTGACGTGGGCTTGACGCGGGTGATTGGTAGGTGACGTGGGCGTGAGGTGGGTGATTCGAAAGTGACGTCGGTGTGACGTGGGTGCTTCGAACGTCACGTGGGTGTGACTTGGGGTCTTTGATCGTGACGTGGACGTGACGTGGGGGCTTGAAACGTGACGTGGGCGTCACGGGTGGGCTTCGAACGTTACGTGGGCATGACGTGGGTGATTCGAAGGTGATGTGGGTGTGACGTGGGGGCTTCGAACGTGACGTGGGCGTGACATGGGGGCTTCAAACGTGACGTGGGCGTGACCTGGGTGATTGGAACGTGACGTGGACGTGACGTGGGTGATTGGAACGTGACGTGGGTGTGAGGTGGGTGATTCCAACGTGACGTGGGCATGACGTCGGTACTTTCAATGTGACGTGGGTGTGACCTGGGTCATTTGAACGTGACGTGGGAGTGACGTGGGGGCTTCGAACGTGATGTAAGTGTGACATGGGTGTTTAGAACGTGACGTGGGAGTGACGTGGGTGATTCCAACGTGATGTGGGGCTGCGAACGTCACGTGGGCGGGATGTGGGTGATTCGAAGCTGACGTGGGCGTGACGTGGGGGCTTCGAACGTCACGTGGGCGTGACGTGGGGGCTTGAAACGTGACGTGGGCGTGACCTGGGTGATTGGAACGTGACGTGGACGTGACGTGGGTGGTTTCAACGTGACGTGGGCCTCACGTGGGGGCTTCGGAGGTGACGTGGGCCTCACGTGGGGGCTTCGAAAGTGACGTGGGCATGGCGTGGGTGATTCGAAGGTGACGTGGGTGTGACGTGGGGGCTTCGAACGTGACGTGGGCGTGACGTGGGTGATTCGAACGTGTCGTGGGCGTGACGTCGGAACTTTGAATGTGACGTGGGTGTGACCTGGGTCATTTGATCGTGACGTGGGCGTGACGTGGGGGCATCGAACGTGACGTGGGCGTGACGTGGGGGCTTCGAACGTGACCTGGGTGTGACGTGGGTGTTTCGAACGTGACGTGGGCGTGACGTCGGTACTTTGAATGTGACGTGGGTGTGACCTGGGTCATTCGAACGTGATGTACGTGTGACGTGTGGGCTTCGAACGTGACGTGGGTGTTTCAAAATTAACGTGGGTGTGACGTGGGGGCATCGAACGTGACGTGGGCGAGACGTGGGTGATTCGAACGTGACGTGGGCGTGACGTGGGTCATTCGAACGTGACGTGGGTGTGACCTGGGTCATTTGATCGTGACGTGGGAGTGACGTGGGGGCATCGAACGTGACGTAAGGGTGACATGGGTGCTTAGAACGTGACGTGGGCGTGACGTGGGTGATTGGAACGTGACGTGGGCGTGACGTCGGTACTTTGAAAGTGACGTGGGAGTGACGTGGGGGCTTCGGAGGTGACGTAAGGGTGACATGGGTGCTTAGAACGTGACGTGGGCGTGACGTGGGTGATTCCAACGTCATGTGGGGGCTTCGAACGTGACGTGGGTGTGACGTGGGTGCATCGGACGTGATGTGGGCATAACGTGGGGGCTACGAACATTACGCGGGTGTGACGTGGATGCTTCGAATGCGACGTTGCTGTTTCGAACGTGACATGGGTGTGACGTGGGTGCTTGGAACGTGACGTGGGCGGCACGTGGGGGCTTCGAACATGACGGGGGTGTGACGTGGGGGCATCGATCGTGACGTGGACGTGACGTCGGTACTTTATACCTGATGGGGGCGTGACGTGGGGGCATCGAACGTGACGTGGGCATGACGTTGGTGATTCGAACGTGACGTGAGCGCGACGTGGGTGCATCGAAGTTGACGTGGGCGTGACCTGGGTGATTGGAACGTGAAGTGGGTGTGACGTGGGGGCTTCGAACGTGACGTGGGTGTGACGTGGGTGCTTGGAACGTGACGTGGGCGTCACGTGGGGGCTTCGAACATGACGTGGATGTGACGTGGGTGCTTCGGACGTGACGTGGGCGTGACGTGGGGGCTTCGAAAATGATGTGGGTGTGACGTGGGGGCATCGAACGTGACGTGGGCGTGACGTGGGAGTTTTGAACGTGACGTGGATGTGACGTGGTACTTTACATTTGACGTGGGTGTGACCTGGGTCAATCGAACGTGACGTGGGTGTGACGTGGGTGTTTCGAACGTCACGTGGGCATGACGTGGGTGGTTCGAAAGTGATTTGGGCGAGAATGGGTACTTTACATTTGGCGTGGGTGTGACCTGGGTGATGCGAACGTGACGTGGGCGTCACGTGGGGGCATCGAACGTGACGTGGACGTCACGTGGGGGCTTCGAACGTCACGTGGGCGTGACGTGGGGGCTTCGAACGTCACGTGGGCGTGACGTGGGTGATTCGAAAGTGACGTGGGCGTGACGTCGGTACTTTGAATGTGACGTGGGTGTGACCTGGGTCATTTGAACGTGACGTGGGAGTGACGTGGGGGCATCGAACGTGACGTAAGGGTGACATGGGTGCTTATAACGTGACGTGGGCGTGATGCGGGTGATTCCAACGTGACGTGGGTGTTTCGAACGTGACGTGGGCGTGACGTGGGTGATTCGAGCGTGACGTGGGCGTGACGTGGGTACTTTGAAAGTGACGTGGGTGTGACCTGGGTGATTGGAACGTGACGTGGGAGTGACGTGGGGGCTTCAAACGTGACGTAAGGGTGACATGGGTGCTTAGAACGTGACGTGGGCGTGACGTGGGGGATTCCAACGTGACGTGGGGCTTCGAACGTGACGTGGGCTTGACGCGGGTGATTGGAACGTGACGTGGGCGTGAGGTGGGTGATTCGAAAGTGACGTCGGTGTGACGTGGGTGCTTCGAACGTCACGTGGGTGTGACTTGGGGTCTTTGATCGTGACGTGGACGTGACCTGGGGGCTTGAAACGTGACGTGGGCGTCACGGGTGGGCTTCGAACGTGACGTGGGCATGACGTGGGTGATTCGAAGCTGACGTGCGCGTGACGTGGGGGATTCGAACGTGACGTGGGCGTGACGTGGGGGCTTCAAACGTGACGTGGGCGTGACCTGGGTGATTGGAACGTGACGTGGACGTGACGTGGGGGCATGGAACGTGACGTGGGTGTGAGGTGGGTGATTCCAACGTGACGTGGGCGTGACGTCGGTACTTTCAATGTGACGTGGGTGTGACCTGGGTCATTTGAACGTGACGTGGGAGTGACGTGGGGGCTTCGAACGTGATGTAAGTGTGACATGGGTGCTTAGAACGTGACGTGGGCGTGACGTGGGTGATTCCAACGTGATGTGGGGCTTCGAACGTCACGTGGGCGGGATGTGGGTGATTCGAAGCTGACGTGGGCGTGACGTGGGGGCTTCGAACGTAACGTGGGCGTGACGTGGGGGCTTGAAACGTGACGTGGGCGTGACCTGGGTGATTGGAACGTGACGTGGACGTGACGTGGGTGGTTTCAAAGTGACGTGGGCGTCACGTGGGGGCTTCGGAGGTGACGTGGGCCTCACGTGGGGGCTTCGAAAGTGACGTGGGCATGGCGTGGGTGATTCGAAGGTGACGTGGGTGTGACGTGGGGGCTTCGAACGTGACGTGGGCGTGACGTGGGTGATTCGAACGTGACGTGGGCGTGACGTCGGAACTTTGAATGTGACGTGGGTGTGACCTGGGTCATTTGATCGTGACGTGGGCGTGACGTGGGGGCATCGAACGTGACGTGGGCGTGACGTGGGGGCTTCGAACGTGACCTGGGTGTGACGTGGGTGTTTCGAACGTGACGTGGGCGTGACGTCGGTACTTTGAATATGACGTGGGTGTGACCTGGGTCATTCGAACGTGATGTACGTGTGACGTGTGGGCTTCGAACGTGACGTGGGTGTTTCAAAACTAACGTGGGTGTGACGTAGGGGTATCGAACGTGACGTAGGTGTTTCCAAACTGACGTGGTTGTGACGTCGGTATGTTGAATGTGACGTGGGTGTGACGTGCATGGTTCGAACGTGAGGTGGGTGTTTTAAATGTGAGCTGGGCGTGACGTGGGTCATTCGAACATGACGTAGGTGAGACGTGGGGGCTTCGAACGTGACGTGGGCGTGACGTGGGTCATTTGAACGTGACGTGGGCGTGACGTGGGTGATTCCAACGTGACGTGGGGCTCTGAACGTGACGTGGGCGTGACGTGGGTGATTCGAATGTGACGTGGGCGTGACATGGGGACTTCGAACGCCACGTGAGCTTCACGTGGGGGCATCGAACGTGACGTGGGTGTGACGTGGGGCTTCGAACGTGACGTGGGCGTGATGTGGGTGATTCGAATGTCACTTGGGCGTGACGTGGGGGCTTCGATGTTGACGTGGGCGTGACCTGGGTGATTGGAACGTGACGTGGACGTGACGTGGGTGGTTTCAACGTGACGTGAGCGTCACGTGGGGTCCTCGAACGTGACTTGGGCGTCACGTGGGGTCTTCGAAAGTGACGTGGGCATGACGTGGGTGTTTCGAACGTGACGTGGGCGTCACGTGGGGGCTTCGAACGTGACGTGGGAGTGACGTGCGGGCTTCAAGCGTGACCTGGGTGTGACGTGGGTGTTTCGAAGGTGACGTGGGCGTGACGTCAGTACTTTGAATGTGACGTGGGTGTGACCTGGGTCATTTGATCGTGACGTGGACGTGACGTGGGGGCTTGAAACGTGACGTGGGCGTCACGGGTGGGCTTCGAACGTGACGTGGGCATGACGTGGGTGATTCGAAGCTGACGTGCGCGTGACGTGGGGGCTTCGAACGTGACGTGGGCGTGACGTGGGGGCTTGAAACGTGACGTGGGCGTGACCTGGGTGATTGGAACGTGACGTGGACGTGACGTCCGGGCATGGAACGTGACGTGGGCGTCACGTGGGTGATTCCAACGTGACGTGGGCGTGACGTCGGTACTTTGAATGTGACGTGGGTGTGACCTGGGTCATTTGAACGTGACGTGGGAGTGACGTGGGGGCTTCGAACGTGATGTAAGTGTGACATGGGTGCTTAGAACGTGACGTGGGCGTGACGTGGGCGATTCCAACGTGATGTGGGGCTTCGAACGTGACGTGGGCGGGATGTGGGTGATTCGAAGCTGACGTGGGCGTGACGTGGGGGCTTCGTACGTCACGTGGGCGTGACGTGGGTGATTGGAACGTGACGTGGACGTGACGTGGGTGGTTTCAACGTGACGTGGGCGTCACGTGGGGGCTTCGGAGGTGACGTGGGCCTCACGTGGGGGCTTCGAAAGTGACGTGGGCATGACTGGGTGATTCGAAGGTGACGTGGGTGTGACGTGGGGGCTTCGAACGTGACGTGGGTGATTCGAACGTGACGTGGGCGTGACGTCGGAACTTTGAATGTGACGTGGGTGTGACCTGGGTCATTTGATCGTGACGTGGGAGTGACGTGGGGGCATCGAACGTGACGTAAGGGTGACATGGGTGCTTAGAACGTGACGTGGGTGTGACGTGGGTGATTCCAATGTGACGTGGGGCTTCGCACGTGACGTGGGCGTGACGTGGGTGATTGGAGCGTGACGTGGGCGTGACGTCGGTACTTTGAAAGTGACGTGGGTGTGACCTGGCGGCTTCGAACGTGACGTAAGGGCGACATAGGTGCTTAGAACGTGACGTGGGCGTGACGTGGGTGATTCCAACGTGACGTGGGGGCTTCGAACGTGACATGGGCATGACGTGGGTGATTCGAACGTGACGTGGGTGTGACGTGGGGGCTTCGAACGTGACGTGGGCATGACGTGGGTGATTCGAAAGTGACGTGGGCGTCACGTGGGAGTTTCGATCATGACGTGGGCGTGACGTGTGTGGTTTCAACGTGACGTGGGTGTCACGTGGGGCATCGAACGTGACGTGGACGTGACGTCGGTACTTTCAATTTGAGGTTGGTGTGACCTGGGTCATTCGAACATGACGTACATGTGATGTGGGTGATTCCAACGTGACGTGGGGCTTCGAACGTGACGTGGGAGTGACGTGGGTGATTCCAACGTGACGTGGGGCTTCGAACGTGACGTGGGCGTGACGTGGGTGCTTCGGACCTGACGTGGGCGTGACGTGGGGTCTTCGAACGTGACGTGAGCGCCACGTGGGTGCATCGAAGTTGACGTGGGCGTGACCTGGGTGATTGGAACGTGAAGTGGGTGTGACGTGGGGGCTTCGAGCGTGACAGGGGTGTGACGTGGGTGTTTCAAACGTGACGTTGGTGTTTCGAATGTGACGTGGGCGTCACGTGGGGGCTTCGAACATGACGTGGATGTGACGTGGGTGCTTCGGAGGTGACGTGGGCATGACTTGGGGTCTTTGAAAATGGTTTGGGTGTGACGTGCGGGCTTCGAACGTGACGTGGGTGTGACGTCGGTACTTTGAATGTGACGTGGGTGTGACCTGGGTCATTGGAACGTGACGTGGGAGTGACGTGGGGGCTTCGAACATGACATAAGGGTGACATGGGTGTTTAGAACGTGACGTGGGCGTGATGCGGGTGATTCCAACGTGACGTGGGGCTTCGAATGTGACGTGGGCGTGAGGTGGGTGATTGGAACGTGACGTGGGCGTGACGTCGGTACTTTCAATGTGACCTGGGTGTGACCTGGGGGCTTCGAACGTGACGTAAGGGCGATATAGGTGCTTAGAACGTGACGTGGGCGTGACGTGGGTGTTTCGAACGTGACGTTGGTGTTTCCAACGTGACGTGGGTGTGACGTGGGGGCTTCGAACGTGACGTGGGCATGACGTGGGTGATTCGAAAGTGACGTGGGCGTCACGTGGGAGTTTCGATCATGACGTGGGCGTGACGTGTGTTGGTCAACGTGACGTGGGTGTCACGTGGGGCATCGAACGTGACGTGGACGTGACGTCGGTACTTTCAATTTGAGGTTGGTGTGACCTGGGTCATTCGAACGTGACGTACATGTGACGTGGGTGATTCCAACGTGACGTGGGGCTTCGAACGTGACGTGGGAGAGAGGTGGGTGATTTTAACGTGACGTGGGGCTTCGAACGTGACGTGGGCGTGACGTGGGGGATTCGAATGTGACGTGAGCGTGACGTGGGGTCTTCGAACGTGACGTGAGCGCCACGTGGGTGCATCGAAGTTGACGTGGGCGTGACCTGGGTGATTGGAACGTGAAGTGGGTGTGACGTGGGTGCTTCGAACGTGACGTTGGTGTTTCGAATGTGACGTGGGCGTCACGTGGAGGCTTCGAACATGACGTGGATGTGACGTGGGTGCTTCGGACGTGACGTGGGCATGACGTGGGGGCTTTGAAAATGATGTGGGTGTGACGTGGGTGCATCGAACGTGACGTGGGCGTGACGTGGGAGTTTCGAACGTGACGTGGACGTGACGTGGTACTTTACATTTGACGTGGGTGTGACCTGGGTCAATCGAACGTGACGTGGGCGTGACGTGGGTGATTCGAATGTGACGTGGGCGTCACGTGGGGGCTTCGAAAATGACGTGGATGTGACGTGGGTGCATCGAACGTGACGTGGGCGTGACGTGGGAGTTTCGAACGTGACGTGGACGTTACATGGTACTTTACATTTGACGTGGGTGTGACCTGGGTCAATCGAACGTGACGTGGGTGTGACGTGGGGGCATCGATCGTGACGTGGACGTGACGTCGGTACTTTATACCTGATGGGGGTGTGACCTGGGTCATTCGAATGTGACATGGGTGTGACGTGGGGGCATCGAACGTGACGTGGGCATGACGTGGGTGATTCGAACGTGACGTGGGCGTGACGTGGGGGCATCGAACGTGACGTGGGTGTGACGTGGGGGCTTCGAACGCCACGTGGGCATGGCGTCGGTGACGCGAACGTGACGTGGGCATGACGTCGGTGATTCGAAGGTGACGTGGGTGTGACGTGGGGGCATCGAACGTGACCTGGGTGTGACGTGGGTGTTTCGAACGTGACGTGGGCGTGACGTCGGTACTTTGAATGTGACGTGGGTGTGACGTGCGTCATTCGAACGTGATGTACGTGTGACGTGTGGGCTTCGAACGTGACGTGGGTGTTTCAAAACTAACGTGGGTGTGACGTAGGGGTATCGAACGTGACGTAGGTGTTTCCAAACTGACGTGGGTGTGACGTCGGTATGTTGAATGTGACGTGGGTGTGACGTGCATGGTTCGAATGTGAGGTGGGTGATTTAAATGTGAGCTGGGCGTGACGTGGGTCATTCGAACATGACGTAGGTGTGACGTGGGGGCTTCGAACGTGACGTGGGCGTGACGTGGATGCTTCGAATGTGACGTTGGTGTTTCGAACATGACATGGGTGTGACGTGGGTGCTTCGAATGTGACGTGGGCGTAAGGTGGGGGCTTCGAACCTGACGTGGGCATGACGTGGGGGCTTCGAAAGTGACGTGGGTGTGACGTGGGTCATTTGAACGTGACGTGGGCGTGACGTGGGTGATTCCAACGTGACGTGGGGCTTCGAACGTGACGTCGGCGTGATGCGGGTGATTCGAATGTCACTTGGGCGTGACGTGGGGGCTTCGAACGTCACGTGGGCGTGACGTGGGGGCTTCGATGTTGACGTGGGCGTGACCTGGGTGATTGGAATGTGACGTGGACGTGACGTGGGTGGTTTCAACCTGACGTGAGCGTCACGTGGTGTCCTCGAACGTGACTTGGGCGTCACGTGGGGTCTTCGAAAGTGACGTGGGCATGACTGGGTGATTCGAAGGTGACGTGGGTGTGACGTGGGGGCTTCGAACGTGACGTGGGTGTGACGTCGGTACTTTGAATGTGACGTGGGTGTGACCTGGGTCATTGGAACGTGACGTGGGAGTGACGTGGGGGCATCGAACGTGACATAAGGGTGACATGGGTGCTTAGAACATGACGTGGGCGTGATGCGGGTGATTCCAACGTGACGTGGGGCTTCGAATGTGACGTGGGCGTGAGGTGGGTGATTCGAACGTGACGTGGGCGTGACGTCGGTACTTTGAAAGTGACGTGGGTGTGACCTGGGGGCTTCGAAGGTGACGTAAGGGCGACATGGGTGCTTAGAACGTGACGTGGGCGTGACGTGGGTGATTCCAACGTGACGTGGGGGTTGCGAACGTGACGTGGGCGTGACGTGGGTGATTCGAGCGTGACGTGGGCGTGACGTCGGTACTTTGAAAGTGACGTGGGTGTGACCTGGGTCATTTGAACGTGACGTGGGAGTGACGTGGGGGCTTCGGAGGTGACGTAAGGGTGACATGGGTGCTTAGAACGTGACGTGGGCGTGACGTGGGCTACTCCAACGTGACGTGGGGCTTCGAACGTGACGTGGGCTTGACGCGGGTGATTGGTAGGTGACGTGGGCGTGAGGTGGGTGATTCGAAAGTGACGTCGGTGTGGCGTGGGTGCTTCGAACGTCACGTGGGCGTGACTTGGGGTCTTCGATCGTGACGTGGGTGTGACGTTGGTGGTTTCAACGTGACGTGGGCGTCACGGGTGGGCTTCGAACGTGACGTGGGCATGACGTGGGTGATTCGAAGCTGACGTGCGCGTGACGTGGGGGCTTCGAACGTGACGTGGGCGTGACCTGGGTGATTGGAACGTGACGTGGACGTGACGTGGGTGGTTTCAACGTGAAGTGGACGTCACGTGGGGGCTTCGGAGGTGACGTGGGCCTCACGTGAGGGCTTCGAAAGTGACGTGGGCATGGCGTGGGTGATTCGAAGGTGACGTGGGTGTGACGTGGGTGTTTCGAACGTGACGTGGGCGTGACGTGGGTGATTCGAACGTGACGTGGGCGTGACGTCGGAACTTTGATCGTGACGTGGGTGTGACCTGGGTCATTTGATCGTGACGTGGGAGTGACGTGGGGGCATCGCACGTGATGTAAGGGTGACATGGGTGCTTAGAACGTGACGTTGGTGTGACGTGGGTGATTCCAACGTGACGTGGGCTTCGAATGTGACGTGGGCGTGACCTGGGTGATTGGAACGTGACGTGGGCGTCACGTGGGGGCTTCGAACGTGACGTGGGCGTGACGTGGGTGATTCGAACGTGACCTGGGTGTGACGTGGGTGTTTCGAACGTGACGTGGGCGTGACGTCGGAACTTTGAATGTGACGTGGGTGTGACCTGGGTCATTTGATCGTGAGGTGGGCGTGACGTGGGGGCATCGAACGTGACGTGGGCGTGACGTGGGGGCTTCGAACGTGACCTGGGTGTGACGTGGGTGTTTCGAACGTGACGTGGGCGTGACGTCGGTACTTTGAAAGTGACATGGGTGTGACCTGGGTCATTTGAACGTGATGTACGTGTGACGTGTGGGCTTCGAACGTGACGTGGGTGTTTCAAAACTAACGTGGGTGTGACGTAGGGGTATCGAACGTGACGTAGGTGTTTCCAAACTGACGTGGGTGTGACGTCGGTATGTTGAATGTGACGTGGGTGTGACGGTCATGGTTCGAACGTGAGGTGGGTGTTTTAAATGTGAGCTGGGCGTGACGTGGGTCATTCGAACATGACGTAGGTGAGACGTGCGGGCTTCGAACGTGACGTGGGCGTGACGTGGGTCATTTGAACGTGACGTGGGCGTGACGTGGGTGATTCCAACGTGACGTGGGTCATTTGAACGTGACGTGGGCGTGACGTGGGTGATTCGAATGTGACGTGGGCGTGACGTGGGGGCTTCGAACGCCACGTGAGCTTCACGTGGGGGCATCGAACGTGACGTGGGCGTGACGTGGGGGCTTCAAGCGTGACCTGGGTGTGACGTGGGTGATTCAAACGTGACGTGGGCGTGACGTCAGTACTTTGAATGTGACGTGGGTGTGACCTGGGTGATGCGAACGTGACGTGGGAGTCACGTGGGGGCATCGAACGTGACGTGGGCGTCACGTGGGGGCATCGAAAGTGACGTGGACGTCACGTGGGTGCTTCGAACGTGACGTGGGCATGACGTGGGTGATTCCAGCGTGACGTGGGCGTGACGTGGGTGATTCGAACGTGACGTGGGCGTGACGTCGGTACTTTGAATGTGACGTGGGTGTGACCTGGGTCATTGGAACGTGACGTGGGAGTGACGCGGGGGCTTCGAACGTGACGTAAGGGTGACATGGGTGCTTAGAACGTGACGTGGGCGTGACGTGGGCGATTCCAACGTGATGTGGGGCTTCGAACGTGACGTGGGCGTGACGTGGGTGATTCGAATGTCACTTGGGCGTGACGTGGGGGCTTCGATGTTGACGTGGGCGTGACCTGGGTGATTGGAACGTGACGTGGACGTGACGTGGGTGGTTTCAACGTGACGTGAACGTCACGTGCGGTCCTCGAACGTGACTTGGGCGTCACGTGGGGTCTTCGAAAGTGACGTGGGCATGACTGGGTGATTCGAAGGTGACGTGGGTGTGACGTGGGGGCTTCGAACGTGACGCGGGTGTGACGTCGGTACTTTGAATGTGACGTGGGTGTGACCTGGGTCATTGGAACGTGACGTGGGAGTGACGTGGGGGCATCGAACGTGACATAAGGGTGACATGAGTGCTTAGAACGTGACGTGGGCGTGATGCAGGTGATTCCAACGTGACGTGGGGCTTCGAATGTGACGTGGGCGTGACGTGGGTGATTCGAACGTGACGTGGGCGTGACGTCGGTACTTTGAAAGTGACGTGGGTGTGACCTGGCGGCTTCGAACGTGACGTAAGGGCGACATGGGTGCTTAGAACGTGACGTGGGCATGACGTGGGTGATTCCAACGTGACGTGGGTGTTTCGAACGTGACGTGGGCGTGACGTGGGTGATTCGAGCGTGACGTGGGCGTGACGTCGGTACTTTGAAAGTGACGTGGGTGTGACCTGGGTCATTTGAACGTGACGTGGGAGTGACGTGGGGGCTTCAAACGTGACGTAAGGGTGACATGGGTGCTTAGAACGTGACGTGGGCGTGACGTGGGCTACTCCAACGTGACGTGGGGCTTCGAACGTGACGTGGGCTTGACGCGGGTGATTGGTAGGTGACGTGGGCGTGAGGTGGGTGATTCGAAAGTGACGTCGGTGTGACGTGGGTGCTTCGAACGTCACGTGGGCGTGACTTGGGGTCTTCGATCGTGACGTGGGTGTGACGTTGGTGGTTTCAACGTGACGTGAGCGTCACGGGTGGGCTTCGAACGTGACGTGGGCAGGACGTGGGTGATTCGAAGCTGACGTGCGCGTGACGTGGGGGCTTCGAACGTCACGTGGGCGTGACGTGGGGGCTTCAAACGTGACGTGGGCGTGACCTGGGTGATTGGAACGTGACGTGGACGTGACGTGGGTGGTTTCAACGTGACGTGGGCGTCACGTGGGGGCTTCGGAGGTGACGTGGGCCTCACGTGGGGGCTTCGAAAGTGACGTGGGCATTGCGTGGGTGATTCGAAGGTGACGTGGGTGTGACGTGGGGGCTTCGAACGTGACGTGGACGTGACGTGGGTGATTCGAGCGTGACGTGGGCGTGAAGTCGGTACTTTGAATGTGACGTGGGTGTGACCTGGGTCATTTGAACGTGACGTGGGAGTGACGTGGGGGCATCGAACGTGACGTAAGGGTGACATGGGTGGTTAGAACGTGACGTGGGTGTGACGTGGGTGATTCCAACGTGACGTGGGGCTTCGAACGTGACGTGGGCGTGACGTGGGTGATTGGAACGTGAGGTGGGCGTGACGTCGGTACTTTGAAAGTGACGTGGGAGTGACGTGGGGGCTTCGGAGGTGACGTAAGGGTGACATGGGTGCTTAGAACGTGACGTGGGCGTGACGTGGGTGATTCCAACGTCATGTGGGGGCTTCGAACGTGACGTGGGTGTGACGTGGGTGCATCGGACGTGATGTGGGCATAACGTGGGGGCTACGAACATGACGGGGGTGTGACGTGGGGGCATCGATCGTGACGTGGACGTGACGTCGGTACTTTATACCTGATGGGGGTGTGACGTGGGGGCATCGAACGTGACGTGGGTGTGACGTGGGGGCTTCGAACGTGACGTGGGCATGACGTCGGTGATTCGAACGTAACGTGAGCGCCACGTGGGTGCATCGAAGTTGACGTGGGCGTGACCTGGGTGATTCGAAGGTGACGTGGGCGTGACGTGGGGGCTTCGAACGTGACGTGGGTGTGACGTGGGTGTTTCGAACGTGACGTTGGTGTTTCGAACGTGACATGGGTGTGACGTGGGTGCTTGGAACGTGACGTGGGCGTCACGTGGGGGCTTCGAACATGACGTGGATGTGACGTGGGTGCTTCGGACGTGACGTGGGCGTGACGTGGGGGCTTCGAAAATGATGTGGGTGTGACGTGGGGTCTTCGAACGTGACGTGGGCGTGACGTGGGAGTTTCGAACGTGACGTGGGCGTGACGTGGGGGCTTCAGGCGTGACCGGGGTGTGACGTGGGTGTTTCGAAGGTGACGTGGGCGTGACGTCAGTACTTTGAATGTGACGTGGGTGTGACCTGGGTCATTTGATCGTGACATGGACGTGACGTGGGTGGTTTCAACGTGACGTGGGCGTCACGGGTGGGCTTCGACCGTGACGTGGGCATGACGTGGGTGATTCGAAGCTGACGTGGGCGTGACGTGGGGGCTTCGAACGTCACGTGGGCGTGACGTGGGGGCTTGAAACGTGACGTGGGCGTGACGTCGGTACTTTGAAAGTGACGTGGGTGTGACCTGGCGGCTTCGAACGTGACGTAAGGGCGACACAGGTGCTTAGAACGTGACGTGGGCGTGACGTGGGTGATTCCAACGTGACGTGGGGGCTTCGAACATGACATGGGCGTGACGTGGGTGTTTCGAACGTGACGTGGGTGTGACGTGGGGGCTTCGAACGTGACGTGGGCATGACTTGGGTGATTCGAAAGTGACGTGGGCGTCACGTGGGAGTTTCGATCATGACGTGGGCGTGAAGTGTGTGGTTTCAACGTGACGTGGGTGTCACGTGGGGCATCGAACGTGATGTGGACGTGACGTCAGTACTTTCAATTTGAGGTTGGTGTGACCTGGGTCATTCGAACGTGACGTACATGTGACGTGAGTGATTCCAACGTGACGTGGGGCTTCGAACGTGACGTGGGTGTGACCTGGGTGATTGGAACGTGACGTGGGTGTGACGTGGGGGCTTCGAACGTGACGTGGGTGTGACGTGGGGGCTTCGAACGTGACGTTGGTGTTTCGAACTTGACTTCGGTGTGACGTGGGTGCTTCGGACCTGACGTGGGCGTAACGTGGGGGCTTCGAACATGACGCGGGGGTGACGTGGATGCTTCGAATGTGACGTTATGTTTGGAACGTGACAGGGGTGTGACGTGGGTGCTTCGAACGTGACGTGGGCGTCACGTGGGTGCATCGAAGTTGACGTGGGCGTGACCTGGGTGATTGGACCGTGAAGTGGGTGTGACGTTTGGGCTTCGAACGTGACGTGGGTGTGACGTGGGTGTTTCGAACGTGACGTTGGTGTTTCGAACGTGACATGGGTGTGACGTGGGTGCTTCGGACGTGACGTGGGCGTCACGTGGGGGCTTCGGACATGACGGGGGTGTGACGTGGGGGCATCGATCGTGACGTGGACGTGACGTCGGTACTTTATACCTGATGGGGGCGTGACGTGGGGGCATCGAACGTGACGTGGGTGTGACGTGGGGGCTTCGAACGTGACGTGGGCATGACGTCGGTGATTCGAACGTGACGTGAGCGCCACGTGGGTGCATCGAAGTTGACGTGGGCGTGACCTGGGTGATTGGACCGTGAAGTGGGTGTGACGTGGGGGCTTCGAACGTGACGTGGGTGTGACGTGGGTGTTTCGAACGTGACGTTGGTGTTTCGAACGTGACATGGGTGTGACGTGGGTGCTTCGAACGTGACGTGGGCGTCACGTGGGTGCTTCGAACATGACGTGGATGTGACGTGGGTGCTTCGGACGTGACGTGGGCGTGACGTGGGGGCTTCGAAAATGATGTGGGTGTGACGTGGGTGCATCGAACGTGACGTGGGCGTGACGTGGGAGTTTCGAACGTGACGTGGACGTGACGTGGTACTTTACATTTGACGTGGGTGTGACCTGGGTCAATCGAACGTGACGTGGGTGTGACGTGGGTGTTTCGAACGTCACGTGGGCATGACGTGGGTGGTTCGAAAGTGATTTGGGCGAGAATGGGTACTTTACATTTGACGTGGGTGTGACCTGGGTGATGCGAACGTGACGTGGGCGTCACGTGGGGGCATCGAACGTGACGTGGGCGTCACGTGGGAGCTTCGAAAGTGACGTGGACGTCACGTGGGTGCTTCGAAGGTGACGTGGGCGTGACGTGGGGGCTTCGAACGTGACGTGGGTGTGACGTCGGTACTTTGAATGTGACGTGGGTGTGACCTGGGTCATTGGAACGTGACGTGGGAGTGACGTGGGGGCTTCCAACGTGACATAAGGGTGACATGGGTGCTTAGAACGTGACGTGGGCGTGATGCGGGTGATTCCAACGTGACGTGGGGGCTTCGAACGTGACATGGGCGTGACGTGGGTGTTTCGAACGTGACGTTGGTGTTTCCAACGTGACGTGGGTGTGACGTGGGGGCTTCGAACGTGACGTGGGCATGACGTGGGTGATTCGAAAGTGACGTGGGCGTCACGTGGGAGTTTCGATCATGACGTGGGCGTGACGTGTGTGGTTTCAACGTGACGTGGGTGTCACGTGGGGCATCGAACGTGACGTGGACGTGACGTCGGTACTTTCAATTTGAGGTTGGTGTGACCTGGGTCATTCGAACATGACGTACATGTGACGTGGGTGATTCCAACGTGACGTGGGGCTTCGAACGTGACGTGGGAGTGACGTGGGTGATTCCAACGTGACGTGGGGGCTTCGAACGTGACGTGGGCGTGACGTGGGTGCTTCGGACCTGACGTGGGCGTGACGTGGGGTCTTCGAACGTGACGTGAGCGCCACGTGGGTGCATCGAAGTTGACGTGGGCGTGACCTGGGTGATTGGAACGTGAAGTGGGTGTGACGTGGGGGCTTCGAGCGTGACAGGGGTGTGACGTGGGTGTTTCAAACGTGACGTTGGTGTTTCGAATGTGACGTGGGCGTCACGTGGGGGCTTCGAACATGACGTGGATGTGACGTGGGTGCTTCGGAGGTGACGTGGGCATGACGTGGGGTCTTTGAAAATGGTGTGGGTGTGACGTGCATGATTCGAACGTGAGGTGGGTGTTTTAAATGTGAGCTGGGCGTGACGTGGGTCATTCGAACGTGACGTAGGTGTGACGTGGGGGCATCGAACGTGACGTGGGCATGACGTGGGGGCTTCGAACGTCACGTGGGCGTGACGTGTTACTTTATATTTGACGTGGGTGCGACCTGGGTCAATCGAACGTGACGTGGGTGTGACGTGGGGGCTTCGAACGTCACGTGGGCGTGACGTGGTACTTTACATTTGACATGGGTGTGACCTGGGTCAATCGAACGTGACGTTCGTGTGACGTGGGGGCTTCGAACGGGACGTGGGCGTGACGTGGGGGCTTCGATCGTGACGTGGGCGTGATGTCGGTGCTTGGAATGTGACGTGGGTGTGACGTGTGGGCTTCGAACGTGACGTGGGTGTTTCAAAACTAACGTGGGTGTGACGTAGGGGTATCGAACGTGACGTAGGTGTTTCCAAACTGACGTGGGTGTGACGTCGGTATGTTGAATGTGACGTGGGTGTGACGTGCATGATTCGAACGTGAGGTGGGTGTTTTAAATGTGAGCTGGGCGTGACGTGGGTCATTCGATCATGACGTAGGTGTGACGTGGGGGCTTCGAACGTGACGTGTGCGTGACGTGGGTCATTTGAACGTGACGTGGGCGTGACGTGGGTGATTCCAACGTGACGTGGGGCTTTGAACGTGACGTGGGTGTGACGTGGGTGCTTTGAATGTGACGTGGGCGTAACGTGAGTGCTTCGAACGTGACGTGGGCGTGACGTGGGGGCATCGAACGTGACGTGGGCGTGACCTAGGGGCTTCAAAAGTGACGTGGGCGTCACGTGGGGGCATCAAACGTGACGTAGGTCTGACGTGGGGGCTTCGAACCTGACGTGGGTGTGACGTGGGGGCTTCGAACGTGACGTGGGCCTGACGTCAGTACATTGAATGTGACGTGGGTGTAACGTGGGGTCATGCGAACGTGACGTGGGTGTGACGTGGGTGTTTGGAACGTTACGTGGGCTTTTCGTGGGTGATTCAAACGTGACGTGGGCGTGACGTGGGTACTTTAGATTTGACTTGGGTGTGACCTGGGTGATGCGAACGTGACGTAGGCGTCACGTGGGGGCATCGAACGTGACGTGGGCGTCACGTGGGGGCTTCGAATGTGACGTGGACGTCACGTGGGTGATTCGAAGGTGACGTGGGTGTGACGTGGGGGCTTCGAAGGTGACGTGGGTGTGACGTGGGTGTTTCGAACGTGACGTGGGCGTGACGTCGGAACTTTGAATGTGACGTGGGTGTGACCTGGGTCATTGGAACGTGACGTGGGAGTGACGCGGGGGCTTCGAACGTGACGTAAGGGTGACATGGGTGCTTAGAACGTGACGTGGGCGTGACGTGGGCGATTCCAACGTGACGTGGGGCTTCGAACGTGACGTGGGCGTGATGTGGGTGATTCGAATGTCACTTGGGCGTGACGTGGGGGCTTCGAAAATGATGTGGGTGTGACGTGGGGGCATCGAACGTGACGTGGACGTGACGTCGGTACTTTCAATTTGAGGTTGGTGTGACCTGGGTCATTCGAACGTGACGTACATGTGACGTGGGTGATTCCAACGTGACGTGGGGCGTCGAACGTGACGTGGGTGTGACCTGGGTGATTGGAACGTGACGTGGGTGTGACGTGGGGGCTTCGAACCTGACGTGGGCGTGACGTGGGTGATTCGAATGTGACTTGGGCGTGGCGTGGGGTCTTCGATCGTCACGTGGGCGTAACGTGGGGGCATCGAACATGACGTGGGCTTGACGTGGGTGATTCGAATGTGGCTTGGGTGTGACGTGGGTGCTTGGAACGTGACGTGGGCGTGACGTGGGGGCTTCGAAAGTGACGTCGGTGTGACGTGGGTGTTTCGTACGTGGCGTGGGCGTGACGTGGATGCTTCGAACGTGACGTTGGTGTTTCGAACGTGACGTGGGTGTGACGTGGGGGCTTCGAACGTGACGTGGGCGTGACATAGGCGCTTCGATCATGACGTGGGCGTGACGTGGGTCATTTGAACGTGACGTGGGCGTGACGTGGGTGATTCCAACGTGACGTGGGGCTTTGAACGTGACGTGGGCGTGACGTGGGTGATTCCAACGTGACGTGGGGGCATCGAGTTTGACGTGGGCGTGACCTGGGTGATTGGAACGTGACGTGGGCGTGACGTGGGTGGTTCCAACGTGACGTGGGGCTTTGAACGTGACGTGGGCGTGACGTGGGTGATTCGAATGTGACGTGGGCATGACGTGGGTGATTCGAAGGTGACGTGGGCGTGACGTGGGGGCTTCGAACGTCACGTGAGCGTCACGTGGGGGCATCGAGTTTGACATGGGCGTGACCTGGGTGATTGGAACGTGACGTGGGCGTGACGTGGGTGATTCCAACGTGACGTGGGGCTTTGAACGTGACGTGGGCGTGACGTGGGGGCTTCGAAAGTGACGTGGGCATGACGTGGGTGATTCGAAGGTGACATGGGTGTGACGTGGGGGCTTCGAACGTGACGTGGGCGTGACGTCGGAACTTTCGAAAGTGACGTGGGTGTGACGTGGGTGATTGGAACGTGACGTGGGAGTGACGCGGGGGCTTCAATCGTGACGTGGGAGTGACGTGGGGGCTTCGAACGTGACGTGGGCGTGACGTCGGTACTTTGAATGTGACGTGGGTGTGACGTGAGTCATTCGAACGTGATGTACGTGTGACGTGTGGGCTTCCAACGTGGCGTGGGTGTTTCAAAACTAACGTGGGTGTGACGTAGGGGTATCGAACGTGACGTGGGCGTGACGTGGATGCTTCGAATGTGACGTTGGTGTTTCGAACGTGACATGGGTCTGACATGGGTGCTTCGAATGTGACGTAGGCGTAACGTGGGGGCTTCGAACGTGACGTGGGCGTGACGTGGGGGCTTCGAAAATGACGTGGGTGTGACGTAGGTCATTTTAACGTGACGTGGGCGTGACGTGGGTGATTCCAACGTGACGTGGGGGCTTCGAACGTGACGTGGGCGTGACGTGGGTGATTCCAACGTGACGTGGGGGCTTCGAACGTGACATGGGCGTGACGTGGGTGATTCGAACGTGACGTGGGCGTGACGTCGGTACTTTGAATGTGACGTGGGTGTGACCTGGGTGATTGGAACGTGACGTGGGAGTGACGTGAGGGCTTCAAACGTGACGTAAGGGTGACATGGGTGCTTAGAACGTGACGTGGGAGTGACGTGGGTGATTCCAACGTGACGTGGGCTTCGCAAGTGACGTGGGCGTGACGTGGGTGATTGGAACGTGACGTGGGAGTGAGGTGGGTACTTCAAACGTGACCTGGGCATGACATAAGCGCTTCGATCGTGACGTGGGCGTGACGTGTGTGGTTTCAACGTGACGTGGGTGTGACGTGCGTCATTTGAACGTGACGTGGGCGTGACGTGTGTGGTTTCAACGTGACGTGGGCGTCACGGGTGGGCTTCGCACGTGACGTGGGCATGACGTGGGTGATTGGAACGTGACGTCGCGTGACGTGGGGGCATGGAACGTGACCTGAGTGGGACGTGGGTGATTCCAACGTGACGTGGGCGTGACGTCGGTACTTTGAATGTGACGTGGGTGTGACCTGGGTCATTTGAACGTGACGTGGGAGTGACGTGGGGGCTTCGAACGTGATGTAAGTGTGACATGGGTGCTTAGAACGTGATGTGGGCGTGACGTGGGTCATTCGAAAGTGACGTGGGTGTGACGTGGGGCTTCGAACGTGACGTGGGCGTGACGTGGGTGATTCGAACGTGACGTGGGCGTGACGTCGGTACTTTGAATGTGACGTGGGAGTGACGTGGGGGCTTCAAACGTGACGTAAGGGTGACATGGGTGCTTAGAACGTGACGTGGGCGTGACGTGGGTGATTCGAATATGACGTGTGCGTGACGTGGGTGATTCGAAAGTGACGTTGGTGTGACGTGGGTGTTTCGGACGTGACGTGGGCGTGACGTGGATGCTCTGAACGTGACGTTGGTGTTTCGAACGTGACGTGGGTGTGACGTGGGTGCTTCGAACGTGACGTGGGCGTGACATAGGCGCTTCGATCATGACGTGGGCGTGACGTGTGTGGTTTCAACGTGACGTGGGTGTCACGTGGGGCATCGAACGTGACGTGGACGTGACGTCGGTACTTTCAATTTGAGGTTGGTGTGACCTGGGTCATTCGAACGTGACGTACATGTGACGTGGGTGATTCCAAAGTGACGTCGGAACTTTCGAAAGTGACTTGGGTGTGACCTGGGTGATGCGAACGTGACGTGGGTATGACGTGGAGGGCTTCGAACGTGACGTGGGTGTGACGTGGGTGTTTCGAACGTGACGTGGGCGTGACCTGGGTGATTGGAACGTGACGTGGGTGTGACGTGGGGGCTTCGAACGTGACGTGGGTGTGACGTGGGTGTTTCGAACCTGACGTTGGTATTTCGAACGTGACGTGGGTGTGACGTGGGTGCATCGGACGTGACGTGGGCATAACGTGGGGGCTACGAACATTACGCGGGTGTGACGTGGATGCTTTGAATGTGACGTTGGTGTTTCGAACGTGACATGGGTGTGACGTGGGTGCTTGGCACGTGACGTGGGCGTCACGTGGGGGCTTCGAACATGACGTGGGTGTGACGTGGGGGCATCGATCGTGACGTGGGCGTGACGTGGGTGATTCCAACGTGACGTGGGGCTTCGAACGTGACGTGGGCATGACGTGGGTGATTCGAACGTGACGTGGGCGTGACGTGGGGGCATCGAACGTGACGTGGGTGTGACGTGGGGGCTTCGAACGTGACGTGGGCATGACATCGGTGATTCGAACGTGACGTGGGCATGACGTCGGTGATTCGAACGTGACGTGGGCGTGACGTGGGTGATTCGAATATGACGTGGGCGTGACATGGGTCATTCGAACATGACGTAGGTGTGACGTGGGTGTTTCGGACGTGACGTGGGCGTGACGTGGATGCTTCGAACGTGACGTTGGTGTTTCGAACGTGACGTGGGTGTGACGTGGGTGCTTCGAACGTGACGTGGGCGTGACAAAGGCGCTTCGATCATGACGTGGGCGTGACGTGTGTGGTTCCAACGTGACGTGGGTGTCACGTGGGGCATCGAACGTGACGTGGACGTGACGTCGGTACTTTCAATTTGAGGTTGGTGTGACCTGGGTCATTCGAACGTGACGTACATGTGACGTGGGTGATTCCAACGTGACGTGGGGCTTCGAACGTGACGTGGGTGTGACCTGGGTGATTGGAACGTGACGTGGGCGTGACGTGGGGGCTTCGAACGTCACGTGGGCGTCACGTGGGTGATTCGAATGTGACGTGGGCGTGACGTGGGTGCTTCGGACGTGACGTGGGTGTGACGTGGGTGTTTCGAACCTGACGTTGGTATTTCGAACGTGACGTGGGTGTGACTTGGCTGCATCGGACGTGACGTGGGCGTAACGTGGGGGCTACGAACATTACGCGGGTGTGACGTGGATGCTTCGAATGCGACGTTGGTGTTTCGAACGTGACATGGGTGTGACATGGGTGCTTCGAACATGACGTGGGCGTCACGTGGGGGCTTCGAAAGTGACGTGGGCGTGAAGTGGGTGATTCGAAGGTGACATGGGTGTGACGTGGGTCATTTGAACGTGACGTGGGCGTGACGTGGGTGATTCCAACGTGACGTGGGGGCTTCGAACGTGACGTGGGCGTGACGTGGGTGATTCCAACGTGACGTGGGGGCTTCGAACGTGACATGGGCGTGACGTGGGTGATTCGAACGTGACGTGGGCGTGACGTCGGTACTTTGAATGTGACGTGGGTGTGACCTGGGTGATTGGAACGTGACGTGGGAGTGACGTGGGGGCTTCAAACGTGACGTAAGTGTGACATGGGTGCTTAGAACGTGACGTGGGAGTGACGTGGGTGATTCCAACGTGACGTGGGGCTTCGAATGTGACGTGGGCGTGACGTGGGTGATTGGAACGTGACGTGGGAGTGAGGTGGGTACTTCAAACTTGACCTGGGCATGACATAAGCGCTTCGATCGTGACGTGGGCGTGACGTGTGTGGTTTCAACGTGACGTGGGTGTGACGTGCGTCATTTGAACGTGACGTGGGCGTGACGTGTGTGGTTTCAACGTGACGTGGGCGTCACGGGTGGGCTTCGCAAGTGACGTGGGCATGACGTGGGTGATTGGAACGTGACGTCGCGTGACGTGGGGGCATGGAACGTGACCTGAGTGGGACGTGGGTGATTCCAACGTGACGTGGGCGTGACGTCGGTACTTTCAATGTGACGTGGGTGTGACCTGGGTCATTTGAACGTGACGTGGGAGTGACGTGGGGGCTTCGAACGTGATGTAAGAGTGACATGGGTGCTTAGAACGTGACGTGGGCGTGACGTGGGCGATTCCAACGTGACGTGGGCGTGACGTGGGTGATTCGAAAGTGACGTTGGTGTGACGTGGGTGTTTCGGACGTGACGTGGGCGTGACGTGGATGCTTCGAACGTGACGTTGGTGTTTCGAACGTGACGTGGGTGTGACGTGGGTGCTTCGAACGTGACGTGGGCGTGACATAGGCGCTTCGATCATGACGTGGGCGTGACGTGTGTGGTTTCAACGTGACGTGGGTGTCACGTGGGGCATCGAACGTGACGTGGGCGTGACGTCAGTACTTTCAATGTGACGTGGGTGTGACCTGGGTGATTGGAACCTGACGTGGGTGTGACGTGGGGGCTTCGAACGTGATGTAAGTGTGACATGGGTGCTTAGAACGTGACGTGGGCGTGACGTGGGCGATTCCAACGTGACGTGGGGCTTCGAACGTGACGTGGGCGTGACGTGGGTGATTGGAACGTGACGTGGGCGTGACGTCGGTACTTTGAAAGTGACGTGGGAGTGACGTGGGGGCTTCAAACGTGACGTAAGGGTGACATGGGTGCTTAGAACGTGACGTGGGAGTGACGTGGGTGATTCGAATATGACGTGGGCGTGACGTGGGTGATTCGAAAGTGACGTTGGTGTGACGTGGGTGCTTCGAACGTGACGTGGGCGTGACATAGGCGCTTCGATCATGACGTGGGCGTGACGTGTGTGGTTTCAACGTGACGTGGGTGTCACGTGGGGCATCGAACGTGACGTGGACGTGACGTCGGTACTTTCAATTTGAGGTTGGTGTGACCTGGGTCATTCGAACGTGACGTACATGTGACGTGGGTGATTCCAAAGTGACGTGGGGCTTCGAACGTGACTTGGGTGTGACCTGGGTGATGCGAACGTGACGTGGGTATGACGTGGAGGGCTTCGAACGTGACGTGGGTGTGACGTGGGTGTTTCGAACGTGACGTGGGCGTGACCTGGGTGATTGGAACGTGACGTGGGTGTGACGTGGGGGCTTCGAACGTGACGTGGGTGTGACGTGGGTGTTTCGAACCTGACGTTGGTATTTCGAACGTGACGTGGGTGTGACGTGGGTGCATCGGACGTGACGTGGGCATAACGTGGGGGCTACGAACATTACGCGGGTGTGACGTGGATGCTTTGAATGCGACGTTGGTGTTTCGAACGTGACATGGGTGTGACGTGGGTGCTTGGCACGTGACGTGGGCGTCACGTGGGGGCTTCGAACATGACGTGGGTGTGACGTGGGGGCATCGATCGTGACGTGGGCGTGACGTGGGTGATTCCAACGTGACGTGGGGATTCGAACGTGACGTGGGCATGACGTGGGTGATTCGAACGTGACGTGGGCGTGACGTGGGGGCATCGAACGTGACGTGGGTGTGACGTGGGGGCTTCGAACGTGACGTGGGCATGACATCGGTGATTCGAACGTGACGTGGGCATGACGTCGGTGATTCGAACGTGACGTGGGCGTCACGTGGGTGATTCGAATATGACGTGGGCGTGACATGGGTCATTCGAACATGACGTAGGTGTGACGTGGGTGTTTCGGACGTGACGTGGGCGTGACGTGGATGCTTCGAACGTGACGTTGGTGTTTCGAACGTGACGTGGGTGTGACGTGGGTGCTTCAAACGTGACGTGGGCGTGACATAGGCGCTTCGATCATGACGTGGGCGTGACGTGTGTGGTTCCAACGTGACGTGGGTGTCACGTGGGGCATCGAACGTGACGTGGACGTGACGTCGGTACTTTCAATTTGAGGTTGGTGTGACCTGGGTCATTCGAACGTGACGTACATGTGACGTGGGTGATTCCAACGTGACGTGGGGCTTCGAACGTGACGTGGGTGTGACCTGGGTGATTGGAACGTGACGTGGGCGTGACGTGGGGGCTTCGAACGTCACGTGGGCGTCACGTGGGTGATTCGAATGTGACGTGGGCGTGACGTGGGTGCTTCGGACGTGACGTGGGTGTGACGTGGGTGTTTCGAACCTGACGTTGGTATTTCGAACGTGACGTGGGTGTGACTTGGCTGCATCGGACGTGACGTGGGCTTAACGTGGGGGTACGAACATTACGCGGGTGTGACGTGGATGCTTCGAATGCGACGTTGGTGTTTCGAACGTGACATGGGTGTAACATGGGTGCTTCGAACATGACGTGGGCGTCACGTGGGGGCTTCGAAAGTGACGTGGGCGTGAAGTGGGTGATTCGAAGGTGACATGGGTGTGACGTGGGTCATTTGAACGTGACTTGGGCGTGACGTGGGTGATTCCAACGTGACGTGGGGGCTTCGAACGTGACGTGGGCGTGACGTGGGTGATTCCAACGTGACGTGGGGGCTTCGAACGTGACATGGGCGTGACGTGGGTGATTCGAACGTGACGTGGGCGTGACGTCGGTACTTTGAATGTGACGTGGGTGTGACCTGGGTGATTGGAACGTGACGTGGGAGTGACGTGGGGGCTTCAAACGTGACGTTAGTGTGACATGGGTGCTTAGAACGTGACGTGGGAGTGACGTGGGTGATTCCAACGTGACGTGGGGCTTCGAATGTGACGTGGGCGTGACGTGGGTGATTGGAACGTGACGTGGGAGTGAGGTGGGTACTTCAAACTTGACCTGGGCATGACATAAGCGCTTCGATCGTGACGTGGGCGTGACGTGTGTGGTTTCAACGTGACGTGGGTGTGACGTGCGTCATTTGAACGTGACGTGGGCGTGACGTGTGTGGTTTCAACGTGACGTGGGCGTCACGGGTGGGCTTCGCACGTGACGTGGGCATGACGTGGGTGATTGGAACGTGACGTCGCGTGACGTGGGGGCATGGAACGTGACCTGAGTGGGACGTGGGTGATTCCAACGTGACGTGGGCGTGAAGTCGGTACTTTCAATGTGACGTGGGTGTGACCTGGGTCATTTGAACGTGACGTGGGAGTGACGTGGGGGCTTCGAACGTGATGTAAGTGTGACATGGGTGCTTAGAACGTGACGTGGGCGTGACGTGGGCGATTCCAACGTGACGTGGGGCTTCGAACGTGACGTGGGCGTGACGTGGGTGATTCGAACGTGACGTGGGCGTGACGTCGGTACTTTGAAAGTGACGTGGGAGTGACGTGGGGGCTTCAAACGTGACGTAAGGGTGACATGGGTGCTTAGAACGTGACGTGGGCGTGACGTGGGTGATTCGAAAGTGACGTTGGTGTGACGTGGGTGTTTCGGACGTGACGTGGGCGTGACGTGGATGCTTCGAACGTGACGTTGGTGTTTCGAACGTGACGTGGGTGTGACGTGGGTGCTTCGAACGTGACGTGGGCGTGACATAGGCGCTTCGATCATGACGTGGGCGTGACGTGTGTGGTTTCAACGTGACGTGGGTGTCACGTGGGGCATCGAACGTGACGTGGACGTGACGTCGGTACTTTCAATTTGAGGTTGGTGTGACCTGGGTCATTCGAACGTGACGTACATGTGACGTGGGTGATTCCAAAGTGACGTGGGGCTTCGAACGTGACGTGGGTGTGACCTGGGTGATTGGAACGTGACGTGGGCGTGACGTGGGTGATTGGAACGTGACGTGGGTGTGACGTGGGGGCATCGAACGTGACGTGGGTGTGACGTGGGTGTTTCGAACCTGACGTTGGTATTTCGAACGTGACGTGGGTGTGACGTGGGTGCATCGGACGTGACGTGGGCATAACGTGGGGGCTACGAACATTACGCGGGTGTGACGTGGATGCTTCGAATGCGACGTTGGTGTTTCGAACGTGACATGGGTGTGACGTGGGTGCTTGGCACGTGACGTGGGCGTCACGTGGGGGCTTCGAACATGACGTGGATGTGACGTGGGTGCTTCGGAGGTGACGTGGGCATGACGTGGGGTCTTTGAAAATGGTGTGGGTGTGACGTGCGGGCTTCGAACGTGACGTGGGTGTGACGTCGGTACTTTGAATGTGACGTGGGTGTGACCTGGGTGATTGGAACGTGACGTGGGAGTGACGTGGGGGCTTCGAACATGACATAAGGGTGACATGGGTACTTAGAACGTGACGTGGGCGTGATGCGGGTGATTCCAACGTGACGTGGGGCTTCGAATGTGACGTGGGCGTGAGGTGGGTGATTGGAACGTGACGTGGGCGTGACGTCGGTACTTTCAATGTGACCTGGGTGTGACCTGGGGGCTTCGAACGTGACGTAAGGGCGATATAGGTGCTTAGAACGTGACGTGGGCGTGACGTGGGTGATTCCAACGTGACGTGGGGCTTCGAACGTGACATGGGCGTGACGTGGGTGTTTCGAACGTGACGTTGGTGTTTCCAACGTGACGTGGGTGTGACGTGGGGGCTTCGAACGTGACGTGGGCATGACGTGGGTGATTCGAAAGTGACGTGGGCGTCACGTGGGAGTTTCGATCATGACGTGGGCGTGACGTGTGTGGTTTCAACGTGACGTGGGTGTCACGTGGGGCATCGAACGTGACGTGGACGTGACGTCGGTACTTTCAATTTGAGGTTGGTGTGACCTGGGTCATTCGAACGTGACGTACATGTGACGTGGGTGATTCCAACGTGACGTGGGGCTTCGAACGTGACGTGGGAGAGAGGTGGGTGATTTCAACGTGACGTGGGGCTTCGAACGTGACGTGGGCGTGACGTGGGGGATTCGAATGTGACGTGAGCGTGACGTGGGGTCTTCGAACGTGACGTGAGCGCCACGTGGGTGCATCGAAGTTGACGTGGGCGTGACCTGGGTGATTGGAACGTGAAGTGGGTGTGACGTGGGTGCTTCGAACGTGACGTTGGTGTTTCGAATGTGACGTGGGCGTCACGTGGAGGCTTCGAACATGACGTGGATGTGACGTGGGTGCTTCGGACGTGACGTGGGCATGACGTGGGGGCTTTGAAAATGATGTGGGTGTGACGTGGGTGCATCGAACGTGACGTGGGCGTGACGTGGGAGTTTCGAACGTGACGTGGACGTGACGTGGTACTTTACATTTGACGTGGGTGTGACCTGGGTCAATCGAACGTGACGTGGGCGTGACGTGGGTGATTCGAATGTGACGTGGGCGTCACGTGGGGGCTTCGAAAATGACGTGGATGTGACCTGGCTGATGCGAACGTGACGTGGGTGTGACGTGGGTGTTTCGAACGTGACGTTGGTGTTTCGAACTTGACTTCGGAGTGACGTGGGTGCTTCGGACCTGACGTGGGCATAATGTGGGGGCTTCGAAAATGATGTGGGTGTGAGGTGGGGTCTTCGAACGTGACGTGGGCGTGACGTGGGACTTTACATTTGACGTGGGTGTGACCTGGGTCAATCGAACGTGACGTGGGCGTGACGTGGGGGCTTCGAACGTGACGTGGGTGTCACGTGGGTGTTTCGAACCTGACGTTGGTATTTCGAACGTGACGTGGGTGTGACGTGGGTGCATCGGATGTGACGTGGGCGTAACGTGGGGGCTACGAACATTACGCGGGTGTGACGTGGATGCTTCGAATGCGACGTTGGTGTTTCGAACGTGACATGGGTGTGACGTGGGTGCTTGGAACGTGACGTGGGCGTCACGTGGGGGCTTCGAACCTGACGTGGGTGTGACGTGGGGGCATCGATCGTGACGTGGACATGACGTCGGTACTTTATACCTGATGGGGGTGTGACGTGGGTCATTCGAACGTGACGTGGGCGTGACGTGGGGGCATCGAACGTGACGTGGGTGTGACGTGGGGGCTTCGAACGTGACGTGGGCATGACGTCGGTGATTCCAACGTGACGTGGGCGTGACGTGGGGGCTTCGAACGTGACGTGGGAGTGACGTGGGGGCTTCGAACGTGACCTGGGTGTGACGTGGGGGCTTCGAACCTGACGTGGGTGTGACGTGGGGGCTTCCAAAGTGACGTGGGCCTGACGTGGGTCATTTGAACGTGACGTGGGTGTGACGTGGGTGTTTCGAACGTGACGTGGGTGTTTCGAACTTGACTTCGGTGTGACGTGGGTGCTTCGGACCTGACGTGGGCGTAACGTGGGGGCTTCGAACATGACGCGGGAGTGACGTGGATGCTTCAAATGTGACGTTGGTGTTTCGAACGTGACAGGGGTGTGACGTGGGGGCTTCGAACGTGACGTGGGCGTCACATGGGGGCCTCGAACATGACGTGGATGTGAGGTGGGTGATTCGAACGTGACGTGGCCGTGACGTGGGTGATTCGAACGTGACGTGAGCGTGACGTGGGGGCTTCGAACCTGACGTGGGTGTGACGTGGGGGCTTCGAAAGTGACGTGGGTGTGACGTGGGTCATTCGAACGTGACGTGGGGCTTTGAACGTGACGTGGGTGTGACGTGGGTGTTTCGAAGGTGACGTGGGCGTGACGTCGGTACTTTGAATGTGACGTGGGTGTGACCTGGGTCATTGGAACGTGACGTGGGAGTGACGTGGGGGCATCGAACGTGACGTAAGGGTGACATGGGTGCTTAGAACGTGACGTGGTCGTGACGTGGATGATCGGAAGGGGACGTGGGCGTGCCGTGGGGGCTTCGAACGTGACCCGGGTGTGACGTGGGTGTTTCGAACGTGACGTGGGCGTGACGTCGGTGCTTTGAATGTGACGTGGGTGTGACGTGGGTCATTCGAACGTGATGTACGTGTGACCTGTGGGCTTCGAACGTGACGTGGGTGTTTCAAAACTAACGTGGGTGTGACGTAGGGGTATCGAACGTGACGTAGGTGTTTCCAAACTGACGTGGGTGTGACGTCGGTATGTTGAATGTGACGTGGGTGTGACGTGCATGGTTCGAACGTGAGGTGGGTGTTTTAAATGTGAGCTGGGCGTGACGTGGGTCATTCGAACATGACGTAGGTGTGACGTGGGGGCTTCGAACATGACGTGGGCGTGACCTGGGTGATTGGAACGTGACGTGGGCGTGACGTGGGGGTATCGAACGTGACATGGGTGTGACGTGGGTGCTTCGGACGTGACGTGGGTGTGACGTGGGGGCTTCGAACATGACGCGGGAGTGATGTGGATGCTTCGAATGTGACGTTGGTGTTTCGAACGTGACAGGGGTGTGACGTGGGTGCTTCGAACGTGACGTGGGCGTCACGTGGGGGCTTCGAACATGACGTGGATGTGAGGTGGGGGCTTCGGACGTGACGTGGGCGTGACGTGGGGGCTTCGAAAATGATGTGGGTGTGACGTGGGGGCATCGAACGTGACGTGGGCGTGACGTGGGAGTTTCGAACGTGACGTGGACGTGACGTGGTACTTTACACTTGACGTGGGTGTGACCTGGGTCAATCGAACGTGACGTGGGTGTGACGTGGGGGCTTCGAATGTGACGTGGGTGTGACGTGGATGCTTCGAATGCAACGTTGGTGTTTCGAACGTGACATGGGTGTGACATGGGTGCTTGGAACGTGATGTGGGTGTCACGTGGGGGCTTCGAACATGACGTGGGTGTGACGTGGGGGCATCGATCGTGACGTGGACGTGACGTCGGCACTTTATACCTGATGGGGGTGTGACGTGGGTCATTCGAACGTGACGTGGGTGTGACGTGGGGGCTTCGATCGTGACGTGGGCATGACGTGGGTGATTCGAACGTGACGTGGGCGTGACGTGGGGGCATCGAAAATGATGTGGGTGTGACGTGGGGGCATCGAACGTGACGTGGGCATGACGTCGGTGATTCGAACGTGACGTGGGCGTGACGTGGGGGCATCGAACGTGACCTGGGTGTGACGTGGGTGTTTCGAACGTGACGTGGGTGTGACGTCGGTACTTTGAATGTGACGTGGATGTGACCTGGGTCATTCAAACGTGATGTACGTGTGACGTGTGGGCTTCCAACGTGACGTGGGTGTTTCAAAACAAACGTGGGTGTGACGTGGGGGTATCGAACGTGATGTAGGTGTTTCCAAACTGACGTGGGTGTGACGTCGGTATGTTGAATGTGACGTGGGTGTGACGTGCATGGTTCGAACGTGAGGTGGGTGTTTTAAATGTGAGCTGGGCGTGACGTGGGTCATTCGAACATGACGTAGGTGTGCCGTGGGGGCTTCGAACGTGACGTGGGCGTGACGTGGATGCTTCGAATGTGACGTTGGTGTTTCGAACGTGACATGGGTGTGACATGGGTGCTTCGAATGTGACGTGGGTGTGACGTGGGGGCTTCGAAAGTGACGTGGGTGTGACGTGGGGGTTTCGAACGTCACGTGGGCGTCACGTGGGGGCATCGAGTTTGACATGGGCGTGACCTGGGTGATTGGAACCTGACGTGGGCGTGACGTGGGTGATTCCAACGTGACGTGGGGCTTCGAACATGACGTGGGCGTGACGTGGGGGCTTCGATGTTGACGTGGGCATGACGTGGGTGATTCGAAGGTGACGGGTGTGACGTGGGGGCTTCGAACGTGACGTGGGTGTGACGTGGGTGTTTCGAACGTGACGTGGGCGTGACGTCCGTACTTTGAATGTGACGTGGGTGTGACCTGGGTCATTTGAACGTGACGTGGGAGTGACGTGGGGGCATCGAACGTGACATAAGGGTGACATGGGTGCTTAGAACGTGACGTGGTCGTGACGTGGATGATTGGAACGTGATGTGGGCGTGACGTGGGTCATTCGAAAGTGACGTGGGTGTGACGTGGGTGATTCGAACGTGACGTGGGCGTGACGTGGGTGTTTCGAATGTGACGTGGGCGTGACGTGGGGGCTTCGAACGTCACGTGAGCGTCACGTGGGGGCATCGAGTTTGACATGGGCGTGACGTGGGTGATTCCAACGTGACGTGGGGCTTCGAACATGACGTGGGCGTGACGTGGGGGCTTCGAAAGTGACGTGGGCATGACGTGGGTGATTCCAACGTGACGTGGGGCTTCGAACATGACGTGGGCGTGACGTGGGGGCTTCGAAAGTGACGTGGGCATGACGTGGGTGATTCGAAGGTGACATGGGTGTGACGTGGGGGCTTCGAACGTGACGTGGGCGTGACGTTGGTGTTTCGAACGTGACATGGGCGTGACGTCGGTACTTTGAATGTGACGTGGGTGTGACGTAGGTCATTCGAACGTGATGTACGTGTGACGTGTGGGCTTCCAACGTGACGTGGGTGTTTCAAAGCTAACGTGGGTGTGACGTAGGGGTATCGAACGTGACGTAGGTGTTTCCAAACTGACGTGGGTGTGACGTCGATACGTTGAATGTGACGTGGGTGTGACGTGCATGATTCAAACGTGAGGTGGGTGTTTTAAATGTGAGCTGGGCGTGACGTGGGTCATTCGAACGTGACGTAGGTGTGACGTGGGGGCATCGAACGTGACGTGGGCATGACGTGGGGGCTTCGAACGTCACGTGGGCGTGACGTGGTACTTTACATTTGACATGGGTGTGACCTGGGTCAATCGAACGTGACGTTCGTGTGACGTGGGGGCTTCGAACGGGACGTGGGCGTGACGTGGGGGCTTCGATCGTGACGTGGGCGTGACGTCGGTGCTTGGAATGTGACGTGGGTGTGACGTGTGGGCTTCGAACGTGACGTGGGTGTTTCAAAACTAACGTGGGTGTGACGTAGGGGTATCGAACGTGACGTAGGTGTTTCCAAACTGACGTGGGTGTGACGTCGGTATGTTGAATGTGACGTGGGTGTGACGTGCATGATTCGAACGTGAGGTGGGTGTTTTAAATGTGAGCTGGGCGTGACGTGGGTCATTCGATCATGACGTAGGTGTGACGTGGGGGCTTCGAACGTGACGTGTGCGTGACGTGGGTCATTTGAACGTGACGTGGGCGTGACGTGGGTGATTCCAACGTGACATGGGGCTTCGAACATGACGTGGGCGTGACGTGGGGGCTTCGAACGTGACGTGGGCGTGACGTGGGGGCATCGAACGTGACGTGGGCGTGACCTAGGGGCTTCAAAAGTGACGTGGGCGTCACGTGGGGGCATCAAACGTGACGTAGGTCTGACGTGGGGGCTTCGAACCTGACGTGGGTGTGACGTGGGGGCTTCGAACGTGACGTGGGCCTGACGTCAGTACATTGAATGTGACGTGGGTGTAACGTGGGGTCATGCGAACGTGACGTGGGTGTGACGTGGGTGTTTGGAACGTTACGTGGGCTTTTCGTGGGTGATTCAAACGTGACGTGGGCGTGACGTGGGTACTTTAGATTTGACTTGGGTGTGACCTGGGTGATGCGAACGTGACGTAGGCGTCACGTGGGGGCATCGAACGTGACGTGGGCGTCACGTGGGGGCTTCGAATGTGACGTGGACGTCACGTGGGTGATTCGAAGGTGACGTGGGTGTGACGTGGGGGCTTCGAAGGTGACGTGGGTGTGACGTGGGTGTTTCGAACGTGACGTGGGCGTGACGTCGGAACTTTGAATGTGACGTGGGTGTGACCTGGGTCATTGGAACGTGACGTGGGAGTGACGCGGGGGCTTCGAACGTGACGTAAGGGTGACATGGGTGCTTAGAACGTGACGTGGGCGTGACGTGGGCGATTCCAACGTGACGTGGGGCTTCGAACGTGACGTGGGCGTGATGTGGGTGATTCGAATGTCACTTGGGCGTGACGTGGGGGCTTCGAAAATGATGTGGGTGTGACGTGGGGGCAATCGAACGTGACGTGGACGTGACGTCGGTACTTTCAATTTGAGGTTGGTGTGACCTGGGTCATTCGAACGTGACGTACATGTGACGTGGGTGATTCCAACGTGACGTGGGGCGTCGAACGTGACGTGGGTGTGACCTGGGTGATTGGAACGTGACGTGGGTGTGACGTGGGGGCTTCGAACCTGACGTGGGCGTGACGTGGGTGATTCGAATGTGACTTGGGCGTGGCGTGGGGTCTTCGATCGTCACGTGGGCGTAACGTGGGGGCATCGAACATGACGTGGGCTTGACGTGGGTGATTCGAATGTGGCTTGGGTGTGACGTGGGTGCTTGGAACGTGACGTGGGCGTGACGTGGGGGCTTCGAAAGTGACGTCGGTGTGACGTGGGTGTTTCGTACGTGGCGTGGGCGTGACGTGGATGCTTCGAACGTGACGTTGGTGTTTCGAACGTGACGTGGGTGTGACGTGGGGGCTTCGAACGTGACGTGGGCGTGACATAGGCGCTTCGATCATGACGTGGGCGTGACGTGGGTCATTTGAACGTGACGTGGGCGTGACGTGGGTGATTCCAACGTGACGTGGGGCTTTGAACGTGACGTGGGCGTGACGTGGGTGATTCCAACGTGACGTGGGGGCATCGAGTTTGACGTGGGCGTGACCTGGGTGATTGGAACGTGACGTGGGCGTGACGTGGGTGGTTCCAACGTGACGTGGGGCTTTGAACGTGACGTGGGCGTGACGTGGGTGATTCGAATGTGACGTGGGCATGACGTGGGTGATTCGAAGGTGACGTGGGCGTGACGTGGGGGCTTCGAACGTCACGTGAGCGTCACGTGGGGGCATCGAGTTTGACATGGGCGTGACCTGGGTGATTGGAACGTGACGTGGGCGTGACGTGGGTGATTCCAACGTGACGTGGGGCTTTGAACGTGACGTGGGCGTGACGTGGGGGCTTCGAAAGTGACGTGGGCATGACGTGGGTGATTCGAAGGTGACATGGGTGTGACGTGGGGGCTTCGAACGTGACGTGGGCGTGACGTCGGAACTTTCGAAAGTGACGTGGGTGTGACGTGGGTGATTGGAACGTGACGTGGGAGTGACGCGGGGGCTTCAATCGTGACGTGGGAGTGACGTGGGGGCTTCGAACGTGACGTGGGCGTGACGTCGGTACTTTGAATGTGACGTGGGTGTGACGTGAGTCATTCGAACGTGATGTACGTGTGACGTGTGGGCTTCCAACGTGGCGTGGGTGTTTCAAAACTAACGTGGGTGTGACGTAGGGGTATCGAACGTGACGTGGGCGTGACGTGGATGCTTCGAATGTGACGTTGGTGTTTCGAACGTGACATGGGTCTGACATGGGTGCTTCGAATGTGACGTAGGCGTAACGTGGGGGCTTCGAACGTGACGTGGGCGTGACGTGGGGGCTTCGAAAATGACGTGGGTGTGACGTGGGTCATTTTAACGTGACGTGGGCGTGACGTGGGTGATTCCAACGTGACGTGGGGGCTTCGAACGTGACGTGGGCGTGACGTGGGTGATTCCAACGTGACGTGGGGGCTTCGAACGTGACATGGGCGTGACGTGGGTGATTCGAACGTGACGTGGGCGTGACGTCGGTACTTTGAATGTGACGTGGGTGTGACCTGGGTGATTGGAACGTGACGTGGGAGTGACGTGAGGGCTTCAAACGTGACGTAAGGGTGACATGGGTGCTTAGAACGTGACGTGGGAGTGACGTGGGTGATTCCAACGTGACGTGGGCTTCGCAAGTGACGTGGGCGTGACGTGGGTGATTGGAACGTGACGTGGGAGTGAGGTGGGTACTTCAAACGTGACCTGGGTATGACATAAGCGCTTCGATCGTGACGTGGGCGTGACGTGTGTGGTTTCAACGTGACGTGGGTGTGACGTGCGTCATTTGAACGTGACGTGGGCGTGACGTGTGTGGTTTCAACGTGACGTGGGCGTCACGGGTGGGCTTCGCACGTGACGTGGGCATGACGTGGGTGATTGGAACGTGACGTCGCGTGACGTGGGGGCATGGAACGTGACCTGAGTGGGACGTGGGTGATTCCAACGTGACGTGGGCGTGACGTCGGTACTTTGAATGTGACGTGGGTGTGACCTGGGTCATTTGAACGTGACGTGGGAGTGACGTGGGGGCTTCGAACGTGATGTAAGTGTGACATGGGTGCTTAGAACGTGATGTGGGCGTGACGTGGGTCATTCGAAAGTGACGTGGGTGTGACGTGGGGCTTCGAACGTGACGTGGGCGTGACGTGGGTGATTCGAACGTGACGTGGGCGTGACGTCGGTACTTTGAATGTGACGTGGGAGTGACGTGGGGGCTTCAAACGTGACGTAAGGGTGACATGGGTGCTTAGAACGTGACGTGGGCGTGACGTGGGTGATTCGAATATGACGTGGGCGTGACATGGGTCATTCGAACATGACGTAGGTGTGACGTGGGTGTTTCGGACGTGACGTGGGCGTGACGTGGATGCTCTGAACGTGACGTTGGTGTTTCGAACGTGACGTGGGTGTGACGTGGGTGCTTCGAACGTGACGTGGGCGTGACATAGGCGCTTCGATCATGACGTGGGCGTGACGTGTGTGGTTTCAACGTGACGTGGGTGTCACGTGGGGCATCGAACGTGACGTGGACGTGACGTCGGTACTTTCAATTTGAGGTTGGTGTGACCTGGGTCATTAGAACGTGACGTACATGTGACGTGGGTGATTCCAAAGTGACGTGGGGCTTCGAACGTGACTTGGGTGTGACCTGGGTGATGCGAACGTGACGTGGGTATGACGTGGAGGGCTTCGAACGTGACGTGGGTGTGACGTGGGTGTTTCGAACGTGACGTGGGCGTGACCTGGGTGATTGGAACGTGACGTGGGTGTGACGTGGGGGCTTCGAACGTGACGTGGGTGTGACGTGGGTGTTTCGAACCTGACGTTGGTATTTCGAACGTGACGTGGGTGTGACGTGGGTGCATCGGACGTGACGTGGGCATAACGTGGGGGCTACGAACATTACGCGGGTGTGACGTGGATGCTTTGAATGTGACGTTGGTGTTTCGAACGTGACATGGGTGTGACGTGGGTGCTTGGCACGTGACGTGGGCGTCACGTGGGGGCTTCGAACATGACGTGGGTGTGACGTGGGGGCATCGATCGTGACGTGGGCGTGACGTGGGTGATTCCAACGTGACGTGGGGCTTCGAACGTGACGTGGGCATGACGTGGGTGATTCGAACGTGACGTGGGCGTGACGTGGGGGCATCGAACGTGACGTGGGTGTGACGTGGGGGCTTCGAACGTGACGTGGGCATGACATCGGTGATTCGAACGTGACGTGGGCATGACGTCGGTGATTCGAACGTGACGTGGGCGTGACGTGGGTGATTCGAATATGACGTGGGCGTGACATGGGTCATTCGAACATGACGTAGGTGTGACGTGGGTGTTTCGGACGTGACGTGGGCGTGACGTGGATGCTTCGAACGTGACGTTGGTGTTTCGAACGTGACGTGGGTGTGACGTGGGTGCTTCGAACGTGACGTGGGCGTGACATAGGCGCTTCGATCATGACGTGGGCGTGACGTGTGTGGTTCCAACGTGACGTGGGTGTCACGTGGGGCATCGAACGTGACGTGGACGTGACGTCGGTACTTTCAATTTGAGGTTGGTGTGACCTGGGTCATTCGAACGTGACGTACATGTGACGTGGGTGATTCCAACGTGACGTGGGGCTTCGAACGTGACGTGGGTGTGACCTGGGTGATTGGAACGTGACGTGGGCGTGACGTGGGGGCTTCGAACGTCACGTGGGCGTCACGTGGGTGATTCGAATGTGACGTGGGCGTGACGTGGGTGCTTCGGACGTGACGTGGGTGTGACGTGGGTGTTTCGAACCTGACGTTGGTATTTCGAACGTGACGTGGGTGTGACTTGGCTGCATCGGACGTGACGTGGGCGTAACGTGGGGGCTACGAACATTACGCGGGTGTGACGTGGATGCTTCGAATGCGACGTTGGTGTTTCGAACGTGACATGGGTGTGACATGGGTGCTTCGAACATGACGTGGGCGTCACGTGGGGGCTTCGAAAGTGACGTGGGCGTGAAGTGGGTGATTCGAAGGTGACATGGGTGTGACGTGGGTCATTTGAACGTGACGTGGGCGTGACGTGGGTGATTCCAACCTGACGTGGGGGCTTCGAACGTGACGTGGGCGTGACGTGGGTGATTCCAACGTGACGTGGGGGCTTCGAACGTGACATGGGCGTGACGTGGGTGATTCGAACGTGACGTGGGCGTGACGTCGGTACTTTGAATGTGACGTGGGTGTGACCTGGGTGATTGGAACGTGACGTGGGAGTGACGTGGGGGCTTCAAACGTGACGTAAGTGTGACATGGGTGCTTAGAACGTGACGTGGGAGTGACGTGGGTGATTCCAACGTGACGTGGGGCTTCGAATGTGACGTGGGCGTGACGTGGGTGATTGGAACGTGACGTGGGAGTGAGGTGGGTACTTCAAACTTGACCTGGGCATGACATAAGCGCTTCGATCGTGACGTGGGCGTGACGTGTGTGGTTTCAACGTGACGTGGGTGTGACGTGCGTCATTTGAACGTGACGTGGGCGTGACGTGTGTGGTTTCAACGTGACGTGGGCGTCACGGGTGGGCTTCGCAAGTGACGTGGGCATGACGTGGGTGATTGGAACGTGACGTCGCGTGACGTGGGGGCATGGAACGTGACCTGAGTGGGACGTGGGTGATTCCAACGTGACGTGGGCGTGACGTCGGTACTTTCAATGTGACGTGGGTGTGACCTGGGTCATTTGAACGTGACGTGGGAGTGACGTGGGGGCTTCGAACGTGATGTAAGAGTGACATGGGTGCTTAGAACGTGACGTGGGCGTGACGTGGGCGATTCCAACGTGACGTGGGCGTGACGTGGGTGATTCGAAAGTGACGTTGGTGTGACGTGGGTGTTTCGGACGTGACGTGGGCGTGACGTGGATGCTTCGAACGTGACGTTGGTGTTTCGAACGTGACGTGGGTGTGACGTGGGTGCTTCGAACGTGACGTGGGCGTGACATAGGCGCTTCGATCATGACGTGGGCGTGACGTGTGTGGTTTCAACGTGACGTGGGTGTCACGTGGGGCATCGAACGTGACGTGGGCGTGACGTCAGTACTTTCAATGTGACGTGGGTGTGACCTGGGTGATTGGAACCTGACGTGGGTGTGACGTGGGGGCTTCGAACGTGATGTAAGTGTGACATGGGTGCTTAGAACGTGACGTGGGCGTGACGTGGGCGATTCCAACGTGACGTGGGGCTTCGAACGTGACGTGGGCGTGACGTGGGTGATTGGAACGTGACGTGGGCGTGACGTCGGTACTTTGAAAGTGACGTGGGAGTGACGTGGGGGCTTCAAACGTGACGTAAGGGTGACATGGGTGCTTAGAACGTGACGTGGGAGTGACGTGGGTGATTCGAATATGACGTGGGCGTGACGTGGGTGATTCGAAAGTGACGTTGGTGTGACGTGGGTGCTTCGAACGTGACGTGGGCGTGACATAGGCGCTTCGATCATGACGTGGGCGTGACGTGTGTGGTTTCAACGTGACGTGGGTGTCACGTGGGGCATCGAACGTGACGTGGACGTGACGTCGGTACTTTCAATTTGAGGTTGGTGTGACCTGGGTCATTCGAACGTGACGTACATGTGACGTGGGTGATTCCAAAGTGACGTGGGGCTTCGAACGTGACTTGGGTGTGACCTGGGTGATGCGAACGTGACGTGGGTATGACGTGGAGGGCTTCGAACGTGACGTGGGTGTGACGTGGGTGTTTCGAACGTGACGTGGGCGTGACCTGGGTGATTGGAACGTGACGTGGGTGTGACGTGGGGGCTTCGAACGTGACGTGGGTGTGACGTGGGTGTTTCGAACCTGACGTTGGTATTTCGAACGTGACGTGGGTGTGACGTGGGTGCATCGGACGTGACGTGGGCATAACGTGGGGGCTACGAACATTACGCGGGTGTGACGTGGATGCTTTGAATGCGACGTTGGTGTTTCGAACGTGACATGGGTGTGACGTGGGTGCTTGGCACGTGACGTGGGCGTCACGTGGGGGCTTCGAACATGACGTGGGTGTGACGTGGGGGCATCGATCGTGACGTGGGCGTGACGTGGGTGATTCCAACGTGACGTGGGGATTCGAACGTGACGTGGGCATGACGTGGGTGATTCGAACGTGACGTGGGCGTGACGTGGGGGCATCGAACGTGACGTGGGTGTGACGTGGGGGCTTCGAACGTGACGTGGGCATGACATCGGTGATTCGAACGTGACGTGGGCATGACGTCGGTGATTCGAACGTGACGTGGGCGTGACGTGGGTGATTCGAATATGACGTGGGCGTGACATGGGTCATTCGAACATGACGTAGGTGTGACGTGGGTGTTTCGGACGTGACGTGGGCGTGACGTGGATGCTTCGAACGTGACGTTGGTGTTTCGAACGTGACGTGGGTGTGACGTGGGTGCTTCGAACGTGACGTGGGCGTGACATAGGCGCTTCGATCATGACGTGGGCGTGACGTGTGTGGTTCCAACGTGACGTGGGTGTCACGTGGGGCATCGAACGTGACGTGGACGTGACGTCGGTACTTTCAATTTGAGGTTGGTGTGACCTGGGTCATTCGAACGTGACGTACATGTGACGTGGGTGATTCCAACGTGACGTGGGGCTTCGAACGTGACGTGGGTGTGACCTGGGTGATTGGAACGTGACGTGGGCGTGACGTGGGGGCTTCGAACGTCACGTGGGCGTCACGTGGGTGATTCGAATGTGACGTGGGCGTGACGTGGGTGCTTCGGACGTGACGTGGGTGTGACGTGGGTGTTTCGAACCTGACGTTGGTATTTCGAACGTGACGTGGGTGTGACTTGGCTGCATCGGACGTGACGTGGGCGTAACGTGGGGGTACGAACATTACGCGGGTGTGACGTGGATGCTTCGAATGCGACGTTGGTGTTTCGAACGTGACATGGGTGTGACATGGGTGCTTCGAACATGACGTGGGCGTCACGTGGGGGCTTCGAAAGTGACGTGGGCGTGAAGTGGGTGATTCGAAGGTGACATGGGTGTGACGTGGGTCATTTGAACGTGACGTGGGCGTGACGTGGGTGATTCCAACGTGACGTGGGGGCTTCGAACGTGACGTGGGCGTGACGTGGGTGATTCCAACGTGACGTGGGGGCTTCGAACGTGACATGGGCGTGACGTGGGTGATTCGAACGTGACGTGGGCGTGACGTCGGTACTTTGAATGTGACGTGGGTGTGACCTGGGTGATTGGAACGTGACGTGGGAGTGACGTGGGGGCTTCAAACGTGACGTTAGTGTGACATGGGTGCTTAGAACGTGACGTGGGAGTGACGTGGGTGATTCCAACGTGACGTGGGGCTTCGAATGTGACGTGGGCGTGACGTGGGTGATTGGAACGTGACGTGGGAGTGAGGTGGGTACTTCAAACTTGACCTGGGCATGACATAAGCGCTTCGATCGTGACGTGGGCGTGACGTGTGTGGTTTCAACGTGACGTGGGTGTGACGTGCGTCATTTGAACGTGACGTGGGCGTGACGTGTGTGGTTTCAACGTGACGTGGGCGTCACGGGTGGGCTTCGCACGTGACGTGGGCATGACGTGGGTGATTGGAACGTGACGTCGCGTGACGTGGGGGCATGGAACGTGACCTGAGTGGGACGTGGGTGATTCCAACGTGACGTGGGCGTGAAGTCGGTACTTTCAATGTGACGTGGGTGTGACCTGGGTCATTTGAACGTGACGTTGGAGTGACGTGGGGGCTTCGAACGTGATGTAAGTGTGACATGGGTGCTTAGAACGTGACGTGGGCGTGACGTGGGCGATTCCAACGTGACGTGGGGCTTCGAACGTGACGTGGGCGTGACGTGGGTGATTCGAACGTGACGTGGGCGTGACGTCGGTACTTTGAAAGTGACGTGGGAGTGACGTGGGGGCTTCAAACGTGACGTAAGGGTGACATGGGTGCTTAGAACGTGACGTGGGCGTGACGTGGGTGATTCGAATATGACGTGGGCGTGACGTGGGTGATTCGAAAGTGACGTTGGTGTGACGTGGGTGTTTCGGTCGTGACGTGGGCGTGACGTGGATGCTTCGAACGTGACGTTGGTGTTTCGAACGTGACGTGGGTGTGACGTGGGTGCTTCGAACGTGACGTGGGCGTGACATAGGCGCTTCGATCATGACGTGGGCGTGACGTGTGTGGTTTCAACGTGACGTGGGTGTCACGTGGGGCATCGAACGTGACGTGGACGTGACGTCGGTACTTTCAATTTGAGGTTGGTGTGACCTGGGTCATTCGAACGTGACGTACATGTGACGTGGGTGATTCCAAAGTGACGTGGGGCTTCGAACGTGACGTGGGTGTGACCTGGGTGATTGGAACGTGACGTGGGCGTGACGTGGGTGATTGGAACGTGACGTGGGTGTGACGTGGGGGCATCGAACGTGACGTGGGTGTGACGTGGGTGTTTCGAACCTGACGTTGGTATTTCGAACGTGACGTGGGTGTGACGTGGGTGCATCGGACGTGACGTGGGCATAACGTGGGGGCTACGAACATTACGCGGGTGTGACGTGGATGCTTCGAATGCGACGTTGGTGTTTCGAACGTGACATGGGTGTGACGTGGGTGCTTGGCACGTGACGTGGGCGTCACGTGGGGGCTTCGAACATGACGTGGGTGTGACGTGGGGGCATCGATCGTGACGTGGGCGTGACGTGGGTGATTCCAACGTGACGTGGGGCTTCGAACGTGACGTGGGCATGACGTGGGTGATTCGAACGTGACGTGGGCGTGACGTGGGGGCATCGAACGTGACGTGGATGTGACGTGGGGGCTTCGAACGTGACGTGGGCATGACATCGGTGATTCGAACGTGACGTGGGCATGACGTCGGTGATTCGAACGTGACGTGGGCGTGACGTGGGTGATTCGAATATGACGTGGGCGTGACATGGGTCATTCGAACATGACGTAGGTGTGACGTGGGTGTTTCGGACGTGACGTGGGCGTGACGTGGATGCTTCGAACGTGACGTTGGTGTTTCGAACGTGACGTGGGTGTGACGTGAGTGCTTCGAACGTGACGTGGGCGTGTCATAGGCGCTTCGATCATGACGTGGGCGTGACGTGTGTGGTCCCAACGTGACGTGGGTGTCACGTGGGGCATCGGACGTGACGTGGACGTGACGTCGGTACTTTCAATTTGAGGTTGGTGTGACTTGGGTCATTCGAACGTGACGTACATGTGACGTGGGTGATTCCAACGTGACGTGAGGCTTCGAACATGACGTGGGTGTGACCTGGGTGATTGGAACGTGACGTGGGCGTGACGTGGGGGCTTCGAACGTCACGTGGGCGTGAGGTGGGGGCATCGAACGTGACGTGGGCGTGACGTGGGTGATTGGAACGTGAAGTGGGTGTGACGTGGGTGTTTCGAACCTGACGTTGGTATTTCGAACGTGATGTGGGTGTGACTTGGCTGCATCGGACGTGACGTGGGCGTAACGTGGGGGCGACGAACATTACGCGGGTGTGACGTGGGGGCTTCGAAAGTGACGTGGGTGTGACGTGGGTCAATTGAACGTGACGTGGGCGTGACGTGGGTGATTCCAACGTGACGTGGGGCTTCGAACGTGACGTGGGCGTGACGTGGGGGCTTCGAAAGTGACGTGGGGCTTCGAATGTGACGTGGGCGTGACGTGGGGGCTTCGATTGTGACGTGGGCGTGACCTAGGTGATTGGAACGTGACGTGGACGTGACGTGGGTGGTTTCAACGTGACGTGAGCGTCACGTGGGGTCCTCGAACGTGACTTGGGCGTCACGTGGGGTCTTCGAAAGTGACGTGGGCATGACGCGGGTGATTCGAAGGTGACGTGGGTGTGACGCGGGGGCTTCGAACGTGACGTGGGTGTGACGTCGGTACTTTGAATGTGACGTGGGTGTGACCTGGGTCATTTGAACGTGACGTGGGAGTGACGTGGGGGCATCGAACGTGACATAAGGGTGACATGGGTGCTTAGAACGTGACGTGGGCGTGATGCGGGTGATTCCAACGTGACGTGGGGCTTCGAATGTGACGTGGGCGTGAGGTGGGTGATTGGAACGTGACGTGGGCGTGATGTCGGTACTTTGAAAGTGACGTGGGTGTGACCTGGGGGCTTCGAAGGTGACGTAAGGGTGACATGGGTGCTTAGAACGTGATGTGGGCGTCACGTGGGTGATTCCAACGTGACGTGGGGGCTTCGAACGTGACATGGGCGTGACGTGGGTGATTCCAACGTGACGTGGGCGTGACGTCGGTACTTTGAAAGTGACGTGGGTGTGACCTGGGTGATTGGAACGTGACGTGGGAGTGACGTGGGGGCTTCAAACGTGACGTAAGGGTGACATGGGTGCTTAGAACGTGACGTGGGAGTGACGTGGGTGATTCCAACATGACGTGGGCTTCGAACGTGACGTGGGCGTGACGTGGGCGATTGGAACATGACGTGGGCGTGAGGTGGGTCATTCGAAAGTGACGTGGGTGTGACGTGCGTGCTTAGGACGTGAGGTGGGCGTGTCGTGGGTGCTTCGAACGTGACGTGGGCATGACATAAGCGCTTCGATCGTGACGTGGGCGTGACGTGTGTGGATTCAACGTGACGTGGGTGTGACGTGGGGCATCGAACGTGACGTGGGCGTGACGTGTGTGGTTTCAACGTGACGTGGGCGTCACGGGTAGGCTTCGAACGTGACGTGGGCATGACGTGGGTGATTCGAAGGTGACGTGGGCGTGACGTGGGGGCATGGAACGTGACGTGGGTGTGACGTGGGTGATTCCAACGTGACGTGGGCGTGACGTCGGTACTTTGAACGTGACGTGGGTGTGACCTGGGTCATTTGAACGTGACGTGGGCGTGACGTTTGGGCTTCGAACGTGACGTAAGGGTGACATGGGAGATTAGAACGTGACGTGGGCGTGACGTCGGTACTTTGAACGTGACGTGGGTGTGACCTGGGTCATTAGAACGTGACGTGGGAGTGACGTGGGGGCTTCAAACGTGACGTAAGGGTGACATGGGAGATTAGAACGTGACGTGGGCGTGACGTGGGTGATTCGAATATGACGTGGGCATGACGTGGGTGATTGGAACGTGACGTGGGCGAGACGTGTGTTCTTCGAACGTGACGTGGGCGTGATATAGGCGTTTCGATCATGACGTGGGCGTGACGTGTGTGGTTTCAACGTGACGTGGGTGTGACGTGGGGGCTTCGGAGGTGACGTGGGCCTCACGTGGGGGCATCGAAAGTGACGTGGCCATGGCGTGGGTGATTCGAAGGTGACGTGGGTGTGACGTGGGGGCTTCGAACGTGACATGGGCGTGACGTGGGTGATTCCAACGTGACGTGGGCGTGACGTCGGTACTTTGAAAGTGACGTGGGTGTGACCTGGGTCATTTGAACGTGACGTGGGAGTGACGTGGGGGCTTCAAACGTGACGTAAGGGTGACATGGGTGCTTAGAACGTGACGTGGGCGTGACGTGGGCTACTCCAACGTGACGTGGGGCTTCGAACGTGACGTGGGCTTGACGCGGGTGATTGGTAGGTGACGTGGGCGTGAGGTGGGTGATTCGAAAGTGACGTCGGTGTGGCGTGGGTGCTTCGAACGTCACGTGGGCGTGACTTGGGGTCTTCGATCGTTACGTGGGTGTGACGTTGGTGGTTTCAACGTGACGTGGGCGTCACGGGTGGGCTTCGAACGTGACGTGGGCATGACGTGGGTGATTCGAAGCTGACGTGCGCGTGACGTGGGGTCTTCGAACGTGACGTGGGCGTGACCTGGGTGATTGGAACGTGACGTGGACGTGACGTGGGTGGTTTCAACGTGACGTGGGCGTCACGTGGGGGCTTCGGAGGTGACGTGGGCCTCACGTGGGGGCTTCGAAAGTGACGTGGGAATGGCGTGGGTGATTCGAAGGTGACGTGGGCGTGACGTGGGTGTTTCGAAGGTGACGTGGGCGTGACGTGGGTGATTCGAACGTGACGTGGGCGTGACGTCGGTACTTTGAATGTGACGTGGGTGTGACCTGGGTCATTTGATCGTGACGTGGGAGTGACGTGGGGGCATCGAACGTGACGTAAGGGTGACATGGGTGCTTAGAACGTGATGTTGGTGTGACGTGGGTGATTCCAACGTGACGTGGGCTTCGAATGTGACGTGGGCGTGACCTGGGTGATTGGAACGTGACCTGGGCGTCACGTGGGGGCTTCGAACGTGATGTGGGTGTGACGTGGGTGTTTCGAACGTGACGTGGGCGTGACGTCGGTACTTTGAATGTGACGTGGGTGTGACCTGGGTCATTTGAACGTGATGTACGTGTGACGTGTGGGCTTCGAACGTGACGTGGGTGTTTCAAAACTAACGTGGGTGTGACGTAGGGGTATCGAACGTGACGTAGGTGTTTCCAAACTGACGTGGGTGTGACGTCGGTATGTTGAATGTGACGTGGGTGTGACGTGGGTGTTTCGAACCTGACGTTGGTATTTCGAACGTGACGTGGGTGTGACGTGGGTGCATCGGACGTGACGTGGGCATAACGTGGGGGCTACGAACATTACGCGGGTGTGACGTGGATGCTTTGAATGTGACGTTGGTGTTTCGAACGTGACATGGGTGTGACGTGGGTGCTTGGCACGTGACGTGGGCGTCACGTGGGGGCTTCGAACATGACGTGGGTGTGACGTGGGGGCATCGATCGTGACGTGGGCGTGACGTGGGTGATTCCAACGTGACGTGGGGCTTCGAACGTGACGTGGGCATGACGTGGGTGATTCGAACGTGACGTGGGCGTGACGTGGGGGCATCGAACGTGACGTGGGTGTGACGTGGGGGCTTCGAACGTGACGTGGGCATGACATCGGTGATTCGAACGTGACGTGGGCATGACGTCGGTGATTCGAACGTGACGTGGGCGTGACGTGGGTGATTCGAATATGACGTGGGCGTGACATGGGTCATTCGAACATGACGTAGGTGTGACGTGGGTGTTTCGGACGTGACGTGGGCGTGACGTGGATGCTTCGAACGTGACGTTGGTGTTTCGAACGTGACGTGGGTGTGACGTGGGTGCTTCGAACGTGACGTGGGCGTGACATAGGCGCTTCGATCATGACGTGGGCGTGACGTGTGTGGTTCCAACGTGACGTGGGTGTCACGTGGGGCATCGAACGTGACGTGGACGTGACGTCGGTACTTTCAATTTGAGGTTGGTGTGACCTGGGTCATTCGAACGTGACGTACATGTGACGTGGGTGATTCCAACGTGACGTGGGGCTTCGAACGTGACGTGGGTGTGACCTGGGTGATTGGAACGTGACGTGGGCGTGACGTGGGGGCTTCGAACGTCACGTGGGCGTCACGTGGGTGATTCGAATGTGACGTGGGCGTGACGTGGGTGCTTCGGACGTGACGTGGGTGTGACGTGGGTGTTTCGAACCTGACGTTGGTATTTCGAACGTGACGTGGGTGTGACTTGGCTGCATCGGACGTGACGTGGGCGTAACGTGGGGGCTACGAACATTACGCGGGTGTGACGTGGATGCTTCGAATGCGACGTTGGTGTTTCGAACGTGACATGGGTGTGACATGGGTGCTTCGAACATGACGTGGGCGTCACGTGGGGGCTTCGAAAGTGACGTGGGCGTGAAGTGGGTGATTCGAAGGTGACATGGGTGTGACGTGGGTCATTTGAACGTGACGTGGGCGTGACGTGGGTGATTCCAACGTGACGTGGGGGCTTCGAACGTGACGTGGGCGTGACGTGGGTGATTCCAACGTGACGTGGGGGCTTCGAACGTGACATGGGCGTGACGTGGGTGATTCGAACGTGACGTGGGCGTGACGTCGGTACTTTGAATGTGACGTGGGTGTGACCTGGGTGATTGGAACGTGACGTGGGAGTGACGTGGGGGCTTCAAACGTGACGTAAGTGTGACATGGGTGCTTAGAACGTGACGTGGGAGTGACGTGGGTGATTCCAACGTGACGTGGGGCTTCGAATGTGACGTGGGCGTGACGTGGGTGATTGGAACGTGACGTGGGAGTGAGGTGGGTACTTCAAACTTGACCTGGGCATGACATAAGCGCTTCGATCGTGACGTGGGCGTGACGTGTGTGGTTTCAACGTGACGTGGGTGTGACGTGCGTCATTTGAACGTGACGTGGGCGTGACGTGTGTGGTTTCAACGTGACGTGGGCGTCACGGGTGGGCTTCGCAAGTGACGTGGGCATGACGTGGGTGATTGGAACGTGACGTCGCGTGACGTGGGGGCATGGAACGTGACCTGAGTGGGACGTGGGTGATTCCAACGTGACGTGGGCGTGACGTCGGTACTTTCAATGTGACGTGGGTGTGACCTGGGTCATTTGAACGTGACGTGGGAGTGACGTGGGGGCTTCGAACGTGATGTAAGAGTGACATGGGTGCTTAGAACGTGACGTGGGCGTAACGTGGGCGATTCCAACGTGACGTGGGGCTTCGAACGTGACGTGGGCGTGACGTGGGTGATTCGAACGTGACGTGGGCGTGACGTCGGTACTTTGAATGTGACGTGGGAGTGACGTGGGGGCTTCAAACGTGACGTAAGGGTGACATGGGTGCTTAGAACGTGACGTGGGCGTGACGTGGGTGATTCGAATATGACGTGGGCGTGACGTGGGTGATTCGAAAGTGACGTTGGTGTGACGTGGGTGTTTCGGACGTGACGTGGGCGTGACGTGGATGCTTCGAACGTGACGTTGGTGTTTCGAACGTGACGTGGGTGTGACGTGGGTGCTTCGAACGTGACGTGGGCGTGACATAGGCGCTTCGATCATGACGTGGGCGTGACGTGTGTGGTTTCAACGTGACGTGGGTGTCACGTGGGGCATCGAACGTGACGTGGACGTGACGTCGGTACTTTCAATTTGAGGTTGGTGTGACCTGGGTCATTCGAACGTGACGTACATGTGACGTGGGTGATTCCAAAGTGACGTGGGGCTTCGAACGTGACGTGGGTGTGACCTGGGTGATTGGAACGTGACGTGGGCGTGACGTGGGTGATTGGAACGTGACGTGGGTGTGACGTGGGGGCATCGAACGTGACGTGGGTGTGACGTGGGTGTTTCGAACCTGACGTTGGTATTTCGAACGTGACGTGGGTGTGACGTGGGTGCATCGGACGTGACGTGGGCATAACGTGGGGGCTACGAACATTACGCGGGTGTGACGTGGATGCTTCGAATGCGACGTTGGTGTTTCGAACGTGACATGGGTGTGACGTGGGTGCTTGGCACGTGACGTGGGCGTCACGTGGGGGCTTCGAACATGACGTGGGTGTGACGTGGGGGCATCGATCGTGACGTGGGCGTGACGTGGGTGATTCCAACGTGACGTGGGGCTTCGAACGTGACGTGGGCATGACGTGGGTGATTCGAACGTGACGTGGGCGTGACGTGGGGGCATCGAACGTGACGTGGGTGTGACGTGGGGGCTTCGAACGTGACGTGGGCATGACATCGGTGATTCGAACGTGACGTGGGCATGACGTCGGTGATTCGAACGTGACGTGGGCGTGACGTGGGTGATTCGAATATGACGTGGGCGTGACATGGGTCATTCGAACATGACGTAGGTGTGACGTGGGTGTTTCGGACGTGACGTGGGCGTGACGTGGATGCTTCGAACGTGACGTTGGTGTTTCGAACGTGACGTGGGTGTGACGTGAGTGCTTCGAACGTGACGTGGGCGTGTCATAGGCGCTTCGATCATGACGTGGGCGTGACGTGTGTGGTTCCAACGTGACGTGGGTGTCACGTGGGGCATCGAACGTGACGTGGACGTGACGTCGGTACTTTCAATTTGAGGTTGGTGTGACTTGGGTCATTCGAACGTGACGTACATGTGACGTGGGTGATTCCAACGTGACGTGAGGCTTCGAACATGACGTGGGTGTGACCTGGGTGATTGGAACGTGACGTGGGCGTGACGTGGGGGCTTCGAACGTCACGTGGGCGTGAGGTGGGGGCATCGAACGTGACGTGGGCGTGACGTGGGTGATTGGAACGTGAAGTGGGTGTGACGTGGGTGTTTCGAACCTGACGTTGGTATTTCGAACGTGATGTGGGTGTGACTTGGCTGCATCGGACGTGACGTGGGCGTAACGTGGGGGCGACGAACATTACGCGGGTGTGACGTGGGGGCTTCGAAAGTGACGTGGGTGTGACGTGGGTCAATTGAACGTGACGTGGGCGTGACGTGGGTGATTCCAACGTGACGTGGGGCTTCGAACGTGACGTGGGCGTGACGTGGGGGCTTCGAAAGTGACGTGGGGCTTCGAATGTGACGTGGGCGTGACGTGGGGGCTTCGATTGTGACGTGGGCGTGACCTAGGTGATTGGAACGTGACGTGGACGTGACGTGGGTGGTTTCAACGTGACGTGAGCGTCACGTGGGGTCCTCGAACGTGACTTGGGCGTCACGTGGGGTCTTCGAAAGTGACGTGGGCATGACGCGGGTGATTCGAAGGTGACGTGGGTGTGACGCGGGGGCTTCGAACGTGACGTGGGTGTGACGTCGGTACTTTGAATGTGACGTGGGTGTGACCTGGGTCATTTGAACGTGACGTGGGAGTGACGTGGGGGCATCGAACGTGACATAAGGGTGACATGGGTGCTTAGAACGTGACGTGGGCGTGATGCGGGTGATTCCAACGTGACGTGGGGCTTCGAATGTGACGTGGGCGTGAGGTGGGTGATTGGAACGTGACGTGGGCGTGATGTCGGTACTTTGAAAGTGACGTGGGTGTGACCTGGGGGCTTCGAAGGTGACGTAAGGGTGACATGGGTGCTTAGAACGTGATGTGGGCGTCACGTGGGTGATTCCAACGTGACGTGGGGGCTTCGAACGTGACATGGGCGTGACGTGGGTGATTCCAACGTGACGTGGGCGTGACGTCGGTACTTTGAAAGTGACGTGGGTGTGACCTGGGTGATTGGAACGTGACGTGGGAGTGACGTGGGGGCTTCAAACGTGACGTAAGGGTGACATGGGTGCTTAGAACGTGACGTGGGAGTGACGTGGGTGATTCCAACATGACGTGGGCTTCGAACGTGACGTGGGCGTGACGTGGGCGATTGGAACATGACGTGGGCGTGAGGTGGGTCATTCGAAAGTGACGTGGGTGTGACGTGCGTGCTTAGGACGTGAGGTGGGCGTGTCGTGGGTGCTTCGAACGTGACGTGGGCATGACATAAGCGCTTCGATCGTGACGTGGGCGTGACGTGTGTGGATTCAACGTGACGTGGGTGTGACGTGGGGCATCGAACGTGACGTGGGCGTGACGTGTGTGGTTTCAACGTGACGTGGGCGTCACGGGTAGGCTTCGAACGTGACGTGGGCATGACGTGGGTGATTCGAAGGTGACGTGGGCGTGACGTGGGGGCATGGAACGTGACGTGGGTGTGAAGTGGGTGATTCCAACGTGACGTGGGCGTGACGTCGGTACTTTGAACGTGACGTGGGTGTGACCTGGGTCATTTGAACGTGACGTGGGCGTGACGTTTGGGCTTCGAACGTGACGTAAGGGTGACATGGGAGATTAGAACGTGACGTGGGCGTGACGTCGGTACTTTGAACGTGACGTGGGTGTGACCTGGGTCATTAGAACGTGACGTGGGAGTGACGTGGGGGCTTCAAACGTGACGTAAGGGTGACATGGGAGATTAGAACGTGACGTGGGCGTGACGTGGGTGATTCGAATATGACGTGGGCATGACGTGGGTGATTGGAACGTGACGTGGGCGAGACGTGTGTTCTTCGAACGTGACGTGGGCGTGATATAGGCGTTTCGATCATGACGTGGGCGTGACGTGTGTGGTTTCAACGTGACGTGGGTGTGACGTGGGGGCTTCGGAGGTGACGTGGGCCTCACGTGGGGGCATCGAAAGTGACGTGGCCATGGCGTGGGTGATTCGAAGGTGACGTGGGTGTGACGTGGGGGCTTCGAACGTGACATGGGCGTGACGTGGGTGATTCCAACGTGACGTGGGCGTGACGTCGGTACTTTGAATGTGACGTGGGTGTGACCTGGGTCATTTGAACGTGACGTGGGAGTGACGTGGGGGCTTCAAACGTGACGTAAGGGTGACATGGGTGCTTAGAACGTGACGTGGGCGTGACGTGGGCTACTCCAACGTGACGTGGGGCTTCGAACGTGACGTGGGCTTGACGCGGGTGATTGGTAGGTGACGTGGGCGTGAGGTGGGTGATTCGAAAGTGACGTCGGTGTGGCGTGGGTGCTTCGAACGTCACGTGGGCGTGACTTGGGGTCTTCGATCGTTACGTGGGTGTGACGTTGGTGGTTTCAACGTGACGTGGGCGTCACGGGTGGGCTTCGAACGTGACGTGGGCATGACGTGGGTGATTCGAAGCTGACGTGCGCGTGACGTGGGGTCTTCGAACGTGACGTGGGCGTGACCTGGGTGATTGGAACGTGACGTGGACGTGACGTGGGTGGTTTCAACGTGACGTGGGCGTCACGTGGGGGCTTCGGAGGTGACGTGGGCCTCACGTGGGGGCTTCGAAAGTGACGTAGAAATGGCGTGGGTGATTCGAAGGTGACGTGGGCGTGACGTGGGTGATTCGAACGTGACGTGGGCGTGACGTCGGTACTTTGAATGTGACGTGGGTGTGACCTGGGTCATTTGATCGTGACGTGGGAGTGACGTGGGGGCATCGAACGTGACGTAAGGGTGACATGGGTGCTTAGAACGTGATGTTGGTGTGACGTGGGTGATTCCAACGTGACGTGGGCTTCGAATGTGACGTGGGCGTGACCTGGGTGATTGGAACGTGACCTGGGCGTCACGTGGGGGCTTCGAACGTGATGTGGGTGTGACGTGGGTGTTTCGAACGTGACGTGGGCGTGACGTCGGTACTTTGAATGTGACGTGGGTGTGACCTGGGTCATTTGAACGTGATGTACGTGTGACGTGTGGGCTTCGAACGTGACGTGGGTGTTTCAAAACTAACGTGGGTGTGACGTAGGGGTATCGAACGTGACGTAGGTGTTTCCAAACTGACGTGGGTGTGACGTCGGTATGTTGAATGTGACGTGGGTGTGACGTGCATGGTTCGAACGTGAGGTGGGTGTTTTAAATGTGAGCTGGGCGTGACGTGGGTCATTCGAACATGACGTAGGTGAGACGTGCGGGCTTCGAACGTGACGTGGGCGTGACGTGGGTCATTTGAACCTGACGTGGGCGTGACGTGGGTGATTCCAACGTGACGTGGGGCTTTGAACGTGACGTGGGCGTGACGTGGGTGATTCGAATGTGACGTGAGCTTCACGTGGGGGCATCGAACGTGACGTGGGCGTGACGTGGGGGCTTCAAGCGTGACCTGGGTGTGACGTGGGTGATTCAAACGTGACGTGGGCGTGACGTCAGTACTTTGAATGTGACGTGGGTGTGACCTGGGTGATGCGAACGTGACGTGGGCGTCACGTGGGGGCATCGAACGTGACGTGGGCGTCACGTGGGGGCTTCGAAAGTGACGTGGACGTCACGTGGGTGCTTCGAACGTGACGTGGGCGTGACGTGGGTGATTCCAGCGTGACGTGGGCGTGACGTGGGTGATTCGAACGTGACGTGGGCGTGACGTCGGTACTTTGAATGTGACGTGGGTGTGACCTGGGTCATTTGAACGTGACGTGGGAGTGACGCGGGGGCTTCGAACGTGACGTAAGGGTGACATGGGTGCTTAGAACGTGACGTGGGCGTGACGTGGGCGATTCCAACGTGATGTGGGGCTTCGAACGTGACGTGGGCGTGATGTGGGTGATTCGAATGTCACTTGGGCGTGACGTGGGGGCTTCGATGTTGACGTGGGCGTGACGTGGGTGATTGGAACGTGACGTGGACGTGACGTGGGTGGTTTCAACGTGACGTGAGCGTCACGTGGGGTCCTCGAACGTGACTTGGGCGTCACGTGGGGTCTTCGAAAGTGACGTGGGCATGACTGGGTGATTCGAAGGTGACGTGGGTGTGACGTGGGGGCTTCGAACGTGACGTGGGTGTGACGTCGGTACTTTGAATGTGACGTGGGTGTGACCTGGGTCATTTGAACGTGACGTGGGAGTGACGTGGGGGCATCGAACGTGACATAAGGGTGACATGGGTGCTTAGAACGTGACGTGGGCGTGATGCAGGTGATTCCAACGTGACGTGGGGCTTCGAATGTGACGTGGGCGTGAGGTGGGTGATTGGAACGTGACGTGGGCGTGACGTCGGTACTTTGAAAGTGACGTGGGTGTGACCTGGGGGCTTCGAACGTGACGTAAGGGCGACATGGGTGCTTAGAACGTGACGTGGGCGTGACGTGGGTGATTCGAGCGTGACGTGGGCGTGACGTCGGTACTTTGAAAGTGACGTGGGTGTGACCTGGGTCATTTGATCGTGACGTGGGAGTGACGTGGGGGCTTCAAACGTGACGTAAGGGTGACATGGGTGCTTAGAACGTGACGTGGGCGTGACGTGGGCTACTCCAACGTGACCTGGGGCTTCGAACGTGACGTGGGCTTGACGCGGGTGACTGGTAGGTGACGTGGGCGTGAGGTGGGTGATTCGAAAGTGACGTCGGTGTGGCGTGGGTGCTTCGAACGTCACGTGGGCGTGACTTGGGGTCTTCGATCGTGACGTGGGTGTGACGTTGGTGGTTTCAACGTGACGTGGGCGTCACGGGTGGGCTTCGAACGTGACGTGGGCATGACGTGGGTGATTCGAAGCTGACGTGCGCGTGACGTGGGGGCTTCGAACGTCACGTGGGCGTGGCGTGGGGGCTTGAAACGTGACGTGGGCGTGACCTGGGTGATTCGAACGTGACGTGGACGTGACGTGGGTGGTTTCAACGTGACGTGGGCGTCACGTGGGGGCTTCGGAGGTGACGTGGGCCTCACGTGGGGGCTTCGAAAGTGACGTGGGCATGGCGTGGGTGATTCGAAGGTGACGTGGGTGTGACGTGGGTGTTTCGAACGTGACGTGGGCGTGACGTGGGTGTTTCGAACGTGACGTGGGCGTGACGTCGGTACTTTGAATGTGACGTGGGTGTGACCTGGGTCATTTGATCGTGACGTGGGAGTGACACGGGGGCTTCGAACGTGACTTAAGGGTGACATGGGTGCTTAGAACGTGACGTGGGCGTGACGTGGGTGATTCCAACGTGACGTGGGGCTTCGAACGTGACGTGGGCGTGACGTGGGTGATTGGAACGTGACGTGGGCGTGACGTCGGTACTTTGAAAGTGACGTGGGAGTGACGTGGGGGCTTCGGAGGTGACGTAAGGGTGACATGGGTGCTTAGAACGTGACGTGGGCGTGACGTGGGTGATTCCAACGTCATGTGGGGGCTTCGAACGTGACGTGGGTGTGACGTGGGTGCATCGGACGTGACGTGGGCATAACGTGGGGGCTACGAACATTACGCGGGTGTGACGTGGATGCTTCGAATGCGACGTTGGTGTTTCGAACGTGACATGGGTGTGACGTGTGTGCTTGGAACGTGACGTGGGCGTCACGTGGGGGCTTCGGACATGACGGGGGTGTGACGTGGGGGCATCGATCGTGACGTGGCCGTGACGTCGGTACTTTATACCTGATGGGGGCGTGACGTGGGGGCATCGAACGTGACGTGGGTGTGACGTGGGGGCTTCGAACGTGACGTGGGCATGACGTCGGTGATTCGAACGTGACGTGAGCGCCACGTGGGTGCATCGAAGTTGACGTGGGCGTGACCTGGGTGATTGGACCGTGAAGTGGGTGTGACGTGGGGGCTTCGAACGTGACGTGGGTGTGACGTGGGTGTTTCGAACGTGACGTTGGTGTTTCGAACGTGACATGGGTGTGACGTGGGTGCTTCGAACGTGACGTGGGCGTCACGTGGGGGCTTCGAACAAGACGTGGATGTGAGGTGGGTGCTTCGGACGTGACGTGGGCGTGACGCGTGGGCTTCGAAAATGATGTGGGTGTGACGTGGGGTCTTCGAACGTGACGTGGGTGTGACCTGGGTCATTTGATCGTGACGTGGACGTGACGTGGGTGGTTTCAACGTGACGTGGGCGTCACGGGTGGGCTTCGACTGTGACGTGGGCATGACGTGGGTGATTCGAAGCTGACGTGGGCATGACGTGGGGGCTTGAAACGTGACGTGGGCATGACCTGGGTGATTGGAACGTGACGTGGACGTGACGTGCGGGCATGGAACGTGACGTGGGCGTCACGTGGGTGAGTCCAACGTGACGTGGGCGTGACGTCGGTACTTTGAATGTGACGTGGGTGTGACCTGGGTCATTTGAACGTGACGTGGGAGTGACGTGGGGGCTTCGAACGTGATGTAAGTGTGACATGGGTGCTTAGAACGTGACGTGGGCGTGACGTGGGTGATTCCAACGTGACGTGGGGCTTCGAACGTGACGTGGGCGTGACGTGGGTGATTGGAACGTGACGTGGGCGTGACGTCGGTACTTTGAAAGTGACGTGGGTGTGACCTGGCGGCTTCGAACGTGACGTAAGGGCGACACAGGTGCTTAGAACGTGACGTGGGCGTGACGTGGGTGATTCCAACGTGACGTGGGGGCTTCGAACGTGACATGGGCGTGACGTGGGTGTTTCGAACGTGACGTGGGTGTGACGTGGGGGCTTCGAACGTGACGTGGGCATGACTTGGGTGATTCGAAAGTGACGTGGGCGTCACGTGGGAGTTTCGATCATGACGTGGGCGTGACGTGTGTGGTTTCAACGTGACGTGGGTGTCACGTGGGGCATCGAACGTGATGTGGACGTGACGTCAGTACTTTCAATTTGAGGTTGGTGTGACCTGGGTCATTCGAACGTGACGTACATGTGACGTGAGTGATTCCAACGTGACGTGGGGCTTCGAACGTGACGTGGGTGTGACCTGGGTGATTGGAACGTGACGTGGGTGTGACGTGGGGGCTTCGAACGTGACGTGGGTGTGACGTGGGTGCTTCGGACCTGACGTGGGCGTAACGTGGGGGCTTTGAACATGACGCGGGGGTGACGTGGATGCTTCGAATGTGAGGTTGGTGTTTGGAACGTGACAGGGGTGTGACGTGGGTGCTTCGAACGTGACGTGGGCGTCACGTGTGGGCATCGAACGTGACGTGGGCGTCACGTGGGGGCTTCGAAAGTGACGTGGACGTCACGTGGGGGCTTCGAAGGTGACGTGGGCGTGACGTGGGGGGTTCGAACGTGACGTGGGCGTGACGTGGGTGATTCGAACGTGACGTGGGCGTGACGTCGGTACTTTGAATGTGACGTGGGTGTGACCTGGGTCATTTGAACGTGACGTGGGAGTGACACGGGGGCTTCGAACGTGACGTAAGGGTGACATGGGTGCTTAGAACGTGACGTGGGCGTGACGTGGGCGATTCCAACGTGACGTGGGGCTTCGAACGTGACGTGGGCGTTTTGTGGGTGATTCGAATGTCACTTGGGCGTGACGTGGGGGCTTCGATGTTGACGTGGGCGTGACGTGGGTGATTGGAACGTGACGTGGACGTGACGTGGGTGGTTTCAACCTGACGTGAGCGTCACGTGGGGTCCTCGAACGTGACTTGGGCGTCACGTGGGGTCTTCGAAAGTGACGTGGGCATGACAGGGTGATTCGAAGGTGACGTGGGTGTGACGTGGGGGCTTCGAACGTGACGTGGGTGTGACGTCGGTACTTTGAAAGTGACGTGGGTGTGACCTGGGGGCTTCGAACGTGACGTAAGGGCGACATGGGTGCTTAGAACGTGACGTGGGCGTCACGTGGGTGATTCCAACGTGACGTGGGTGTTTCGGACGTGACGTGGGCGTGACGTGGGTGATTCGAAGGTGACGTGGGCGTGACGTGGGGGCATGGAACGTGACGTGCGTGTGAGGTGGGTGATTCCAACGTGATGTGGGCGTGACGTCGGTACTTTGAAAGTGACGTGGGTGTGACCTGGGTCATTTGAACGTGACGTGGGAGTGACGTGGGGGCTTCGAACGTGATGTAAGTGTGACATGGGTGCTTAGAACGTGACGTGGGCGTGACGTGGGCGATTCCAACGTGACGTGGGCTTCGAACGTGACGTGGGCGTGACGTGGGTGATTCGAACGTGACGTGGGCGTGACGTCGGTACTTTGAATGTGACGTGGGAGTGACGTGGGGGCTTCAAACGTGACGTAAGGGTGACATGGGTGCTTAGAACGTGACGTGGGCGTGACGTGGGTGATTCGAATATGACGTGGGCGTGACGCGGGTGATTCGAAAGTGACGTTGGTGTGACGTGGGTGTTTCGGACGTGACGTGGGCGTGACGTGGATGCTTCGAACGTGACGTTGGTGTTTCGAACGTGACGTGGGTGTGACGTGGGTGCTTCGAACGTGACGTGGGTGTGACGTCGGTACTTTGAATGTGACGTGGGTGTGACCTGGGTCATTTGAACGTGACGTGGGAGTGACGTGGGGGCATCGAACGTGACATAAGGGTGACATGGGTGCTTAGAACGTGACGTGGGCGTGATGCAGGTGATTCCAACGTGACGTGGGGCTTCGAATGTGACGTGGGCGTGAGGTGGGTGATTGGAACGTGACGTGGGCGTGACGTCGGTACTTTGAAAGTGACGTGGGTGTGACCTGGGGGCTTCGAACGTGACGTAAGGGCGACATGGGTGCTTAGAACGTGACGTGGGCGTGACGTGGGTGATTCGAGCGTGACGTGGGCGTGACGTCGGTACTTTGAAAGTGACGTGGGTGTGACCTGGGTTATTTGATCGTGACGTGGGAGTGACGTGGGGGCTTCAAACGTGACGTAAGGGTGACATGGGTGCTTAGAACGTGACGTGGGCGTGACGTGGGCTACTCCAACGTGACGTGGGGCTTCGAACGTGACGTGGGCTTGACGCGGGTGACTGGTAGGTGACGTGGGCGTGAGGTGGGTGATTCGAAAGTGACGTCGGTGTGGCGTGGGTGCTTCGAACGTCACGTGGGCGTGACTTGGGGTCTTCGATCGTGACGTGGGTGTGACGTTGGTGGTTTCAACGTGACGTGGGCGTCACGGGTGGGCTTCGAACGTGACGTGGGCATGACGTGGGTGATTCGAAGCTGACGTGCGCGTGACGTGGGGGCTTCGAACGTCACGTGGGCGTCACGTGGGGGCTTCGGAGGTGACGTGGGCCTCACGTGGGTGCTTCGAAAGTGACGTGGGCATGGCGTGGGTGATTCGAAGGTGACGTGGGTGTGACGTGGGTGTTTCGAACGTGACGTGGGCGTGACGTGGGTGTTTCGAACGTGACGTGGGCGTGACGTGGGTACGTTGAATGTGACGTGGGTGTGACCTGGGTCATTTGATCGTGACGTGGGAGTGACACGGGGGCTTCGAACGTGACTTTAGGGTGACATGGGTGCTTAGAACGTGACGTGGGCGTGACGTGGGTGATTCCAACGTGACGTGGGGCTTCGAACGTGACGTGGGCGTGACGTGGGTGATTGGAACGTGACGTGGGCGTGACGTCGGTACTTTGAAAGTGACGTGGGAGTGACGTGGGGGCTTCGGAGGTGACGTAAGGGTGACATGGGTGCTTAGAACGTGACGTGGGCGTGACGTGGGTGATTCCAACGTCATGTGGGGGCTTCGAACGTGACGTGGGTGTGACGTGGGTGCATCGGACGTGATGTGGGCATAACGTGGGGGCTACGAACATTACGCGGGTGTGACGTGGATGCTTCGAATGCGACGTTGGTGTTTCGAACGTGACATGGGTGTGACGTGGGTGCTTGGAACGTGACGTGGGCGTCACGTGGGGGCTTCGGACATGACGGGGGTGTGACGTGGGGGCATCGATCGTGACGTGGCCGTGACGTCGGTACTTTATACCTGATGGGGGCGTGACGTGGGGGCATCGAACGTGACGTGGGTGTGACGTGGGGGCTTCGAACGTGACGTGGGCATGACGTCGGTGATTCGAACGTGACGTGAGCGCCACGTGGGTGCATCGAAGTTGACGTGGGCGTGACCTGGGTGATTGGACCGTGAAGTGGGTGTGACGTGGGGGCTTCGAACGTGACCTGGGTGTGACGTGGGTGTTTCGAACGTGACGTTGGTGTTTCGAACGTGACATGGGTGTGACGTGGGTGCTTGGAACGTGACGTGGGCGTCACGTGGGGGCTTCGAACATGACGTGGATGTGAGGTGGGTGCTTCGGACGTGACGTGGGCGTGATGCGGGGGCTTCGAAAATGATGTGGGTGTGACGTGGGGTCTTCGAACGTGACGTGGGTGTGACCTGGGTCATCTGATCGTGACGTGGACGTGACGTGGGTGGTTTCAACGTGACGTGGGCGTCACGGGTGGGCTTCGACTGTGACGTGGGCATGACGTGGGTGATTCGAAGCTGACGTGGGCGTGACGTGGGGGCTTGAAACGTGACGTGGGCATGACCTGGGTGATTGGAACGTGACGTGGGCGTCACGTGGGTGAGTCCAACGTGACGTGGGCGTGACGTCGGTACTTTGAATGTGACGTGGGTGTGACCTGGGTCATTTGAACGTGACGTGGGAGTGACGTGGGGGCTTCGAACGTGATGTAAGTGTGACATGGGTGCTTAGAACGTGACGTGGGCGTGACGTGGGTGATTCCAACGTGACGTGGGGCTTCGAACGTGACGTGGGCGTGACGTGGGTGATTGGAACGTGACGTGGGCGTGACGTCGGTACTTTGAAAGTGACGTGGGTGTGACCTGGCGGCTTCGAACGTGACGTAAGGGCGACACAGGTGCTTAGAACGTGACGTGGGCGTGACGTGGGTGATTCCAACGTGACGTGGGGGCTTCGAACGTGACATGGGCGTGACGTGGGTGTTTCGAACGTGACGTGGGTGTGACGTGGGGGCTTCGAACGTGACGTGGGCATGACTTGGGTGATTCGAAAGTGACGTGGGCGTCACGTGGGAGTTTCGATCATGACGTGGGCGTGACGTGTGTGGTTTCAACGTGACGTGGGTGTCACGTGGGGCATCGAACGTGACGTGGACGTGACGTCGGTACTTTCAATTTGAGGTTGGTGTGACCTGGGTCATTCGAACGTGACGTACATGTGACGTGGGTGATTCCAAAGTGACGTGGGGCTTCGAACGTGACGTGGGTGTGACCTGGGTGATTGGAACGTGACGTGGGCGTGACGTGGGTGATTGGAACGTGACGTGGGTGTGACGTGGGGGCATCGAACGTGACGTGGGTGTGACGTGGGTGTTTCGAACCTGACGTTGGTATTTCGAACGTGACGTGGGTGTGACGTGGGTGCATCGGACGTGACGTGGGCATAACGTGGGGGCTACGAACATTACGCGGGTGTGACGTGGATGCTTCGAATGTGACGTTGGTGTTTGGAACGTGACAGGGGTGTGACGTGGGTGCTTCGAACGTGACGTGGGCGTCACGTGTGGGCATCGAACGTGACGTGGGCGTCACGTGGGGGCTTCGAAAGTGACGTGGACGTCACGTGGGGGCTTCGAAGGTGACGTGGGCGTGACGTGGGGGGTTCGAACGTGACTTGGGCGTGACGTGGGTGATTCGAACGTGACGTGGGCGTGACGTCGGTACTTTGAATGTGACGTGGGTGTGACCTGGGTCATTTGAACGTGACGTGGGAGTGACACGGGGGCTTCGAACGTGACGTAAGGGTGACATGGGTGCTTAGAACGTGACGTGGGCGTGACGTGGGCGATTCCAACGTGACGTGGGGCTTCGAACGTGACGTGGGCGTTTTGTGGGTGATTCGAATGTCACTTGGGCGTGACGTGGGGGCTTCGATGTTGACGTGGGCGTGACCTGGGTGATTGGAACGTGACGTGGACGTGACGTGGGTGGTTTCAACCTGACGTGAGCGTCACGTGGGGTCCTCGAACGTGACTTGGGCGTCACGTGGGGTCTTCGAAAGTGACGTGGGCATGACAGGGTGAATCGAAGGTGACGTGGGTGTGACGTGGGGGCTTCGAACGTGACGTGGGTGTGACGTCGGTACTTTGAAAGTGACGTGGGTGTGACCTGGGGGCTTCGAACGTGACGTAAGGGCGACATGGGTGCTTAGAACGTGACGTGGGCGTCACGTGGGTGATTCCAACGTGACGTGGGTGTTTCGGACGTGACGTGGGCGTGACGTGGGTGATTCGAAGGTGACGTGGGCGTGACGTGGGGGCATGGAACGTGACGTGCGTGTGAGGTGGGTGATTCCAACGTGATGTGGGCGTGACGTCGGTACTTTGAAAGTGACGTGGGTGTGACCTGGGTCATTTGAACGTGACGTGGGAGTGACGTGGGGGCTTCGAACGTGATGTGGGTGTGACGTGGGCGATTCCAACGTGATGTGGGGCTTCGAACGTGACGTGGGCAGGATGTGGGTGATTCGAAGCTGACGTGGGCGTCACGTGGGGGCTTCGAACGTCACGTGGGCGTGACGTGGGGGCTTCATACGTGACGTGGGTGTGACCTGGGTGATTGGAACGTGACGTGGGCGTGACGTCGGAACTTTGAATGTGACGTGGGTGTGACCTGGGTCATTTGATCGTGAGGTGGGCGTGACGTGGGGGCATCGAACGTGACGTAAGGGTGACATGGGTGCTTAGAACGTGATGTTGGTGTGACGTGGGTGATTCCAACGTGACGTGGGCTTCGAATGTGACGTGGGCGTGACCTGGGTGATTGGAACGTGACCTGGGCGTCACGTGGGGGCTTCGAACGTGATGTGGGTGTGACGTGGGTGTTTCGAACGTGACGTGGGCGTGACGTCGGTACTTTGAATGTGACGTGGGTGTGACCTGGGTCATTTGAACGTGATGTACGTGTGACGTGTGGGCTTCGAACGTGACGTGGGTGTTTCAAAACTAACGTGGGTGTGACGTAGGGGTATCGAACGTGACGTAGGTGTTTCCAAACTGACGTGGGTGTGACGTCGGTATGTTGAATGTGACGTGGGTGTGACGTGCATGGTTCGAACGTGAGGTGGGTGTTTTAAATGTGAGCTGGGCGTGACGTGGGTCATTCGAACATGACGTAGGTGAGACGTGCGGGCTTCGAACGTGACGTGGGCGTGACGTGGGTCATTTGAACCTGACGTGGGCGTGACGTGGGTGATTCCAACGTGACGTGGGGCTTTGAACGTGACGTGGGCGTGACGTGGGTGATTCGAATGTGACGTGAGCTTCACGTGGGGGCATCGAACGTGACGTGGGCGTGACGTGGGGGCTTCAAGCGTGACCTGGGTGTGACGTGGGTGATTCAAACGTGACGTGGGCGTGACGTCAGTACTTTGAATGTGACGTGGGTGTGACCTGGGTGATGCGAACGTGACGTGGGCGTCACGTGGGGGCATCGAACGTGACGTGGGCGTCACGTGGGGGCTTCGAAAGTGACGTGGACGTCACGTGGGTGCTTCGAACGTGACGTGGGCGTGACGTGGGTGATTCCAGCGTGACGTGGGCGTGACGTGGGTGATTCGAACGTGACGTGGGCGTGACGTCGGTACTTTGAATGTGACGTGGGTGTGACCTGGGTCATTTGAACGTGACGTGGGAGTGACGCGGGGGCTTCGAACGTGACGTAAGGGTGACATGGGTGCTTAGAACGTGACGTGGGCGTGACGTGGGCGATTCCAACGTGATGTGGGGCTTCGAACGTGACGTGGGCGTGATGTGGGTGATTCGAATGTCACTTGGGCGTGACGTGGGGGCTTCGATGTTGACGTGGGCGTGACGTGGGTGATTGGAACGTGACGTGGACGTGACGTGGGTGGTTTCAACGTGACGTGAGCGTCACGTGGGGTCCTCGAACGTGACTTGGGCGTCACGTGGGGTCTTCGAAAGTGACGTGGGCATGACTGGGTGATTCGAAGGTGACGTGGGTGTGACGTGGGGGCTTCGAACGTGACGTGGGTGTGACGTCGGTACTTTGAATGTGACGTGGGTGTGACCTGGGTCATTTGAACGTGACGTGGGAGTGACGTGGGGGCATCGAACGTGACATAAGGGTGACATGGGTGCTTAGAACGTGACGTGGGCGTGATGCAGGTGATTCCAACGTGACGTGGGGCTTCGAATGTGACGTGGGCGTGAGGTGGGTGATTGGAACGTGACGTGGGCGTGACGTCGGTACTTTGAAAGTGACGTGGGTGTGACCTGGGGGCTTCGAACGTGACGTAAGGGCGACATGGGTGCTTAGAACGTGACGTGGGCGTGACGTGGGTGATTCGAGCGTGACGTGGGCGTGACGTCGGTACTTTGAAAGTGACGTGGGTGTGACCTGGGTCATTTGATCGTGACGTGGGAGTGACGTGGGGGCTTCAAACGTGACGTAAGGGTGACATGGGTGCTTAGAACGTGACGTGGGCGTGACGTGGGCTACTCCAACGTGACGTGGGGCTTCGAACGTGACGTGGGCTTGACGCGGGTGACTGGTAGGTGACGTGGGCGTGAGGTGGGTGATTCGAAAGTGACGTCGGTGTGGCGTGGGTGCTTCGAACGTCACGTGGGCGTGACTTGGGGTCTTCGATCGTGACGTGGGTGTGACGTTGGTGGTTTCAACGTGACGTGGGCGTCACGGGTGGGCTTCGAACGTGACGTGGGCATGACGTGGGTGATTCGAAGCTGACGTGCGCGTGACGTGGGGGCTTCGAACGTCACGTGGGCGTGACGTGGGGGCTTGAAACGTGACGTGGGCGTGACCTGGGTGATTCGAACGTGACGTGGACGTGACGTGGGTGGTTTCAACGTGACGTGGGCGTCACGTGGGGGCTTCGGAGGTGACGTGGGCCTCACGTGGGGGCTTCGAAAGTGACGTGGGCATGGCGTGGGTGATTCGAAGGTGACGTGGGTGTGACGTGGGTGTTTCGAACGTGACGTGGGCGTGACGTGGGTGTTTCGAACGTGACGTGGGCGTGACGTCGGTACTTTGAATGTGACGTGGGTGTGACCTGGGTCATTTGATCGTGACGTGGGAGTGACACGGGGGCTTCGAACGTGACTTAAGGGTGACATGGGTGCTTAGAACGTGACGTGGGCGTGACGTGGGTGATTCCAACGTGACGTGGGGCTTCGAACGTGACGTGGGCGTGACGTGGGTGATTGGAACGTGACGTGGGCGTGACGTCGGTACTTTGAAAGTGACGTGGGAGTGACGTGGGGGCTTCGGAGGTGACGTAAGGGTGACATGGGTGCTTAGAACGTGACGTGGGCGTGACGTGGGTGATTCCAACGTCATGTGGGGGCTTCGAACGTGACGTGGGTGTGACGTGGGTGCATCGGACGTGACGTGGGCATAACGTGGGGGCTACGAACATTACGCGGGTGTGACGTGGATGCTTCGAATGCGACGTTGGTGTTTCGAACGTGACATGGGTGTGACGTGTGTGCTTGGAACGTGACGTGGGCGTCACGTGGGGGCTTCGGACATGACGGGGGTGTGACGTGGGGGCATCGATCGTGACGTGGCCGTGACGTCGGTACTTTATACCTGATGGGGGCGTGACGTGGGGGCATCGAACGTGACGTGGGTGTGACGTGGGGGCTTCGAACGTGACGTGGGCATGACGTCGGTGATTCGAACGTGACGTGAGCGCCACGTGGGTGCATCGAAGTTGACGTGGGCGTGACCTGGGTGATTGGACCGTGAAGTGGGTGTGACGTGGGGGCTTCGAACGTGACGTGGGTGTGACGTGGGTGTTTCGAACGTGACGTTGGTGTTTCGAACGTGACATGGGTGTGACGTGGGTGCTTCGAACGTGACGTGGGCGTCACGTGGGGGCTTCGAACAAGACGTGGATGTGAGGTGGGTGCTTCGGACGTGACGTGGGCGTGACGCGTGGGCTTCGAAAATGATGTGGGTGTGACGTGGGGTCTTCGAACGTGACGTGGGTGTGACCTGGGTCATTTGATCGTGACGTGGACGTGACGTGGGTGGTTTCAACGTGACGTGGGCGTCACGGGTGGGCTTCGACTGTGACGTGGGCATGACGTGGGTGATTCGAAGCTGACGTGGGCATGACGTGGGGGCTTGAAACGTGACGTGGGCATGACCTGGGTGATTGGAACGTGACGTGGACGTGACGTGCGGGCATGGAACGTGACGTGGGCGTCACGTGGGTGAGTCCAACGTGACGTGGGCGTGACGTCGGTACTTTGAATGTGACGTGGGTGTGACCTGGGTCATTTGAACGTGACGTGGGAGTGACGTGGGGGCTTCGAACGTGATGTAAGTGTGACATGGGTGCTTAGAACGTGACGTGGGCGTGACGTGGGTGATTCCAACGTGACGTGGGGCTTCGAACGTGACGTGGGCGTGACGTGGGTGATTGGAACGTGACGTGGGCGTGACGTCGGTACTTTGAAAGTGACGTGGGTGTGACCTGGCGGCTTCGAACGTGACGTAAGGGCGACACAGGTGCTTAGAACGTGACGTGGGCGTGACGTGGGTGATTCCAACGTGACGTGGGGGCTTCGAACGTGACATGGGCGTGACGTGGGTGTTTCGAACGTGACGTGGGTGTGACGTGGGGGCTTCGAACGTGACGTGGGCATGACTTGGGTGATTCGAAAGTGACGTGGGCGTCACGTGGGAGTTTCGATCATGACGTGGGCGTGACGTGTGTGGTTTCAACGTGACGTGGGTGTCACGTGGGGCATCGAACGTGATGTGGACGTGACGTCAGTACTTTCAATTTGAGGTTGGTGTGACCTGGGTCATTCGAACGTGACGTACATGTGACGTGAGTGATTCCAACGTGACGTGGGGCTTCGAACGTGACGTGGGTGTGACGTGGGTGATTGGAACGTGACGTGGGTGTGACGTGGGGGCTTCGAACGTGACGTGGGTGTGACGTGGGGGCTTCGAACGTGACGTTGGTGTTTCGAACTTGACTTCGGTGTGACGTGGGTGCTTCGGACCTGACGTGGGCGTAACGTGGGGGCTTTGAACATGACGCGGGGGTGACGTGGATGCTTCGAATGTGAGGTTGGTGTTTGGAACGTGACAGGGGTGTGACGTGGGTGCTTCGAACGTGACGTGGGCGTCACGTGTGGGCATCGAACGTGACGTGGGCGTCACGTGGGGGCTTCGAAAGTGACGTGGACGTCACGTGGGGGCTTCGAAGGTGACGTGGGCGTGACGTGGGTGATTCGAACGTGACGTGGGCGTGACGTGGGTGATTCGAACGTGACGTGGGCGTGACGTCGGTACTTTGAATGTGACGTGGGTGTGACCTGGGTCATTTGAACGTGACGTGGGAGTGACACGGGGGCTTCGAACGTGACGTAAGGGTGACATGGGTGCTTAGAACGTGACGTGGGCGTGACGTGGGCGATTCCAACGTGACGTGGGGCTTCGAACGTGACGTGGGCGTTTTGTGGGTGATTCGAATGTCACTTGGGCGTGACGTGGGGGCTTCGATGTTGACGTGGGCGTGACCTGGGTGATTGGAACGTGACGTGGACGTGACGTGGGTGGTTTCAACCTGACGTGAGCGTCACGTGGGGTCCTCGAACGTGACTTGGGCGTCACGTGGGGTCTTCGAAAGTGACGTGGGCATGACAGGGTGATTCGAAGGTGACGTGGGTGTGACGTGGGGGCTTCGAACGTGACGTGGGTGTGACGTCGGTACTTTGAAAGTGACGTGGGTGTGACCTGGGGGCTTCGAACGTGACGTAAGGGCGACATGGGTGCTTAGAACGTGACGTGGGCGTCACGTGGGTGATTCCAACGTGACGTGGGTGTTTCGGACGTGACGTGGGCGTGACGTGGGTGATTCGAAGGTGACGTGGGCGTGACGTGGGGGCATGGAACGTGACGTGCGTGTGAGGTGGGTGATTCCAACGTGATGTGGGCGTGACGTCGGTACTTTGAAAGTGACGTGGGTGTGACCTGGGTCATTTGAACGTGACGTGGGAGTGACGTGGGGGCTTCGAACGTGATGTAAGTGTGACATGGGTGCTTAGAACGTGACGTGGGCGTGACGTGGGCGATTCCAACGTGACGTGGGGCTTCGAACGTGACGTGGGCGTGACGTGGGTGATTCGAACGTGACGTGGGCGTGACGTCGGTACTTTGAATGTGACGTGGGAGTGACGTGGGGGCTTCAAACGTGACGTAAGGGTGACATGGGTGCTTAGAACGTGACGTGGGCGTGACGTGGGTGATTCGAATATGACGTGGGCGTGACGTGGGTGATTCGAAAGTGACGTTGGTGTGACGTGGGTGTTTCGGACGTGACGTGGGCGTGACGTGGATGCTTCGAACGTGACGTTGGTGTTTCGAACGTGACGTGGGTGTGACGTGGGTGCTTCGAACGTGACGTGGGTGTGACGTCGGTACTTTGAATGTGACGTGGGTGTGACCTGGGTCATTTGAACGTGACGTGGGAGTGACGTGGGGGCATCGAACGTGACATAAGGGTGACATGGGTGCTTAGAACGTGACGTGGGCGTGATGCAGGTGATTCCAACGTGACGTGGGGCTTCGAATGTGACGTGGGCGTGAGGTGGGTGATTGGAACGTGACGTGGGCGTGACGTCGGTACTTTGAAAGTGACGTGGGTGTGACCTGGGGGCTTCGAACGTGACGTAAGGGCGACATGGGTGCTTAGAACGTGACGTGGGCGTGACGTGGGTGATTCGAGCGTGACGTGGGCGTGACGTCGGTACTTTGAAAGTGACGTGGGTGTGACCTGGGTTATTTGATCGTGACGTGGGAGTGACGTGGGGGCTTCAAACGTGACGTAAGGGTGACATGGGTGCTTAGAACGTGACGTGGGCGTGACGTGGGCTACTCCAACGTGACGTGGGGCTTCGAACGTGACGTGGGCTTGACGCGGGTGACTGGTAGGTGACGTGGGCGTGAGGTGGGTGATTCGAAAGTGACGTCGGTGTGGCGTGGGTGCTTCGAACGTCACGTGGGCGTGACTTGGGGTCTTCGATCGTGACGTGGGTGTGACGTTGGTGGTTTCAACGTGACGTGGGCGTCACGGGTGGGCTTCGAACGTGACGTGGGCATGACGTGGGTGATTCGAAGCTGACGTGCGCGTGACGTGGGGGCTTCGAACGTCACGTGGGCGTCACGTGGGGGCTTCGGAGGTGACGTGGGCCTCACGTGGGGGCTTCGAAAGTGACGTGGGCATGGCGTGGGTGATTCGAAGGTGACGTGGGTGTGACGTGGGTGTTTCGAACGTGACGTGGGCGTGACGTGGGTGTTTCGAACGTGACGTGGGCGTGACGTGGGTACGTTGAATGTGACGTGGGTGTGACCTGGGTCATTTGATCGTGACGTGGGAGTGACACGGGGGCTTCGAACGTGACTTTAGGGTGACATGGGTGCTTAGAACGTGACGTGGGCGTGACGTGGGTGATTCCAACGTGACGTGGGGCTTCGAACGTGACGTGGGCGTGACGTGGGTGATTGGAACGTGACGTGGGCGTGACGTCGGTACTTTGAAAGTGACGTGGGAGTGACGTGGGGGCTTCGGAGGTGACGTAAGGGTGACATGGGTGCTTAGAACGTGACGTGGGCGTGACGTGGGTGATTCCAACGTCATGTGGGGGCTTCGAACGTGACGTGGGTGTGACGTGGGTGCATCGGACGTGATGTGGGCATAACGTGGGGGCTACGAACATTACGCGGGTGTGACGTGGATGCTTCGAATGCGACGTTGGTGTTTCGAACGTGACATGGGTGTGACGTGGGTGCTTGGAACGTGACGTGGGCGTCACGTGGGGGCTTCGGACATGACGGGGGTGTGACGTGGGGGCATCGATCGTGACGTGGCCGTGACGTCGGTACTTTATACCTGATGGGGGCGTGACGTGGGGGCATCGAACGTGACGTGGGTGTGACGTGGGGGCTTCGAACGTGACGTGGGCATGACGTCGGTGATTCGAACGTGACGTGAGCGCCACGTGGGTGCATCGAAGTTGACGTGGGCGTGACCTGGGTGATTGGACCGTGAAGTGGGTGTGACGTGGGGGCTTCGAACGTGACCTGGGTGTGACGTGGGTGTTTCGAACGTGACGTTGGTGTTTCGAACGTGACATGGGTGTGACGTGGGTGCTTGGAACGTGACGTGGGCGTCACGTGGGGGCTTCGAACATGACGTGGATGTGAGGTGGGTGCTTCGGACGTGACGTGGGCGTGATGCGGGGGCTTCGAAAATGATGTGGGTGTGACGTGGGGTCTTCGAACGTGACGTGGGTGTGACCTGGGTCATCTGATCGTGACGTGGACGTGACGTGGGTGGTTTCAACGTGACGTGGGCGTCACGGGTGGGCTTCGACTGTGACGTGGGCATGACGTGGGTGATTCGAAGCTGACGTGGGCGTGACGTGGGGGCTTGAAACGTGACGTGGGCATGACCTGGGTGATTGGAACGTGACGTGGGCGTCACGTGGGTGAGTCCAACGTGACGTGGGCGTGACGTCGGTACTTTGAATGTGACGTGGGTGTGACCTGGGTCATTTGAACGTGACGTGGGAGTGACGTGGGGGCTTCGAACGTGATGTAAGTGTGACATGGGTGCTTAGAACGTGACGTGGGCGTGACGTGGGTGATTCCAACGTGACGTGGGGCTTCGAACGTGACGTGGGCGTGACGTGGGTGATTGGAACGTGACGTGGGCGTGACGTCGGTACTTTGAAAGTGACGTGGGTGTGACCTGGCGGCTTCGAACGTGACGTAAGGGCGACACAGGTGCTTAGAACGTGACGTGGGCGTGACGTGGGTGATTCCAACGTGACGTGGGGGCTTCGAACGTGACATGGGCGTGACGTGGGTGTTTCGAACGTGACGTGGGTGTGACGTGGGGGCTTCGAACGTGACGTGGGCATGACTTGGGTGATTCGAAAGTGACGTGGGCGTCACGTGGGAGTTTCGATCATGACGTGGGCGTGACGTGTGTGGTTTCAACGTGACGTGGGTGTCACGTGGGGCATCGAACGTGACGTGGACGTGACGTCGGTACTTTCAATTTGAGGTTGGTGTGACCTGGGTCATTCGAACGTGACGTACATGTGACGTGGGTGATTCCAAAGTGACGTGGGGCTTCGAACGTGACGTGGGTGTGACCTGGGTGATTGGAACGTGACGTGGGCGTGACGTGGGTGATTGGAACGTGACGTGGGTGTGACGTGGGGGCATCGAACGTGACGTGGGTGTGACGTGGGTGTTTCGAACCTGACGTTGGTATTTCGAACGTGACGTGGGTGTGACGTGGGTGCATCGGACGTGACGTGGGCATAACGTGGGGGCTACGAACATTACGCGGGTGTGACGTGGATGCTTCGAATGTGACGTTGGTGTTTGGAACGTGACAGGGGTGTGACGTGGGTGCTTCGAACGTGACGTGGGCGTCACGTGTGGGCATCGAACGTGACGTGGGCGTCACGTGGGGGCTTCGAAAGTGACGTGGACGTCACGTGGGGGCTTCGAAGGTGACGTGGGCGTGACGTGGGGGGTTCGAACGTGACTTGGGCGTGACGTGGGTGATTCGAACGTGACGTGGGCGTGACGTCGGTACTTTGAATGTGACGTGGGTGTGACCTGGGTCATTTGAACGTGACGTGGGAGTGACACGGGGGCTTCGAACGTGACGTAAGGGTGACATGGGTGCTTAGAACGTGACGTGGGCGTGACGTGGGCGATTCCAACGTGACGTGGGGCTTCGAACGTGACGTGGGCGTTTTGTGGGTGATTCGAATGTCACTTGGGCGTGACGTGGGGGCTTCGATGTTGACGTGGGCGTGACCTGGGTGATTGGAACGTGACGTGGACGTGACGTGGGTGGTTTCAACCTGACGTGAGCGTCACGTGGGGTCCTCGAACGTGACTTGGGCGTCACGTGGGGTCTTCGAAAGTGACGTGGGCATGACAGGGTGAATCGAAGGTGACGTGGGTGTGACGTGGGGGCTTCGAACGTGACGTGGGTGTGACGTCGGTACTTTGAAAGTGACGTGGGTGTGACCTGGGGGCTTCGAACGTGACGTAAGGGCGACATGGGTGCTTAGAACGTGACGTGGGCGTCACGTGGGTGATTCCAACGTGACGTGGGTGTTTCGGACGTGACGTGGGCGTGACGTGGGTGATTCGAAGGTGACGTGGGCGTGACGTGGGGGCATGGAACGTGACGTGCGTGTGAGGTGGGTGATTCCAACGTGATGTGGGCGTGACGTCGGTACTTTGAAAGTGACGTGGGTGTGACCTGGGTCATTTGAACGTGACGTGGGAGTGACGTGGGGGCTTCGAACGTGATGTGGGTGTGACGTGGGCGATTCCAACGTGATGTGGGGCTTCGAACGTGACGTGGGCAGGATGTGGGTGATTCGAAGCTGACGTGGGCGTCACGTGGGGGCTTCGAACGTCACGTGGGCGTGACGTGGGGGCTTCATACGTGACGTGGGTGTGACCTGGGTGATTGGAACGTGACGTGGGCGTGACGTCGGAACTTTGAATGTGACGTGGGTGTGACCTGGGTCATTTGATCGTGAGGTGGGCGTGACGTGGGGGCTTCGAACGTGACGTGGGCGTGACGTGGGTGCTTCGAACGTGACGTGGTCGTGACGTGGGTGATTGGAAGGTGACGTGGGTGTGACGTGGGTGCTTCGAACGTGAGGTGGGCGTCACGTGGGGGCTTCGAACATGACGTGGATGTGACATGGGTGCTTCGGACGTGACGTGGGCTTCACGTGGGGGCTTCGGACATGACGGGGGTGTGACGTGGGGGCATCGATCGTGACGTGGACGTGACGTCGGTACTTTATACCTGATGGGGGCGTGACGTGGGGGCATCGAACGTGACGTGGGTGTGACGTGGGGGCTTCGAACGTGACGTGGGCATGACGTCGGTGATTCAAACGTGACGTGAGCGCCACGTGGGTGCATCGAAGTTGACGTGGGCGTGACCTGGGTGATTGGACCGTGAAGTGGGTGTGACGTGGGGGCTTCGAACGTGACGTGGGTGTGACGTGGGTGTTTCGAACGTGACGTTGGTGTTTCGAACGTGACATGGGTGTGACGTGGGTGCTTCGGACGTGACGTGGGCGTGACGTGGGGGCTTCGAAAATGATGTGGGTGTGACGTGGGGGCATCGAACGTGACGTGGGCGTGACGTGGGAGTTTCGAACGTGACGTGGGCGTGACGTGGGGGCTTCAGGCGTGACCTGGGTGTGACGTGGGTGTTTCGAAGGTGACGTGGGCGTGACGTCAGTACTTTCAATGTGACGTGGGTGTGACCTGGGTCATTTGATCGTGACGTGGACGTGACGTGGGTGGTTTCAACGTGACGTGGGCGTCACGGGTGGGCTTCGACCGTGACGTGGGCATGACGTTGGTGATTCGAAGCTGACGTGGGCGTGACGTGGGGTCTTCGAACGTCACGTGGGCGTCACGTGGGGCTTCGAACATGACGTGGATGTGACGTGGGTGCTTCGGACGTGACGTGGGCGTGTCGTGGGGGCTTCGAAAATGATGTGGGTGTGACGTGGGGGCATCGAACGTGACGTGGGCGTGACGTGGGAGTTTCGAACGTGACGTGGATGTGACGTGGTACTTTACATTTGACGTGGGTGTGACCTGGGTCAATCGAACGTGACGTGGGTGTGATGTGGGTGTTTTGAACGTCACGTGGGCATGACGTGGGTGGTTCGAAAGTGATTTGGGCGAGAATGGGTACTTTACATTTGACGTGGGTGTGACCTGGGTGATGCGAACGTGACGTGGGCGTCACGTGTGGGCATCGAACGTGACGTGGGCGTCACGTGGGGGCTTCGAAAGTGACGTGGACGTCACGTGGTTGCTTCGAAGGTGACGTGGGCGTGACGTGGGGGCTTCGAACGTGACGTGGGCGTGACGTGGGTGATTCGAACCTGACGTGGGCGTGAGGTCGGTACTTTGAATGTGACGTGGGCGTGACCTGGGTCATTGGAACGTGACGTGGGAGTGACACGGGGGCTTCGAACGTGACGTAAGGGTGACATGGGTGCTTGGAACGTGACGTGGGCGTCACGTGGGGGCTTCGAACCTGACGTGGGTGTGACGTGGGGGCATCGATCGTGACGTGGACGTGACGTCGGTACTTTATACCTGATGGGGGTGTGACGTGGCTCATTCGAACGTGACGTGGGTGTGACGTGGGGGCAGCGATCGTGACGTGGGCATGACGTGGGGGCTTCGAACGTGACGTGGGCGTGACGTGGGGGCATCGAACGTGACGTGGGTGTGACGTGGGGGCTTCGAACGTGACGTGGGGCATGACGTCGGTGATTCGAACGTGACGTGGGCGTGACGTGGGGGCATCGAACGTGACGTGCGTGTGACGTGGGGGCTTCGAACGTGACGTGGCCATTTCGTGGGTGATTCAAACGTGACGTGGGCATGACGTGGGTGATTCGAACGTGACGTGGGCGTGACGTGGGTGATTCCAACGTGACGTGGGGCTTCGAACATGACGTGGGCGTGACGTGGGGGCTTCGAAAGTGACGTGGGCATCACGTGGGTGATTCAAAGGTGACATGGGTGTGACGTGGGGGCTTCGAACCTGACCTGGGTGTGACGTGGGTGTTTCGAACGTGACGTGGGCGTGACGTCGGTACTTTGAATGTGACGTGGGTGTGACGTGGGTCATTCGAACGTGATGTACGTGTGACGTGTGGGCTTCCAACGTGACGTGGGTGTTTCAAAACTAACGTGGGTGTGACGTAGGGGTATCGAACGTGATGTAGGTGTTTCCAAACTGACGTGGGCGTGACGTCGGTATGTTGAATGTGACGTGGGTGTGACGTGCATGGTTCGAACGTGAGGTGGGTGTTTTAAATGTGAGCTGGGCGTGACGTGGGTCATTCGAACATGACGTAGGTGTGACGTGGAGGCTTCAAACGTGACGTGGGCGTGACGTGGATGCTTCGAATGTGACGTTGGTGTTTCGAACGTGACATGGGTGTGACATGGGTGCTTCGAATGTGAAGTGGGCGTGACGTGGGTGATTCGAATGTGACGTGGGCGTGGCGTGGGGCTTTGAACGTGACGTGGGCGTGACGTGGGTGATTCGAATGTGACGTGGGCGTGACGTGGGGGCTTCGAACGTCACGTGAGCGTCACGTGGGGGCATGGAGTTTGACATGGGCGTGACCTGGGTGATTGGAACGTGACGTGGGCGTGACGTGGGTGATTCCAACGTGACGTGGGGCTTCGAACATGATGTGGGCGTGACGTGGGGGCTTCGAAAGTGACGTGTGCATGACGTGGGTGATTCGAAGGTAACATGGGTGTGACGTGGGGGCTTCGAACTTGACGTGGGTGTGACGTGGGTGTTTCGAACGTGACGTGGGCGTGACGTCGGTACTTTGAATGTGACGTGGGTGTGACCTGGGTCATTGGAACGTGACGTGGGAGTGACGTGGGGGCATCGAACGTGACATAAGGGTGACATGGGTGCTTAGAACGTGACGTGGGCGTGATGCAGGTGATTCCAACGTGACGTGGGGCTTCGAACGTGACGTGGGTGTGACCTGGGTGATAGGTCGTGACGTGGCTGTGACGTGGGGGCTTCGAACGTGACGTGGGTGTGACGTGGGTGTTTCGAACGTGACGTTGGTGTTTCAAACTTGACTTCGGTGTGACGTGGGTGCTTCGGACGTGACGTGGGCGTGACGTGGGGGCTTCGAAAATGATGTGGGTGTGAGGTGGGGTCTTCGAACGTGACGTGGGCGTGACGTGGGAGTTTCGAACGTGACGTGGACGTGACGTGGTACTTTACATTTGACGTGGGTGTGACCTGGGTCAATCGAACTTGACGTGGGCGTGACGTGGGGGCTTCGAACGTGACGTGGGTGTGACGCGGGTGTTTCGAACCTGACGTTGGTATTTCGAACGTGACGTGGGTGTGACGTGGGTGCATCGGACGTGACGTGGGCGTAACGTGGGGGCTACGAACATTACGTGGGCGTGACGTGGATGCTTCGAATGCGACGCTGGTGTTTCGAACGTGACATGGGTGTGACGTGGGGGCTTCGAACGTGACGTGGGCGTCACGTGGGGGCTTCGAACATGACGTGGGTGTGACGTGGGGGCATCGATCGTGACGTGGACATGACGTCGGTACTTTATACCTGATGGGGGTGTGACGTGGGTCATTCGAACGTGACCTGGGTGTGACGTGGGGGCATCGAACGTGACGTGGGTGTGACGTGGGGGCATCGAACGTGACGTGGGCATGACGTCGGTGATGCGAACGTGACGTGGGCGTGACGTGGGGGCTTCGAACGTGACGTGGGTGTGACGTGGGGGCTTCGAACCTGACGTGGGTGTGACGTGGGGGCTTCGAAAGTGACGTGGGCATGACGTGAGTCATTTGAACGTGACGTGGGTGTGACGTGCGTGTTTCGAACGTGACGTTGGTGTTTCGAACTTGACTTCGGTGTGACGTGGGTGCTTCGGACCTGACGTGGGCGTAACGTGGGGGCTTCGAACATGACGCGGGAGTGACGTGGATGCTTCGAATGTGACGTTGGTGTTTCGAACGTGACGTGGGTGTGACGTGGGGGCTTCGAACGTGACGTGGGTGTGACGTGGGGGCTTCGAACGTGATGTGGGCATGACGTCGGTGATTCGAACGTGACGTGGGCGTGACGTGGGGGCATCGAACGTGACGTGGGTGTGACGTGGGGGCTTCGAACGTGATGTGGGCATGACGTCGGTGATTCGAACGTTACGTGGGCATTCACGTCGGTGATTCGAACGTGACGTGGCCGTGACGTGGGTGATTCGAACGTGACGTGGGCGTGACGTGGGGGCTTCGAACCTGACGTGGGTGTGACGTGGGAGCTTCGAAAGTGACGTGGGTGTGACGTGGGTCATTTGAACGTGACGTGGGCGTGACGTGGGTGATTCCAACGTGACGTGGGGCTTTGAACGTGACGTGGGCGTGACGTGGGTGATTCGAATGTGACGTGGGCGTGACGTGGGGGCTTCGAACGTCACGTGGGCGTCACGTGGGGGCATCGAGTTTGACATGGGCGTGACCTGGGTGATTGGAACCTGACGTGGGCGTGACGTGGGTGATTCCAACGTGACGTGGGGCTTCGAACATGACGTGGGCGTGACGTGGGGGCTTCGAAAGTGACGTGGGCATGACGTGGGTGATTCGAAGGTGACATGGGTGTGACGTGGGGGCTTCGAACGTGACGTGGGTGTGAGGTGGGTGTTTCGAACGTGACGTGGGCGTGACGTCGGTACTTTGAATGTGACGTGGGTGTGACCTGGCTCATTGGAACATGACGTGGGAGTGACGTGGGGGAATCGAACGTGACATAAGGGTGACATGGGTGCTTAGAACGTGACGTGGTCGTGACGTGGATGATTGGAACGTGACGTGGGCGTGACGTGGGGGCTTCGAACGTGACCTGGGTGTGACGTGGGGGCATCGAACGTGACGTGGGAGTGACGTGGGGTCTTCGAACGTGACGTGAGCGCCACGTGGGGGCATCGAACGTGACGTGGGCGTGACCTGGGTGATTGGAACGTGAAGTGGGTGTGACGTGGGGACTTCGAAAGTGACGTGGGTGTGACGTGCGTGTTTCGAACGTGACGTGGGCGTGACGTGGGGGCATCGAACGTGACGTGGGCGTGACGTGGGGGCTTCGAACGTGACATGGGCGTGACGTGGGGGCATCGAACGTGACGTGGGCGTGACGTCGGTGCTTTGAATGTGACGTGGGTGTGACGTGGGTCATTCGAACCTGATGTACGTGTGACGTGTGGGCTTCCAACGTGACGTGGGTGTTTCAAAACTAACGTGGGTGTGACGTAGGGGTATCGAACGTGACGTAGGTGTTTCCAAACTGACGTGGGTGTGACGTCGGTATGTTGAATGTGACGTGGGTGTGACGTGCATGGTTCGAACGTGAGGTGGGTGTTTTAAATGTGAGCTGGGCGTGACGTGGGTCATTCGAACATGACGTAGGTGTGACGTGGGGGCTTCGAACGTGACGTGGTCGTGACGTGGATGATTGCAACGTGACGTGGGCGTGACGTGGGGGCTTCGAACGTGACATGGGTGTGACGTGGGTGCTTCGGACGTGACGTGGGCGTAACGTGGGGACTTCGAACATGACGCGGGAGTGATGTGGATGCTTCGAATGTGACGTTGGTGTTTCGAACGTGACAGGGGTGTGACGTGGGTGCTGCGAACGTGACGTGGGCGTCACGTGGGGGCTTCGAACATGACGTGGATGTGAGGTGGGGGCTTCGGACGTGACGTGGGCGTGACGTGGGAGCTTCGAAAATGATGTGGGTGTGACGTGGGGGCATCGAACGTGACGTGGGCGTGACGTGGGAGTTTTGAACGTGACGTGGACGTGACGTGGTACTTTACACTTGACGTGGGTGTGACCTGGCTCAATCGAACGTGACGTGGGTGTGACGTGGGGGCTTCGAATGTGACGTGGGTGTGACGTGGATGCTTCGAATGCAACGTTGGTGTTTCGAACGTGACATGTGTGTGACATGGGTGCTTGGAACGTGACGTGGGCGGCACGTGGGGGCTTCGAACATGACGGGGGTGTGACGTGGATGCTTCGAATGCAACGTTGGTGTTTCGAACCTGACATGGGTGTGACATGGGTGCTTGGAACGTGACGTGGGCGTCACGTGGGGGCTTCGAACATGACGTGGGTGTGACGTGGGGGCATCGATCGTGACGTAGACGTGACGTCGGTACTTTATACCTGATGGGGGTGTGACGTGGGTCATTCGAACGTGACGTGGGTGTGACGTGGGGGCTTCGAACGTGACGTGGGCATGACGTCGGTGATTCGAACGTGACGTGGGCGTGACGTGGGGGCTTCGATCGTGACGTGGGCATGACGTGGGTGTTTCGAACGTGACGTGGGTGTGACGTCGGTACTTTGAATGTGACGTGGGTGTGACCTGGGTCATTCAAACGTGATGTACGTGTGACGTGTGGGCTTCCAACGTGACGTGGGTGTTTCAAAACTAACGTGGGTGTGATGTCGGTATGTTGAATGTGACGTGGGTGTGACGTGCATGGTTCGAACGTGAGGTGGGTGTTTTAAATGTGAGCTGGGTGTGACGTGGGTGCATCGAACATGACGTAGGTGTGACGTGGGTGTTTCGGACGTGACGTGGGCGTGACGTGGATGCTTCGAATGTGACGTTGGTCTTTCGAACGTGACATGGGTGTGACGTGGGTGCTTCGAATGTGACGTGGGCGTAACGTGGGGGCTTCGAACCTGACGTGGGTGTGACGTGGGGGCTTCGAAAGTGACGTGGGTGTGACGTGGGTCATTTGAACGTGACGTGGGCGTGACGTGGGTGATTCCAACGTGACGTGGGGCTTCGAACGTGACGTGGGCGTGACGTGGGTGATTCGAACGTGACGTGGGCGTGACGTGGGGGCATCGAGTTTGACATGGGCGTGACCTGGGTGATTGGAACGTGACGTGGGCGTGACGTGGGTGATTCCAACGTGACGTGGGGCTTCGAACATGACGTGGGCGTGACGTGGGGGCTTCGAAAGTGACGTGGGCGTGACGTGGGTGATTCGAAGGTGACATGGGCGTGACGTGGGGGCTTCGAACGTGACCTGGGTGTGAGGTGGGGGCTTCGAACGTGACGTGGGCGTGACGTCGGTACTTTGAATGTGACGTGGGTGTGACCTGGGTCATTTGAACGTGACGTGGGAGTGACGTGGGGGCATCGAACGTGACATAAGGGTGACATGGGTGCTTAGAACGTGCTGTGGTCGTGACGTGGATGATTGGAACGTGACGTGGGCGTGACGTGGGTGATTCCAACGTGACGTGGGGCTTCGAAGATGACGTGGGCGTGACGTGGGGGCTTCGATGTTGACGTGGGCATGACGTGGGTGATTCGAATGTCACTTGGGCGCGACGTGGGGGCTTCGAACGTCACGTGGGCATGACGTGGGGGCTTCGAAAATGATGTGGGTGTGACGTGGGGGCATCGAACGTGACGTGGGAGTGACGTGGGAGTTTCGAACGTGACGTGGACGTGACGTGGTACTTTACATTTGACGTGGGTGTGACCTGGCTCAATCGAACGTGACGTGGGTGTGACGTGGGGGCTTCGAACGTGACGTGGGTGTGACGTGGGTATTTCGAACCTGACGTTGGTATTTCGAACGTGACGTGGGTGTGACGTGGGTGCATCGGACCTGACGTGGGCGTAACGTGGGGGCTACGAACAGTACGCGGGTGTGACGTGGATGCTTCGAATGCTATGTTGGTGTTTCGAATGTGACATGGGTGTGACATGGGTGCTTGGAACGTGACGTGGGCGTCACGTGGGGGCTTGGAACATGACGTGGGTGTGACGTGGGTGATTCGAACGTGACGTGGGCATGACGTGGGTGATTCGAACGTGACGTGGGCGTGACGTCGGAACTTTGAATGTGACGTGGGTGTGACCTGGGTCATTGGAACGTGACGTGGGAGTGACGTGGGGGCTTCAAACGTGACGTAAGGGTGACATGGGTGCTTAGAACGTGACGTGGGAGTGACGTGGGTGATTCCAACGTGACGTGGGCTTCGAACGTGACGTGGGCGTGACGTGGGTGATTGGAACGTGACGTGGTCGTGAGGTGGGTGATTCGAAAGTGACGTGGGTGTGACGTGCGTGCTTCGGACGTGACGTGGGCGTGACTTGGGTGCTTCAAACGTGACGTGGGCATGACGTGGGGGCATCGAACGTGACGTGGGTGTGACGTGGGGGCTTCGAACGTGACGTGGGCATGACGTCGGTGATTCGAACGTGACGTGGGTGTGACGTGGGGGCTTCGAACGTGACGTGGACGTGACGTGGTACTTTACATTTGACGTGGGTGTGACCTGGCTCAATCGAACGTGACGTGGGTGTGACGTGGGGGCTTCGAACGTGACGTGGGTGTGACGTGGGTGTTTCGAACCTGACGTTGGTATTTCGATCGTGACGTGGGTGTGACGTGGGTGCATCGGACGTGACGTGGGCGTAACGTGGGGGCTACGAACATTACGCGGGTGTGACGTGGATGCTTCGAATGCTATGTTGGTGTTTCGAATGTGACATGGGTGTGACATGGGTGCTTGGAACGTGACGTGGGCGTCACGTGGGGGCTTCGAACCTGACGTGGGTGTGACGTGGGGGCTTCGATCGTGACGTGGGCATGACGTGGGTGATTCGAACGTGACGTGGGCGTGACGTCGGTACTTTGAAAGTGACGTGGGTGTGACCTGGGTCATTGGAACGTGACGTGGGAGTGACGTGGGGGCTTCCAACGTGACGTAAGGGTGACATGGGTGCTTAGAACGTGACGTGGGAGTGACGTGGGTGATTCCAACGTGACGTGGGCTTCGAACGTGACGTGGGCGTGACGTGGGTGATTGGAACGTGACGTGGTCGTGAGGTGGGTGATTCGAAAGTGACGTGGGTGTGACGTGCGTGCTTCGGACGTGACGTGGGCGTGACTTGGGTGCTTCAAACGTGACGTGGGCATGACGTGGGGGCATCGAACGTGACGTGGGTGTGACGTGGGGGCTTCGAACGTGACGTGGGCATGACGTCGGTGATTCGAACGTGACGTGGGTGTGACGTGGGGGCTTCGAACGTGACGTGGGCGTGACGTGGGGGCTTCGAACGTGACCCGGGTGTGACGTGGGTGTTTCGAACGTGACGTGGGCGTGACGTCGGTACTTTGAATGTGACGTGGGTGTGACCTGGGTCATTCGAACGTGATGTACGTGTGACGTGTGGGCTTCGAACATGACGTGGGTGTTTCAAAACTAACGTGGGTGTGACGCCGGGGTATCGAACGTGACGTAGGTGTTTCCAAACTGACGTGGGCGTGACGTGGATGCTTCGAATGTGACGTTGGTGTTTCGAACGTGACATGGGTGTGACATGGGTGCTTCGAACGTGACGTGGGCGTAACGTGGGGGCTTCGAACCTGACGTGGGTGTGACGTGGGGGCTTCGAAAGTGACGTGGGTGTGACGTGGGTCATTTGAACGTGACGTGGGCGTGACGTGGGTGATTCCAACGTGACGTGGGGCTTTGAACGTGACGTGGGCGTGACGTGGGTGATTCGAATGTGACGTGGGCGTGACGTGGGGGCTTCGAACGCCACGTGAGCTTCACGTGGGGGCTTCCGCGCGTGACGTGGGCGTGACGTGGGGGCTTCAAGCGTGACCTGGGTGTGACGTGGGTGTTTCGAAGGTGACGTGGGCGTGACGTCAGTACTTTGAATGTGACGTGGGTGTGACCTGGGTCATTTGATCGTGACGTGGACGTGACGTGGGTGGTTTCAACGTGACCTGGGCGTCACGGGTGGGCTTCGACCGTGACGTGGGCATGACGTGGGTGATTCGAAGCTGACGTGCGCGTGACGTGGGGGCTTCGAACGTCACGTGGGCGTGACGTGGGGGCTTGAAACGTGACGTGGGCGTGACCTGGGTGATTGGAACGTGACGTGGACGTGACGTGCGGGCATGGAACGTGACGTGGGCGTCACGTGGGTGATTCCAACGTGACGTGGGCGTGACGTCGGTACTTTGAATGTGACGTGGGTGTGACCTGGGTCATTTGAACGTGACGTGGGAGTGACGTGGGGGCTTCGAACGTGATGTAAGTGTGACATGGGTGCTTAGAACGTGACGTGGGCGTGACGTGGGCGATTCCAACGTGATGTGGGGCTTCGAACATGACGTGGGCGGGATGTGGGTGATTCGAAGCTGACGTGGGCGTGACGTGGGGGCTTCGAACGTAACGTGGGCGTGACGTGGGGGCTTGAAACGTGACATGGGCGTGACCTGGGTGATTGGAACGTGACGTGGGAGGGACGTGGGTGGTTTCAACGTGACGTGGGCGTCACGTGGGGGCTTCGGAGGTGACGTGGGCCTCACGTGGGGGCTTCGAAAGTGACGTGGGCATGGCGTGGCTGATTCGAAGGTGACGTGGGTGTGACGTGGGGGCTTCGAACGTGACGTGGGCGAATCGAACGTGACGTGGGCGTGACGTCGGAACTTTGAATGTGACGTCGGTGTGACCTGGGTCATTTGATCGTGACGTGGGAGTGACGTGGGGGCATCGAACGTGACGTAACGGTGACATGGGTGCTTAGAACGTGACGTGGGTGTGACGTGGGTGATTCCAACGTGACGTGGGGCTTCGAACGTGACGTGGGCGTGACGTGGGTGATTGGAACGTGACGTGGGCGTGACGTCGGTACTTTGAAAGTGACGTGGGAGTGACGTGGGGGCTTCGGAGGTGACGTAAGGGTGACATGGGTGCTTAGAACGTGACGTGGGCGTGACGTGGGTGATTCCAACGTCATGTGGGGGCTTCGAAGGTGACGTGGGCGTGACGTGGGTGATTGGAGCGTGACGTGGGCGTGACGTCGGTACTTTGAAAGTGACGTGGGTGTGACCTGGCGGCTTCGAACGTGACGTAAGGGTGACATAGGTGCTTAGAACGTGACGTGGGCCTGACGTGGGTTATTCCAACGTGACGTGGGGGCTTCGAACGTGACATGGGCGTGACGTGGGTGTTTCGAACGTGACGTGGGTGTGACGTGGGGGCTTCGAACGTGACGTGGGCATGACGTGGGTGATTCGAAAGTGACGTGGGCGTCACGTGGGAGTTTCGATCATGACGTGGGCGTGACGTGTGTGGTTTCAACGTGACGTGGGTGTCACGTGGGGCATCGAACGTGATGTGGACATGACGTCAGTACTTTCAATTTGAGTTTGGTGTGACCTGGGTCATTCGAACGTGACGTACATGTGACGTGAGTGATTCCAACGTGACGTGGGGCTTCGAACGTGACGTGGGTGTGACCTGGGTGATTGGAACGTGACGTGGGTGTGACGTGGGGGCTTCGAACGTGACGTGGGTGTGACGTGGGTGTTTCGAACGTGACGTTGGTGTTTCGAACTTGACTTCGGTGTGACGTGGGTGCTTCGGACGTGACGTGGGCGTCACGTGGGGGCTTCGAACATGACGTGGATGTGAGGTGGGTGCTTCGGACGTGACGTGGGCGTGACGTGGGGGCTTCGAAAATGATGTGGGTGTGACGTGGGTGCATCGAACGTGACGTGGGCGTTACGTGGGAGTTTCGAACGTGACGTGGACGTGACGTGGGGGCTTCGAAAATGATGTGAGTGTGACGTGGGGGAATCGAACGTGACGTGGGCGTGACGTGGGAGTTTCGAACGTGACGTGGATGTGACGTGGTACTTTACATTTGACGTGGGTGTGACCTGGGTCAATCGAACGTGATGTGGGTGTGACGTGGGGGCTTCGAACGTCACGTGGGCATGACGTGGGTGGTTCGAAAGTGATTTGGGCGAGAATGGGTACTTTACATTTGACGTGGGTGTGACCTGGGTGATGCGAACGTGACTTGGGCGTCACGTGGGGGCATCGAACGTGACGTGGGCGTCACGTGGGGGCTTCGAAAGTGACGTGGACGTCACGTGGGTGATTCGAAGCTGACGTGGGTGTGACGTGGGGGCTTCGAACGTGACCTGGGTGTGAGGCGGGTGTTTCGAACGTGACGTGGGCGTGACGTCGGTACTTTGAATGTGACGTGGGTGTGACCTGGGTCATTTGAACGTGACGTGGGAGTGACATGGGGGCTTCGAACGTGACGTAAGGGTGACATGGGTGCTTAGAACGTGACGTGGGTGTGACGTGGGTGATTCCAACGTGACGTGGGGCTTCGAACGTGACGTGGGCGTGACGTGGGTGATTGGAACGTGACGTGGGCGTGACGTCGGTACTTTGAAAGTGACGTGGGAGTGACGTGGGGGCTTCGGAGGTGACGTAAGGGTGACATGGGTGCTTAGAACGTGACGTGGGCGTGACGTGGGTGATTCCAACGTCATGTGGGGGCTTCGAAGGTGACGTGGGCGTGACGTGGGTGATTGGAGCGTGACGTGGGCGTGACGTCGGTACTTTGAAAGTGACGTGGGTGTGACCTGGCGGCTTCGAACGTGACGTAAGGGTGACATAGGTGCTTAGAACGTGACGTGGGCCTGACGTGGGTTATTCCAACGTGACGTGGGGGCTTCGAACGTGACATGGGCGTGACGTGGGTGTTTCGAACGTGACGTGGGTGTGACGTGGGGGCTTCGAACGTGACGTGGGCATGACGTGGGTGATTCGAAAGTGACGTGGGCGTCACGTGGGAGTTTCGATCATGACGTGGGCGTGACGTGTGTGGTTTCAACGTGACGTGGGTGTCACGTGGGGCATCGAACGTGATGTGGACATGACGTCAGTACTTTCAATTTGAGTTTGGTGTGACCTGGGTCATTCGAACGTGACGTACATGTGACGTGAGTGATTCCAACGTGACGTGGGGCTTCGAACGTGACGTGGGTGTGACCTGGGTGATTGGAACGTGACGTGGGTGTGACGTGGGGGCTTCGAACGTGACGTGGGTGTGACGTGGGTGTTTCGAACGTGACGTTGGTGTTTCGAACTTGACTTCGGTGTGACGTGGGTGCTTCGGACGTGACGTGGGCGTCACGTGGGGGCTTCGAACATGACGTGGATGTGAGGTGGGTGCTTCGGACGTGACGTGGGCGTGACGTGGGGGCTTCGAAAATGATGTGGGTGTGACGTGGGTGCATCGAACGTGACGTGGGCGTTACGTGGGAGTTTCGAACGTGACGTGGACGTGACGTGGGGGCTTCGAAAATGATGTGAGTGTGACGTGGGGGAATCGAACGTGACGTGGGCGTGACGTGGGAGTTTCGAACGTGACGTGGATGTGACGTGGTACTTTACATTTGACGTGGGTGTGACCTGGGTCAATCGAACGTGATGTGGGTGTGACGTGGGGGCTTCGAACGTCACGTGGGCATGACGTGGGTGGTTCGAAAGTGATTTGGGCGAGAATGGGTACTTTACATTTGACGTGGGTGTGACCTGGGTGATGCGAACGTGACTTGGGCGTCACGTGGGGGCATCGAACGTGACGTGGGCGTCACGTGGGGGCTTCGAAAGTGACGTGGACGTCACGTGGGTGATTCGAAGCTGACGTGGGTGTGACGTGGGGGCTTCGAACGTGACCTGGGTGTGAGGCGGGTGTTTCGAACGTGACGTGGGCGTGACGTCGGTACTTTGAATGTGACGTGGGTGTGACCTGGGTCATTTGAACGTGACGTGGGAGTGACATGGGGGCTTCGAACGTGACGTAAGGGTGACATGGGTGCTTAGAACGCGACGTGGGCGTGACGTGGGCGATTCCAACGTGACTTGGGGCTTCGAACGTGACGTGGGCGTTTTGTGGGTGATTCGAATGTCACTTGGGCGTGACGTGGGGGCTTCGATTGTGACGTGGGCGTGACCTGGGTGATTGGAACGTGACGTGGACGTGACGTGGGTGGTTTCAACGTGACGTGAGCGTCACGTGGGGTCCTCGAACGTGACTTGGGCGTCACGTGGGGTCTTCGAAAGTGACGTGGGCATGACGTGGGTGATTCGAAGGTGACGTGGGTGTGACGTGGGGGCTTCGAACGTGACGTGGGGGCGACATGGGTGCTTAGAACGTGACGTGGGCGTCACGTGGGTGATTCCAACGTGACGTGGGTGTTTCGGACGTGACGTGGGCGTGACGTGGGTGATTCGAGCGTGACGTGGGCGTGACGTCGGTACTTTGAAAGTGACGTGGGTGTGACCTGGGTCATTTGAACGTGACGTGGGAGTGACGTGGGGGCTTCAAACGTGACGTAAGGGTGACATGGGTGCTTAGAACGTGACGTGGGCGTGACGTGGGCTACTCCAACGTGACGTGGGGCTTCGAACGTGACGTGGGCTTGACGCGGGTGATTGGAACGTGACGTGGGCGTGAGGTGGGTGATTCGAAAGTGACGTCGGTGTGACGTGGTTGCTTCGAACGTCACGTGGGTATGACTTGGGGTCTTTGATCGTGGCGTGGACGTGACGTGGGTGGTTTCAACGTGACGTGGGCGTCACGGGTGGGCTTCGAACGTGACGTGGGCATGACGTGGGTGATTCGAAGCTGACGTGCGCGTGGCGTGGGGGCTTCGAACGTCACGTGGGAGTGACGTGGGGGCTTGAAACGTGACGTGGGCGTGACCTGGGTGATTGGAACGTGACGTGGACGTGACGTGGGGGCATGGAACGCGACGTGGGTGTGAGATGGGTGATTCCAACGTGACGTGGGCGTGACGTCGGTACTTTCAATGTGACGTGGGTGTGACCTGGGTCATTTGAACGTGACGTGGGAGTGACATGGGTGCTTAGAACGTGACGTGGGCGTGACGTGGGCGATTCCAACGTGATGTGGGGCTTCGAACGTGATGTGGGCGGGATAGGGTGATTCGAAGCTGACGTGGGCGTGACGTGGGCGCTTCGAACGTCACGTGGGCGTGACGTGGGGGTTTGAAACGTGACATGGGCGTGACCTGGGTGATTGGAACGTGACGTGGACGTGACGTGGGTGGTTTCAACGTGACGTGGGCGTCACGTGGGGGCTTCGGAGGTGACGTGGGCCTCACGTGGGGGCTTCAAAAGTGACGTGGACGTCAGGTGGGTGATTCGAAGGTGACGTGGGTGTGACGTGGGGGCTTCGAACGTGACGTGGGTGTGACGTGGGGGATTCGAACGTGACGTGGGCTTCGAACGTGACGTGGGCGTGACGTGAACGATTGGAACGTGACGTGGGTGTGAGGTGGGTCATTCGAAAGTGACGTGGGTGTGACGTGCATGGTTCGAACGTGAGGTGGGTGTTTTAAATGTGAGCTGGGCGTGACGTGGGTCATTCGAACATGACGTAGGTGTGCCGTGGGGGCTTCGAACGTGACGTGGGCGTGACGTGGATGCTTCGAATGTGACGTTGGTGTTTCGAACGTGACATGGGTGTGACATGGGTGCTTCGAATGTGAAGTGGGCGTGACGTGGGTGATTCGAATGTGACGTGGGCGTGGCGTGGGGCTTTGAACGTGACGTGGGCGTGACGTGGGTGATTCGAATGTGACGTGGGCGTGACGTGGGGGCTTCGAACGTCACGTGAGCGTCACGTGGGGGCATCGAGTTTGACATGGGCGTGACCTGGGTGATTGGAACGTGACGTGGGCGTGACGTGGGTGATTCCAACGTGACGTGGGGCTTCGAACATGATGTGGGCGTGACGTGGGGGCTTCGAAAGTGCCGTGGGCATGACGTGGGTGATTCGAAGGTGACATGGGTGTGACGTGGGGGCTTCGAACGTGACGTGGGTGTGACGTGGGTGTTTCGAACCTGACGTGGGCGTGACGTCGGTACTTTGAATGTGACGTGGGTGTGACCTGGGTCATTGGAACGTGACGTGGGAGTGACGTGGGGGCATCGAACGTGACATAAGGGTGACATGGGTGCTTAGAACGTGACGTGGGCGTGATGCAGGTGATTCCAACGTGACGTGGGGCTTCGAACGTGACGTGGGTGTGACGTGGGGGCTTCGAACGTCACGTGGGTGTGACGTGGGTGTTTCGAACGTGACGTTGGTGTTTCGAACTTGACTTCGGTGTGACGTGGGTGCTTCGGACCTGACGTGGGCATAACGTGGGGGCTTCGAAAATGATGTGGGTGTGAGGTGGGGTCTTCGAACGTGACGTGGGCGTGACGTGGGAGTTTCGAACGTGACGTGGACGTGACGTGGTACTTTACATTTGACGTGGGTGTGACCTGGGTCAATCGAACTTGACGTGGGCGTGAAGTGGGGGCTTCGAACGTGACGTGGGTGTGACGCGGGTGTTTCGAACCTGACGTTGGTATTTCGAACGTGACGTGGGTGTGACGTGGGTGCATCGGATGTGACGTGGGCGTAACGTGGGGGCTACGAACCTGACGTGGGTGTGACGTGGGGGCTTCGAAAGTGACGTGGGTGTGACGTGGCTCATTTGAACGTGACGTGGGCGTGACGTGGGTGATTCCAACGTGACGTGGGGCTTTGAACGTGACGTGGGCGTGACGTGGGTGATTCGAATGTGACGTGGGCGTGACGTGGGGGCTTCGAACGCCACGTGAGCTTCACGTGGGGGCTTCGAACGTGACGTGGGCGTGACGTGGGGGCTTCAAGCGTGACCTGGGTGTGACGTGGGTGTTTCGAAAGTGACGTGGGCGTGACGTCAGTACTTTGAATGTGACGTGGGTGTGACCTGGGTCATTTGATCGTGACGTGGACGTGACGTGGGTGGTTTCAACGTGACCTGGGCGTCACGGGTGGGCTTCGACCGTGACGTGGGCATGACGTGGGTGATTCGAAGCTGACGTGCGCGTGACGTGGGGGCTTCGAACGTCACGTGGGCGTGACGTGGGGGCTTGAAACGTGACGTGGGCGTGACCTGGGTGATTGGAACGTGACGTGGACGTGACGTGCGGGCATGGAACGTGACGTGGGCGTCACGTGGGTGATTCCAACGTGACGTGGGCGTGACGTCGGTACTTTGAATGTGACGTGGGTGTGACCTGGGTCATTTGAACGTGACGTGGGAGTGACGTGGGGGCTTCGAACGTGATGTAAGTGTGACATGGGTGCTTAGAACGTGACGTGGGCGTGACGTGGGCGATTCCAACGTGATGTGGGGCTTCGAACATGACGTGGGCGGGATGTGGGTGATTCGAAGCTGACGTGGGCGTGACGTGGGGGCTTCGAACGTCACGTGGGCGTGACGTGGGGGCTTGAAACGTGACGTGGGCGTGACCTGGGTGATTGGAACGTGACGTGGGAGTGACGTGGGTCGTTTCAACGTGACGTGGGCGTCACGTGGGGCCTTCGGAGGTGACGTGGGCCTCACGTGGGGGCTTCGAATGTGACGTGGGTGTGACCTGGGTCATTTGATCGTGACGTGGGAGTGACGTGGGGGCTTCGAACGTGATGTAAGTGTGACATGGGTGCTTAGAACGTGACGTGGGTGTGACGTGGGTGATTCCAACGTGACGTGGGGCTTCGAACGTGACGTGGGCGTGACGTGGGTGATTGGAACGTGACGTGGGCGTGACGTCCGTACTTTGAAAGTGACGTGGGAGTGACGTGGGGGCTTCGGAGGTGACGTAAGGGTGACATGGGTGCTTAGAACGTGACGTGGGCGTGACGTGGGTGATTCCAACGTCATGTGGGGGCTTCGAAGGTGACGTGGGCGTGACGTGGGTGATTGGAGCGTGACGTGGGCGTGACGTCGGTACTTTGAAAGTGACGTGGGTGTGACCTGGCGGCTTCGAACGTGACGTAAGGGTGACATAGGTGCTTAGAACGTGACGTGGGCCTGACGTGGGTTATTCCAACGTGACGTGGGGGCTTCGAACGTGACATGGGCGTGACGTGGGTGTTTCGAACGTGACGTGGGTGTGACGTGGGGGCTTCGAACGTGACGTGGGCATGACGTGGGTGATTCGAAAGTGACGTGGGCGTCACGTGGGAGTTTCGATCATGACGTGGGCGTGACATGTGTGGTTTCAACGTGACGTGGGTGTCACGTGGGGCATCGAACGTGATGTGGACGTGACGTCAGTACTTTCAATTTGAGGTTGGTGTGACCTGGGTCATTCGAACGTGACGTACATGTGACGTGAGTGATTCCAACGTGACGTGGGGCTTCGAACGTGACGTGGGTGTGACCTGGGTGATAGGAACGTGACGTGGGTGTGACGTGGGGGCTTCGAACGTGACGTGGGTGTGACGTGGGTGTTTCGAACGTGACGTTGGTGTTTCGAACTTGACTTCGGTGTGACGTGGGTGCTTCGGACGTGACGTGGGCGTCACGTGGGGGCTTCGAACATGACGTGGATATGAGGTGGGTGCTTCGGACGTGACGTGGGCGTGACGTGGGGGCTTCGAAAATGATGTGGGTGTGACGTGGGTGCATCGAACGTGACGTGGGCGTTATGTGGGAGTTTCGAACGTGACGTGGACGTGACGTGGGGGCTTCGAAAATGATGTGAGTGTGTCGTGGGGGAATCGAACGTGACGTGGGCGTGACGTGGGAGTTTCGAACGTGACGTGGACGTGACGTGGTACTTTACATTTGACGTGGGCATCACGTGGGTGATTCGAAGGTGACGTGGGTGTGACGTGGGGGCTTCGAACGTCACGTGGGCATGACGTGGGTGGTTCGAAAGTGATTTGGGCGAGAATGGGTACTTTACATTTGACGTGGGTGTGACCTGGGTGATGCGAACGTGACGTGGGCGTCACGTGGGGGCATCGAACGTGACGTGGGCGTCACGTGGGGGCTTCGAAAGTGACGTGGACGTCACGTGGGTGCTTCGAACGTGAGGTGGGCGTGACGTGGGGGCTTCGAACGTCACGTGGGCGTGACGTGGGTTATTCGAACGTGACGTGGGCGTCACGTGGGAGCTTCGAAAGTGACGTGGACGTCACGTGGGTGATTCGAAGCTGACGTGGGTGTGAGGTGGGGGCTTCGAACGTGACCTGGGTGTGAGGCGGGTGTTTCGAAGGGGACGTGGGCGTGACGTCGGTACTTTGAATGTGACGTGGGTGTGACCTGGGTCATTTGAACGTGACGTGGGAGTGACATGGGGGCATCGAACGTGACATAAGGGTGACATGGGTGCTTAGAACGTGACGTGGGCGTGATGCAGGTGATTCCAACGTGACGTGGGGCTTCGAATGTGACGTGGGCGTGACGTGGGTGATTGGAACGTGACGTGGGCGTGAAGTCGGTACTTTGAAAGTGACGTGGGTGTGACCTGGGGGCTTCGAAGGTGACGTAAGGGCGACATGGGTGCTTAGAACGTGACGTGGGCGTCACGTGGGTGATTCCAACGTGACGTGGGTGTTTCGGACGTGACATGGGCGTGACGTGGGTGATTCGAGCGTGACGTGGGCGTGACGTCGGTACTTTGAAAGTGACGTGGGTGTGACCTGGGTCATTTGAACGTGACGTGGGAGTGACTTGGGGGCTTCAAACGTGACGTAAGGGTGACATGGGTGCTTAGAACGTGACGTGGGCGTGACGTGGGCTACTCCAACGTGACGTGGGGCTTCGAACGTGACGTGGGCTTGACGCGGGTGATTGGAACGTGACGTGGGCGTGAGGTGGGTGATTCGAAAGTGACGTCGGTGTGACGTGGGTGCTTCGAACGTCACGTGGGTATGACTTCGGGTCTTTGATCGTGGCGTGGACGTGACGTGGGTGGTTTCAACGTGACGTGGGCGTCACGGGTGGGCTTCGAACGTGACGTGGGCATGACGTGGGTGATTCGAAGCTGACGTGCGCGTGGCGTGGGGGCTTCGAACGTCACGTGGGCGTGACGTGGGGGCTTGAAACGTGACGTGGGCGTGACCTGGGTGATTGGAACGTGACGTGGACGTGACGTGGGGGCATGGAACGTGACGTGGGTGTGAGGTGGGTGATTCCAACGTGACGTGGGCGTGACGTCGGTACTTTCAATGTGACGTGGGTGTGACCTGGGTCATTTGAACGTGACGTGGGAGTGACGTGGGGGCTTCGAACGTGATGTAAGTGTGACATGGGTGCTTAGAACGTGACGTGGGCGTGACGTGGGCGATTCCAACGTGATGTGGGGCTTTGAACGTGATGTGGGCGGGATAGGGTGATTCGAAGCTGACGTGGGCGTGACGTGGGGGCTTCGAACGTCACGTGGGCGTGACGTGGGGGTTTGAAACGTGACATGGGCGTGACCTGGGTGATTGGAACGTGACGTGGACGTGACGTGGGTGGTTTCAACGTGACGTGGGCGTCACGTGGGGGCTTCGGAGGTGACGTGGGCCTCACGTGGGGGCTTCGAAAGTGACGTGGACGTCAGGTGGGTGATTCGAAGGTGACGTGGGTGTGACGTGGCGGCTTCGAACGTGACGTGGTTGTGACGTGGGGGATTCGAACGTGACGTGGGCTTCGAACGTGACGTGGGCGTGACGTGAACGATTGGAACGTGACGTGGGCGTGAGGTGGGTCATTCGAAAGTGACGTGGGTGTGACGTGCGTGCTTAGGACGTGAGGTGGGCGTGTCGTGGGTGCTTCGAACGTGACGTGGGCATGACATAAGCGCTTCGATCGTGACGTGGGCGTGACGTGTGTGGTTTCAACGTGACGTGGGTGTCACGTGGGGCATCGAACGTGACGTGGGCGTGCCGTGTGTGGTTTCAACGTGACGTGGGCGTCACGGGTAGGCTTCGAACGTGACGTGGGCATGACGTGGGTGATTCGAAGGTGACGTGGGCGTGACGTCGGTACTTTGAAAGTGACATGGGTGTGACCTGGGTCTTTTGAACGTGACGTGGGAGTGACGTGGGGGCTTCAAACGTGACGTAAGGGTGACATGGGAGATTAGAACGTGACGTGGGCGTGACGTGGGTGATTCGAATATGACGTGGGCATGACGTGGGTGATTCGAACGTGACGTGGGCGTGACGTGGGTTCTTCGAACGTGACGTGGGCGTGATATAGGCGTTTCGATCATGACATGGGCGTGACGTGTGTGGTTTCAACGTGACGTGGGTGTGACGTGGGGGCTTCGAACGTGATGTCGGCCTCTCGTGGGGGCTTTGAAAGTGACTTGGGCGTGACGTGGGTGAATCGAAGGTGACGTGGGTATGACGTGGGTTCTTCGAACGTGACGTGGGCATGACGTGGGTGATTCGAACGTGACGTGGGCGTGACGTGGGTGATTCGAAAGTGATGTCGGTGTGACAGGGTGTTTCGGACGTGACGTGGGCGTGACGTGGGTGCTTCGAACGTGACGTGGGCGTGTCATAGGCGCTTCGATCATGACGTGGGCGTGACGTGTGTGGTTTCAACGTGACGTGGGTGTCACGTGGGGCATCGAACGTGACGTGGACGTGACGTCGGTACTTTCAATTTGAGGTTGGTGTGACGTGGGTCATTCGAACGTGACGTACATGTGACGTGGGTGATTCCAAGGTGACGTGGGGCTTCGAACGTGACGTGGGCGTGAATGGGTGTTTCGAATGTGACGTGGGCGTGACGTGGGGTCTTCGAACGTGACGTGAGCGCCACGTGGGGGCATCGAAGTTGACGTGGGCGTGACCTGGGTGATTGGAACGTGACGTGGGTGTGACGTGGGGGCTTCGAACGTGACGTGGGTGTGACGTGGGGGCATCGAACGTGACGTTGGTGTTTCGAACGTGACGTGGGTGTGACGTGGGAGTTTCGAACGTGACGTGGACGTGACGTGGACGTGACGTGGTACTTTACATTTGACGTGGGTGTGACCTGGGTCAATCGAACGTGATGTGGGTGTGACGTGGGGGCTTCGAACGTGACGTGGGTGTGACGTGGGTGTTTCGAACCTGACGTTGGTATTTCGAACGTGACGTGGGTGTGACGTGGGTGCATCGGATGTGACGTGGGCATAACGTGGGGGCTACGAACATTACGCGGGTGTGACATGGATGCTTCGAATGCGACGTTGGTGTTTCGAACGTGACGTGGACGTGGCGTGGTACTTTACATTTGACGTGGGTGTGACCTGGGTCAATCGAACGTGACGTGGGTGTGACGTGGGGGCTTCGAATGTGACGTGGGCGTGACGTGGGTGATTCGAATGTGACGTGGGCGTGACGTGGGTGTTTCGAACGTCACGTGGGCGTCACGTGGGGGCATCGAACGTGAGGTGGGCGTGACCTGGGTGATTGGAACGTGACGTGGGTGTGACGTGGGGGCTTCGAACGTGACGTGGGTGTGACGTGGGTGTTTCGAACCTGACGTTGGTATTTCGAACGTGACGTGGGTGTGACGTGGGTGCATCGGACGTGACGTGGGCATAACGTGGGGGCTACGAACATGACGTGGGTGTGACGTGGGGGCATCGATCGTGACGTGGACGTGACGTCGGTACTTTATACCTGATGGGGGTGTGACGTGGGTCATTCGAACGTGACGTGGGTGTGACGTGGGGGCATCGATCGTGACGTGGGCATGACGTGGGTGATTCGAACGTGACGTGGGCGTGACGTGGGGGCATCGAACGTGACGTGGGTGTGACGTGGGGGCTTCGAACGTGACGTGGGCATGACGTCGGTGATTCGAACGTGACGTGGGCGTGACGTGGGGGCTTCGAACGTGACCCGGGTGTGACGTGGGGGCTTCGAACGTGACGTGGGCATGACGTGGGTGATTCGAACGTGACGTGGGCATGACGTGGGTGATTCGAACGTGACGTGGGCGTGACGTGGGTGATTCCAACGTGACGTGGGGCTTCGAACATGACGTGGGCGTGACGTGGGGGCTTCGAACATGACGTGGGCGTGACGTGGGGGCTTCGAAAGTGACGTGGGCATGACGTGGGTGATTCAAAGGTGACATGGGTGTGACGTGGGGGCTTCGAACCTGACGTGGGTGTGACGTGGGTGTTTCGAACGTGACGTGGGCGTGACGTCGGTACTTTGAATGTGACGTGGGTGTGACGTGGGTCATTCGAACCTGATGTACGTGTGACGTGTGGGCTTCGAACGTGACGTGGGTGTTTCAAAACTAACGTGGGTGTGACGTAGGGGTATCGAACGTGACGTAGGTGTTTCCAAACTGACGTGGGTGTGACGTCGGTATGTTGAATGTGACGTGGGTGTGACGTGCATGGTTCGAACGTGAGGTGCGTGTTTTAAATGTGAGCTGGGCGTGACGTGGGTCATTCGAACATGACGTAGGTGTGACGTGGGGGCTTCGAACGTGACGTGGGCGTGACGTGGATGCTTCGAATGTGACGTGGGCGTGACGTGGGGGCTTCGAACGTCACGTGAGCGTCACGTGGGGGCATCGAGTTTGACATGGGCGTGACCTGGGTGATTGGAACGTGACGTGGGCGTGACGTGGATGATTCCAACGTGACGTGGGGCTTCGAACATGACGTGGGTGTTGGAAACTTGCACGGGAGGAGCCGACGGAGGGAAGACCCAGACGCTCAATATGAGTGATCAGTGTACTTCAACTTTATTAGGTGTGGTCTTTCTTTATATAGTATAGGACTAATCAGGCTCATACATATTGCAAAAGCTGAGCTCCTTATTGGTAACAGCAATTTGGTTTACCCAGCAACTTCTGCATTACATCACCCGCAAGTTCCCAGGACTAATCATTGATAACACCTTGGAGCCAAGGACAATGTGTCCTTGGCTCTAGCTGTTTTTACTCTCATACGGGACTTGGCTCACATCAACTGTGTGCGATATGCACTTAGTTCTGCTTCCTTTAGTTGTTCAATCTTCACATGACCTCTGCCCTCAAGCCAGTCCTCCACAATTCCCCCGTTTTTATTTTGTGCGAGAAAGATCTTTTTAGTTAATTGTTCAAGCTTTTGTGTTAAGCAGCCAAAAATCACTCTTACAGCAATTAAAATTAATACAATTATGAATAGAATACGTAGCCCTTCTTTGATCAAGCTCAAAATCCAGGTACTCACATTACCAAACATCTTTCTAAACAGATCATCAAACCAATTATACTGTACGGTGATTCTCTGGGTGTGGTCCTTCAGCCATTTCAATTGCTCATGGATTGACTGTCCATGATCAGAAAGATTAAAACAACACATTCCTTCAAAATCTTCACACCCGCGTCCCTGTGCCAAAAGCAGAAAGTCTATAGCTGCTCTATTTTGCAACACTGCATGTCTCAGGCTATCCATATCCTGTGACATTTCAGAGAGAATTTGTGTAGTAACATTTGATTGTTTAACAGCCCAACAAGCAAGTTTATTTAGATTAGACATGGCATGCGCAACTGCAACGTTAGGAGCTAAAGCTGCGGCGAAAAACCTTTCCGCAGGCCCCCATAATTCTACATCATCAACACAATCTGAACCTAGTTTTTTCAATTCACGTTTGCCTCGACGATTCTCACTTCTTCTATGTTTGATTGCTGCAGTCAGATTTGACCAACGCTGATCATGTAAGTCAGGGGCGAAGAGTGTCCTAATGAGTTCGGCCAGCGTTGAAATTTTTTCTTGAATAGTTCGTTTTGGTTGTAACGGTGGTGCTATCCATTCTAGTACAATGGGTTCCGCCAACCCTCTTTTTTCCCCGTTTCTATTTTGTGTTGTGTAATGGCTCCCATTAGGTATTGTGGGCCACATAAAATAGTAAGATCAAGTGGCTGATTTTCCAGGCGTCGGTGCGTAGCACGCGTAGTAATTAGCGATGCAATTTCCTGGAGTACCCGTTGCTGTTCCTCTGTGAGCGTGACGGCAGCCGCTGGGTCTGTTCCCTTCAGCAAGGGGCGTAGCAGATTTAAGAGTTCATTAGGAATGCCGACAACCGGACGGATCCATTGGAGGTCTCCTAATAGTTTTTGAGCATCATTGAGTGTTCTTATGTCAGTCCTGATTGTCAATTTCTGTGGTCTGATGGTGGCATTCGAAATATGCCAACCTAGATACTGCCAGGGGCTGGATTCCTGTACCTTTTCCGGAGCCACCACAAGTTCCTTTTTCTTTAATTGTGTGATTAGATCAAATTTTTGTTCAGGAGAAAAAGGAGGTTTTTTGTGCCAACAATATGTCGTCCATGTAGTGATATATTATGGTCTCTGGCCACTGTTGACGTAACGGTTGAAGTGCCGCATCGACATAGAGTTGACAGAGGGTTGGTGAGTTTCGCATACCCTGCGGTAGTACTGTCCATTCAAATCTTTGGTCTGGCCCCTCTCTATTGATAGCAGGGAGTGTAAATGCAAATCGCTGTTTATCATCTTCATGGAGGGCTATAGTAAAGAAACAGTCCTTTAAATCTACGATTAGCAGGTGCCAGCCTTCTGGGATCATTGCTGGGTTGGGTAACCCCGGTTGTAAAGCACCCATATCATGCATCTGTCTGTTTACAGCACGTAGATCGTGTAAAAGTCTGTATTTGCCGGATTTTTTCTTGATCACAAATATTGGGGTATTCCAAGGGCTGGTAGATAGTCTTAGATGACCTTGTTTGTACTGTTGCTTTACTAGTTCATGTGCTTGAATGAGACTTTCCCGTTTAAGCGGCCATTGCTCTACCCACACAGGCTGATCAGTCCTCCAGCTGAGTGGGATTGGGAAAGTCCAGGCAATGGCCAGTGCTATAAAGGGTGTTCCGAGGTAAGCACCATACCCATCTGGGCAAGGATATCGCGCCCTATTAATGTTTGCACTCCTTCAGGTAGGGGTAAAATGGAAACGGAGCAATTCACCACCTTGTTCCCTATAGTCCATTGTAGCGTCGATGATTTTCGGGCGAGGGTGACCCCGCCTACTCCAGCTACCGTGGAGCTGGTCTCTCGGGTTGGCCAATGCTGGGGCCAAATCTTAGTGCTAATTATTGATACATCCGCTCCAGTGTCCAATAAGGCATTAGTGCGTATAGATTCTTCTTTATACTTTACAGTCACGGTTTGTCGGGGCCTTTGGTGCATTCCGACAGTCAGTAATACTACACTTCCAGTGGAACCAAAAGCACCATAGCCTCGTGGTTGCTCTTTCGCTGGTGCCACCCCTTCAGTCAGGTGGGGAAGCGGAATAAGTTGAGCTATTCTCGATCCTTGTGGTATGTGCATAGGTGGAAACATTGCTGAAACCACAATTTGTATTTCCCCGAAATAGTCCTTGTCGATCAATCCTGTCAAAACTTGTAATCCTTTCATTGTAGCGGACGATCTTCCAATCAGTAAGGCACCTATCGGCTCATGATTAATAGTTACTGGTCCATAGACATTCGTCCGGATTCTTGTTGGCTTTGTATCCAATAAGGTGGCGTCTACTGCTGTTGCCAAGTCCAGTCCGAGACTCCCTCTGGTGGCTGGTCGAAGACAAAGGGATTCATGCTGTTCGGAGTGGAGCTGGGCGCCGGGGGGGTCGGTAGTTGTGTTAACTGCGGGGGTTGCTGAGTTGTTGTGGTGAAGGCCGCCTTTTGTGTCGTCGCGGGGCGGCTCGTCCCGCTTCTTTGGGCGTTTCCCGAACCAGCCTTCCAACAAGCCGCTCCATCATGTTTGCTGCTTTTGCAGTTGGGACACCATACTCTACTAGCTTGGCATTCTCTGCGAAGATGACCAACAATGCCGCATCGGTAGCAGTGTGCCGATCGTCGATCGGGGGGGGTATTTCCGCCGGGATTTTGCAAAGGAGCAAGGGCAGCGAATACCTGTCTTTGATTCTGTTGCATATTATCCCGCAACGCCTGTGCTTGCTCTCTCATGCTCTCTCCTAATTGTTTCACCGCCTCTACTAGCATAGCTTGCGGTCCTACAGGTACCTGCGCCATTCTTTCTAGCCCCTCCTCAATAGTCCATGTTCCCGGGAGTGTGGCTAAAATACTACGCGTTGAAGGGTTACTATTCTGTATTGCACATTGTTTCAAGATAGTCCCTTTCAGGTAATCTGGTACCCCTGCTGCTTGTATAGCATTGGCTACTCTGTCAATAAACAAGCCGAAAGGCTCTTCCAGGCCCTGCTTTATTCCCATATAAGATGGGATACCCCCCCTTTTTTTTTTTCTTTTTTTTTTTCTTTTTTTTTCTTTTTTTTTTTCTTTTTTTTTTCTTTTCTTTTTTTTTTTTTTTTTTTTCAAACTGCTTTTATTAGTGGTTTCTGACCATTAATATCATAGAGAAAAACTTATTTCACATTGATAGCCTGAGATGGGTGTCCTCAGATAACTGTGGCCAAAGGAAGAGGAGAAGGAGGAGAGGAGAAAAAGGGGGGGGGGAGAGAGGGGGGGGGGGGGGAGAGAGGGGGGGAGAGAGGGGGGGGAGAGAGAGAGGGGGGGAGAGAGGGGGGGAGAGAGAGGGGGAGAGAGAAGGGGGGGGAGAGAGAAGGGGGGGGAGGGGGGGGGCACTGAGGGAGGAGGGGGGATCTGCCGCATGGTCAATGTTGCTCCTTTTGGCAGGCCTGTGTTCCCAGACCCTCCCTGGGCAATAGTAAAGGAGGGGGGTGATGGGTATGGGGACACAGGGGACACCTCTGCATGCGGGGGTTCCTTGAACCCATCGGGGCTTCCCAAATGCTCCGCGGCGGCGGCAGCTACCTTTTTTTCTTTTTTTTTTTTTTTCTTTTTTTTTCTTTTTTTTTTCCTTTTTTTTACTTTTTTTTTTTTTTTTTTTTTTTTTTTTTTTTTCCGAGGTGCGAGAGCATTAGTAACTGCCCTCCACGGCTTCATCAGCTTTTTTACTGTCTTGTTGTCACTTATTACTTCATCAAACAACTTGTCCCCAAATTTTTTCCATTCAGTTTGTTCGAACATGGTATCTGGGTTAACAAAACACCCCTTAGCCACTCCGTAAGCTAATAGCCCTGGGAGTTCCTTATAACATTCTATTCCTTGAGTACCTCGCTTTTCTAAAAAGCATCTTAATAAATAATAAGCCGCTTGTCGCGCCGTGGTTACTCACGTACCGTTGCAACCTTTGCAAGACCTGCGGCGAGACTTTCTGGCAGGACCCCGTCTCGTCCTGGGCACGGACCCCCTTTGTTTGTGTCCTCTCCACCTCCTCTGTAACTCTGGCACGTAGACCCCCTTTTGTGTCTCGTCGCCTTTAGCACAGCAGGACCAGCTGTCTCTAGCACTCTGTCGACTCCTGAGTTTTTAATCACCGAGTCCCTGACCGGCAGGGTCCCTGTTCGGACGCCATTTGTTGGAAACTTGCACGGGAGGAGCCGACGGAGGGAAGACCCAGACGCTCAATATGAGTGATCAGTGTACTTCAACTTTATTAGGTGTGGTCTTTCTTTATATAGTATAGGACTAATCAGGCTCATACATATTGCAAAAGCTGAGCTCCTTATTGGTAACAGCAATTTGGTTTACCCAGCAACTTCTGCATTACATCACCCGCAAGTTCCCAGGACTAATCATTGATAACACCTTGGAGCCAAGGACAATGTGTCCTTGGCTCTAGCTGTTTTTACTCTCATACGGGACTTGGCTCACATCAACTGTGTGCGATATGCACTTAGTTCTGCTTCCTTTAGTTGTTCAATCTTCACATGACCTCTGCCCTCAAGCCAGTCCTCCACACGTGGGCGTGACGTGGGGGCTTCGAAAGTGACGTGGGCATGACGTGGGTGATTTGAAGGTGACATGGGTGTGACGTGGGGGCTTCGAACGTGATGTGGGTGTGACGTGGGTGTTTCGAACGTGACGTGGGCGTGACGTCGGTACTTTGAATGTGACGTGGGTGTGACCTGGGTCATTGGAACGTGACGTGGGAGTGACGTGGGGGCGTCGAACGTGACATAAGGGTGACATGGGTGCTTAGAACGTGACGTGGGCGTGATGCAGGTGATTCCAACGTGACGTGGGGCTTCGAACGTGACGTGGGTGTGACCTGGGTGATTGGAACGTGACGTGGGTGTGACGTGGGGGCTTCGAACGTGACGTGGGTGTGACGTGGGTGTTTCGAACGTGACGTTGGTGTTTCGAACTTTACTTCGGTGTGACGTGGGTGCTTCGGACCTGACGTGGGCATAACGTGGGGGCTTCGAAAATGATGTGGGTGTGAGGTGGGGTCTTCGAACGTGACGTGGGCGTGACGTGGGAGTTTCGAACGTCACGTGGGCGTCACGTGGTACTTTACATTTGACGTGGGTGTGACCTGGCTCAATCGAACGTGACGTGGGTGTGACGTGGGGGCTTCGAACGTGACGTGGGTGTGACGTGGGTGTTTCGAACCTGACGTTGGTATTTCGAACGTGACGTGGGTGTGACGTGGGTGCATCGGATGTGACGTGGGCGTAACGTGGGGGCTACGAACATTACGCGGGTGTGACGTGGATGCTTCGAATGCGACGTTGGTGTTTCGAACGTGACATGGGTGTGACGTGGGTGCTTGGAACGTGACGTGGGCGTCACGTGGGGGCTTCGAACCTGACGTGGGTGTGACGTGGGGGCATCGATCGTGACGTGGACGTGACGTCGGTACTTTATACCTGATGGGGGTGTGACGTGGGTCATTCGAACGTGACGTGGGCGTGACGTGGGGGCATCGAACGTGACGTGGGTGTGACGTGGGGGCTTCGAACGTGACGTGGGCATGACGTCGGTGATTCGAACGTGACGTGGGCGTGACGTGGGGGCTTCGAACGTGACCTGGGTGTGACGTGGGGGCTTCGAACGTGACCTGGGTGTGACGTGTGGGTTCGAACCTGACGTGGGTGTGACGTGGGGGCTTCCAAAGTGACGTGGGCCTGACGTGGGTCATTTGAACGTGACGTGGGTGTGACGTGCGTGTTTCGAACGTGACGTTGGTGTTTCGAACTTGACTTCGATGTGACGTGGGTGCTTCGGACCTGACGTGGGCGTAACGTGGGGGCTTCGAACATGACGTGGGCATGACGTCGGTGATTCGAACGTGACGTGGGCGTGACGTGGGGGCTTCGAACGTGACCTGGGTGTGACGTGGGTGTTTTGAACGTGACGTGGGTGTGACGTCGGTACTTTGAATGTGACGTGGATGTGACCTGGGTCATTCAAACGTGATGTACGTGTGACGTGTGGGCTTCCAACGTGACGTGGGTGTTTCAAAACAAACGTGGGTGTGACGTGGGGGTATCGAACGTGACGTAGGTGTTTCCAAACTGACGTGGGTGTGACGTCGGTATGTTGAATGTGACGTGGGTGTGACGTGCATGGTTCGAACGTGAGGTGGGTGTTTTAAATGTGAGCTGGGCGTGACGTGGGTCATTCGAACATGACGTAGGTGTGCCGTGGGGGCTTCGAACGTGACGTGGGCGTGATGTGGATGCTTCGAATGTGACGTTGGTGTTTCGAACGTGACATGGGTGTGACGTGGGTGCTTCGAATGTGACGTGGGCGTAACGTGGGGGCTTCGAACATGACGTGGGTGTGACGTGGGGGCTTCGAAAGTGACGTGGGTGTGACGTGGGGGCTTCGAACGTCACGTGAGCGTCACGTGGGGGCATCGAGTTTGACATGGGCGTGACCTGGGTGATTGGAACCTGACGTGGGCGTGACGTGGGTGATTCCAACGTGACGTGGGGCTTCGAACATGACGTGGGCGTGACGTGGGGGCTTCGATGTTGACGTGGGCATGACGTGGGTGATTCGAAGGTGACGGGTGTGACGTGGGGGCTTCGAACGTGACGTGGGTGTGACGTGGGTGCTTCGGACGTGACGTGGGCGTGACGTCGGTACTTTGAATGTGACGTGGGTGTGACCTGGGTCATTTGAACGTGACGTGGGAGTGACGTGGGGGCATCGAACGTGACATAAGGGTGACATGGGTGCTTAGAACGTGACGTGGTCGTGACGTGGATGATTGGAACGTGACGTGGGCGTGACGTGGGTCATTCGAAAGTGACGTGGGTGTGACGTGGGTCATTGGAACGTGACGTGGGCGTGACGTGGGTGTTTCGAATGTGACGTGGGCGTGACGTGGGGGCTTCGAACGTGACGTGAGCGTCACGTGGGGGCATCGAGTTTGACATGGGCGTGACGTGGGTGATTCCAACGTGACGTGGGGCTTCGAACATGACGTGGGCGTGACGTGGGGGCTTCGAAAGTGACGTGGGCATGACGTGGGTGATTCCAACGTGACGTGGGGCTTCGAACATGACGTGGGCGTGACGTGGGGGCTTCGAAAGTGACGTGGGCATGACGTGGGTGATTCGAAGGTGACATGGGTGTGACGTGGGGGCTTCGAACGTGACGTGGGCGTGACGTGGGTGTTTCAAACGTGACATGGGCGTGACGTCGGTACTTTGAATGTGACGTGGGTGTGACGTAGGTCATTCGAACGTGATGTACGTGTGACGTGTGGGCTTCGAACGTGACGTGGGTGTTTCAAAACTAACGTGGGTGTGACGTAGGGGTATCGAACGTGACGTAGGTGTTTCCAAACTGACGTGGGTGTGACGTCGATACGTTGAATGTGACGTGGGTGTGACGTGCATGATTCGAACGTGAGGTGGGTGTTTTAAATGTGAGCTGGGCGTGACCTGGGTCATTCGAACGTGACATAGGTGTGACGTGGGGGCATCGAACGTGACGTGGGCATGACGTGGGGGCTTCGAACGTCACGTGGGCGTGACGTGTTACTTTATATTTGACGTGGGTGCGACCTGGGTCAATCGAACGTGACGTGGGTGTGACGTGGGGGCTTCGAACGGGACGTGGGCGTGACGTGGGGGCTTCGATCGTGACGTGGGCGTGACGTCGGTGCTTGGAATGTGACGTGGGTGTGACGTGTGGGCTTCGAACGTGACGTGGGTGTTTCAAAACTAACGTGGGTGTGACGTAGGGGTATCGAACGTGACGTAGGTGTTTCCAAACTGACGTGGGTGTGACGTCGGTATGTTGAATGTGACGTGGGTGTGACGTGCATGATTCGAACGTGAGGTGGGTGTTTTAAATGTGAGCTGGGCGTGACGTGGGTCATTCGAACATGACGTAGGTGTGACGTGGGGGCTTCGAACGTGACGTGGGCGTGACGTGGATGTTTCGAATGTGACGTTGGTGTTTCGAACGTGACATGGGTGTGACGTGGGTGCTTTGAATGTGACGTGGGCGTAACGTGAGTGCTTCGAACGTGACGTGGGTGTGACTTCGGTACATTGAATGTGCCGTGGGCGTGACGTGCATGAATCGAACGTGACGTGGGCGTGACGTGGGGGCATCGAACGTGACGTGGGCGTGACCTAGGGGCTTCAAAAGTGACATGGGCGTCACGTGGGGGCATCAAACGTGACGTAGGTCTGACGTGGGGGCTTCGAACGTGACGTGGGCGTGACGTGGATGCTTCGAATGTGACGTTGGTGTTTCGAACGTGACATGGGTGTGACATGGGTGCTTCGAATGTGACGTGGGCGTAACGTGGGGGCTTCGAACCTGACGTGGGTGTGACGTGGGGGCTTCGAACGTGACGTGGGCCTGACGTCAGTACTTTGAATGTGACGTGGGTGTAACGTGGGGTCATGCGAACGTGACGTGGGTGTGACGTGGGTGTTTCGAACGTTACGTGGGCTTTTCGTGGGTGATTCAAACGTGACGTGGGCGTGACGTGGGTACTTTAGATTTGACTTGGGTGTGACCTCGGTGATGCGAACGTGACGTGGGCGTCACGTGGGGGCATCGAACGTGACGTGGGCGTCACGTGGGGGCTTCGAAAGTGACGTGGACGTCACGTGGGTGATTCGAAGGTGACGTGGGTGTGACGTGGGTGGTTTCAACGTGACGTGGGTGTCACGTGGGGCATCGAACGTGACGTGGGCATGATATAGGCTCTTCGATCATGACGTGGGCGTGACGTGTGTGGTTTCAACGTGACGTGGGTGTCACGTGGGGCATCGAACGTGACGTGGACGTGACGTCGGTACTTTCAATTTGAGGTTGGTGTGACCTGGGTCATTCGAACGTGACGTACATGTGACGTGGGTGATTCCAACGTGACGTGGGGCGTCGAACGTGACGTGGGTGTGACCTGGGTGATTGGAACGTGACGTGGGTGTGACGTGGGGGCTTCGAACCTGACGTGGGCGTGACGTGGGTGATTCGAATGTGACTTGGGCGTGGCGTGGGGTCTTCGAACGTCACGTGGGCGTCACGTGGGGGCATCGAACATGACGTGAGCGTGACAAGGGTGATTCGAATGTGACTTGGGTGTGACGTGGGTGCTTGGAACGTGACGTGGGCGTGACGTGGGGGCTTCGAAAGTGACGTCGGTGTGACGTGGGTGTTTCGTACGTGGCGTGGGCGTGACGTGGATGCTTCGAACGTGACGTTGGTGTTTCGAACGTGACGTGGGTGTGACGTGGGTGCTTCGAACGTGACGTGGGCGTGACATAGGCGCTTCGATCATGACGTGGGCGTGACGTGGGTCATTTGAACGTGACGTGGGCGTGACGTGGGTGATTCCAACGTGACGTGGGGCTTTGAACGTGACGTGGGCGTGACGTGGGTGATTCCAACGTGACGTGGGGGCATCGAGTTTGACGTGGGCGTCACCTGGGTGATTGGAACGTGACGTGGGCGTGACGTGGGTGATTCGAATGTGACGTGGGCGTGACGTGGGGGCTTCGAACGTCACGTGAGCGTCACGTGGGGGCATCGAGTTTGACATGGGCGTGACCTGGGTGATTGGAACCTGACGTGGGCGTGACGTGGGTGATTCCAACGTGACGTGGGGCTTCGAACATGACGTGGGCGTGACGTGGGGGCTTCGAAAGTGACGTGGGCATGACGTGGGTGATTCGAAAGTGACATGGGTGTGACGTGGGGGCTTCGAACGTGACGTGGGCGTGACGTCGGAACTTTCGAAAATGACGTGGGTGTGACCTGGGTGATTGGAACGTGACGTGGGAGTGACGTGGGGGCTTCAAACGTGGCGTGGGTGTTTCAAAACTAACGTGGGTGTGACGTAGGGGTATCGAACGTGACGTGGGCATGACGTGGATGCTTCGAATGTGACGTTGGTGTTTCGAACGTGACATGGGTGCGACATGGGTGCTTCGACTGTGACGTGGGCGTAACGTGGGGGCTTCGAACCTGACGTGGGTGTGACGTGGGGGCTTCGAAAGTGACGTGGGTGTGACGTGGGTCATTTGAACGTGACGTGGGCGTGCCGTGGGTGATTCCAACGTGACGTGGGCGTGACGTGGGGGCTTCGAACGCCACGTGAGCGTCACGTGGGGGCTTCGAACGCCACGTGAGCGTCACGTGGGGGCATCGAGTTTGACGTGGGCGTGACCTGCGTGATTGGAACGTGACGTGGGCGTGACGTAGGTGATTCCAAGGTGACGTGGGGTATCGAACATGACGTGGGCGTCACGTGGGGGCTTCGAAAGTGACGTGGGCATGACGTGGGTGATTCGAAGGTGACATGGGTGTGACGTGGGGGCTTCGAACGTGACGTGGGCGTGACGTGGGTGATTCCAACGTGACGTGGGGGCTTCGAACGTGACGTGGGCGTGACGTGGGTGATTCCAACGTGACGTGGGGGCTTCGAACGTGACATGGGCGTGACGTGGGTGATTCGAACGTGACGTGGGCGTGACGTCGGTACTTTGAATGTGACGTGGGTGTGACCAGGGTCATTGGAACGTGACGTGGGAGTGACGTGGGGGCTTCAAACGTGACGTAAGTGTGACATGGGTGCTTAGAACGTGACGTGGGAGTGACGTGGGTGATTCCAACGTGACCTGGGCTTCGCAAGTGACGTGGGCGTGACGTGGGTGATTGGAACGTGACGTGGGAGTGAGGTGGGTACTTCAAACGTGACCTGGGCATGACATAAGCGCTTCGATCGTGACGTGGGCGTGACGTGTGTGGTTTCAACGTGACGTGGGTGTGACGTGCGTCATTTGAACGTGACGTGGGCGTGACGGTGTGGTTTCAACGTGACGAGGGCGTCACGGGTGGGCTTCGCACGTGACGTGGGCATGACGTGGGTGATTGGAACGTGACGTCGCGTGACTTGGGGGCATGGAACGTGACCTGAGTGGGACGTGGGTGATTCCAACGTGACGTGGGCGTGACGTCGGTACTTTCAATGTGACGTGGGTGTGACCTGGGTCATTTGAACGTGACGTGGGAGTGACGTGGGGGCTTCGAACGTGATGTAAGTGTGACATGGGTGCTTAGAACGTGACGTGGGCGTGACGTGGGCGATTCCAACGTGACGTGGGGCTTCGAACGTGACGTGGGGGTGACGTGGGTGATTCGAACGTGACGTGGGCGTGACGTCGGTACTTTGAATGTGACGTGGGAGTGACGTGGGGGCTTCAAACGTGACGTAAGGGTGACATGGGTGCTTAGAACGTGACGTGGGCGTGACGTGGGTGATTCGAATATGACGTGGGCGTGACGTGGATGCTTCGAACGTGACGTTGGTGTTTCGAACGTGACATGGGTGTGACATGGGTGCTTCGAATGTGAAGTGGGCGTAACGTGGGGGCTTCGAACGTCACGTGGGCGTCACGTGGGGGCATCGAACGTGACGTGGGCGTGACCTGGGTGATTGGAACGTGACGTGGGTGTGACGTGGGGGCTTCGAACGTGACGTGGGTGTGACGTGGGTGTTTCGAACCTGACGTTGGTATTTCGAACGTGACGTGATTGTGACGTGGGTGCATCGGACGTGACGTGGGCATAACGTGGGGGCTACGAACATTACGCGGGTGTGACGTGGATGCTTCGAATGCGACGTTGGTGTTTCGAACGTGACATGGGTGTGACGTGGGTGCTTGGAACGTGACGTGGGCGTCACGTGGGGGCTTCGAACATGACGTGGGTGTGACGTGGGGGCATCGATCGTGACGTGGGCGTGACCTGGGTGATTCCAACGTGACGTGGGGCTTCGAACGTGACGTGGGCATGACGTGGGTGATTCGAACGTGACGTGGGCGTGACGTGGGGGCTTCGAACCTGACGTGGGTGTGACGTGGGGGCTTCGAAAGTGACGTGGGTGTGACGTGGGGGCTTCGAACGTCACGTGAGCGTCACGTGGGGGCATCGAGTTTGACATGGGCGTGACCTGGGTGATTGGAACCTGACGTGGGCGTGACGTGGGTGATTCCAACGTGACGTGGGGCTTCGAACATGACGTGGGCGTGACGTGGGGGCTTCGATGTTGACGTGGGCATGACGTGGGTGATTCGAAGGTGACGGGTGTGACGTGGGGGCTTCGAACGTGACGTGGGTGTGACGTGGGTGCTTCGGACGTGACGTGGGCGTGACGTCGGTACTTTGAATGTGACGTGGGTGTGACCTGGGTCATTTGAACGTGACGTGGGAGTGACGTGGGGGCATCGAACGTGACATAAGGGTGACATGGGTGCTTAGAACGTGACGTGGTCGTGACGTGGATGATTGGAACGTGACGTGGGCGTGACGTGGGTCATTCGAAAGTGACGTGGGTGTGACGTGGGTCATTGGAACGTGACGTGGGCGTGACGTGGGTGTTTCGAATGTGACGTGGGCGTGACGTGGGGGCTTCGAACGTGACGTGAGCGTCACGTGGGGGCATCGAGTTTGACATGGGCGTGACGTGGGTGATTCCAACGTGACGTGGGGCTTCGAACATGACGTGGGCGTGACGTGGGGGCTTCGAAAGTGACGTGGGCATGACGTGGGTGATTCCAACGTGACGTGGGGCTTCGAACATGACGTGGGCGTGACGTGGGGGCTTCGAAAGTGACGTGGGCATGACGTGGGTGATTCGAAGGTGACATGGGTGTGACGTGGGGGCTTCGAACGTGACGTGGGCGTGACGTGGGTGTTTCGAACGTGACATGGGCGTGACGTCGGTACTTTGAATGTGACGTGGGTGTGACGTAGGTCATTCGAACGTGATGTACGTGTGACGTGTGGGCTTCGAACGTGACGTGGGTGTTTCAAAACTAACGTGGGTGTGACGTAGGGGTATCGAACGTGACGTAGGTGTTTCCAAACTGACGTGGGTGTGACGTCGATACGTTGAATGTGACGTGGGTGTGACGTGCATGATTCGAACGTGAGGTGGGTGTTTTAAATGTGAGCTGGGCGTGACCTGGGTCATTCGAACGTGACATAGGTGTGACGTGGGGGCATCGAACGTGACGTGGGCATGACGTGGGGGCTTCGAACGTCACGTGGGCGTGACGTGTTACTTTATATTTGACGTGGGTGCGACCTGGGTCAATCGAACGTGACGTGGGTGTGACGTGGGGGCTTCGAACGGGACGTGGGCGTGACGTGGGGGCTTCGATCGTGACGTGGGCGTGACGTCGGTGCTTGGAATGTGACGTGGGTGTGACGTGTGGGCTTCGAACGTGACGTGGGTGTTTCAAAACTAACGTGGGTGTGACGTAGGGGTATCGAACGTGACGTAGGTGTTTCCAAACTGACGTGGGTGTGACGTCGGTATGTTGAATGTGACGTGGGTGTGACGTGCATGGTTCGAACGTGAGGTGGGTGTTTTAAATGTGAGCTGGGCGTGACGTGGGTCATTCGAACATGACGTAGGTGTGACGTGGGGGCTTCGAACGTGACGTGGGCGTGACGTGGATGTTTCGAATGTGACGTTGGTGTTTCGAACGTGACATGGGTGTGACGTGGGTGCTTTGAATGTGACGTGGGCGTAACGTGAGTGCTTCGAACGTGACGTGGGTGTGACTTCGGTACATTGAATGTGCCGTGGGCGTGACGTGCATGACTCGAACGTGACGTGGGCGTGACGTGGGGGAATCGAACGTGACGTGGGTCTGACGTGGGGGCTTCGAACGTGACGTGGGCGTGACGTGGATGCTTCGAATGTGACGTTGGTCTGACGTGGGGGCTTCGAACGTGACGTGGGCGTGACGTGGATGCTTCGAATGTGACGTTGGTGTTTCGAACGTGACATGGGTGTGACATGGGTGCTTCGAATGTGACGTGGGCGTGACGTGGGGGCTTCGAACCTGACGTGGGTGTGACGTGGGGGCTTCGAACGTGACGTGGGCCTGACGTCAGTACATTGAATGTGACGTGGGTGTAACGTGGGGTCATGCGAACGTGACGTGGGTGTGACGTGGGTGTTTCGAACGTTACGTGGGCGTCACGTGGGTGATTCAAACGTGACGTGGGCGTGACGTGGGTACTTTAGATTTGATGTGGGTGTGACCTGGGTGATGCGAACGTGACGTGGGCGTCACGTGGGGGCATCGAACGTGACGTGGGCGTCACGTGGGGGCTTCGAAAGTGACGTGGACGTCACGTGGGTGATTCGAAGGTGACGTGGGTGTGACGTGGGGGCTTCGAACGTGACGTGGGTGTGAGGTGGGTGTTTCGAACGTGACGTGGGCGTGACGTCGGAACTTTGAATGTGACGTGGGTGTGACCTGGGTCATTGGAACGTGACGTGGGCGTGACGCGGGGGCTTCGAACGTGACGTAAGGGTGACATGGGTGCTTAGAACGTGACGTGGGCGTGATGTGGGTGATTCGAATGTCACTTGGGCGTGACGTGGGGGCTTCGAACGTCACGTGGGCGTGATGTGGGGGCTTCGAAAATGATGTGGGTGTGACGTGGGGGTATCGAACGTGACGTGGGCGTGACCTAGGGGCTTCAAAAGTGACGTGGGCGTCACGTGGGGGCATCGAACATGACGTAGGTGTGACGTGGGTGTTTCGAACGTGACGTGGGCGTGACGTGGATGCTTCGAATGTGACGTTGGTGTTTCGAACGTGACATGGGTGTGACATGGGTGCTTCGAATGTGACGTGGGCGTGACGTGGGGGCTTCGAACCTGACGTGGGTGTGACGTGGGGGCTTCGAACGTGACGTGGGTGTGACGTGGGTCATTTGAACGTGACGTGGGCGTGACGTGGGTGATCCCAACGTGACGTGGGGCTTCGAACGTGACGTGGGCGTCCCGTGGGTGATTCGAAGGTGACGTGGGCGTGACGTCGGTACTTTGAACGTGACGTGGGTGTGACCTGGGTGATTGCAACGTGACGTGGGAGTCACGTGGGGGCTTCGAACGTGACGTAAGGGTGACATGGGCGCTTAGAACGTGACGTGGGCGTCACGTGGGTGATTCCAACGTGACGTGGGCGTGACGTGGGGGCATCGAACGTGACGTGGGCGTGACGTGGGGGCTTCGAACGTGAGCTGGGTGTGACGTGGGTGTTTCGAACGTGACGTGGGCGTGACGTCGGTGCTTTGAATGTGACGTGGGTGTGACGTGGGTCATTCGAACGTGATGTACGTGTGACCTGTGGGCTTCCAACGTGACGTGGGTGTTTCAAAACTAACGTGGGTGTGACGTAGGGGTATCGAACGTGACGTAGGTGTTTCCAAACTGACGTGGGTGTGACGTCGCTATGCTGAATGTGACGTGGGTGTGACGTGCATGGTTCGAACGTGAGGTGGGTGTTTTAAATGTGAGCTGGGCGTGACGTGGGTCATTCGAACATGACGTAGGTGTGACGTGGGGGCTTCGAACGTGACGTGGTCGTGACGTGGATGATTGCAACGTGACGTGGGCGTGACGTGGGGGCTTCGAACGTGACATGGGTGTGACGTGGGTGCTTCGGACGTGACGTGGGCGTAACGTGGGGGCTTCGAACATGACGCGGGAGTGATGTGGATGCTTCGAATGTGACGTTGGTGTTTCGAACGTGACAGGGCTGTGACGTGGGTGCTGCGAACGTGACGTGGGCGTCACGTGGGGGCTTCGAACATGACGTGGATGTGAGGTGGGGGCTTCGGACGTGACGTGGGCGTGACGTGGGGGCTTCGAAAATGATGTGGGTGTGACGTGGGGGCATCGAACGTGACGTGGGCGTGACGTGGGAGTTTCGAACGTGACGTGGACGTGACGTGGTACTTTACACTTGACGTGGGTGTGACCTGGGTCAATCGAACGTGACGTGGGTGTGACGTGGGGGCTTCGAATGTGACGTGGGTGTGACGTGGATGCTTCGAATGCAACGTTGGTGTTTCGAACGTGACATGGGTGTGACATGGGTGCTTGGAACGTGACGTGGGAGTGACGTGGGGGCTTCGAACATGACGTGGGTGTGACGTGGGGGCATCGATCGTGACGTGGACGTGACGTCGGTACTTTATACCTGATGGGGGTGTGACGTGGGTCATTCGAACGTGACGTGGGTGTGACGTGGGGGCTTCGAACGTGACGTGGGCATGACGTCGGTGATTCGAACGTGACGTGGGCGTGACGTGGGGGCTTCGATCGTGACGTGGGCATGACGTGGGTGTTTCGAACGTGACGTGGGTGTGACGTCGGTACTTTGAATGTGACGTGGGTGTGACCTGGGTCATTCAAACGTGATGTACCTGTGACGTGTGGGCTTCGAACGTGACGTGGGTGTTTCAAAACTAACGTGGGTGTGATGTCGGTATGTTGAATGTGACGTGGGTGTGACGTGCATGGTTCGAACGTGAGGTGGGTGTTTTAAATGTGAGCTGGGCGTCACGTGGGTGCATCGAACATGACGTAGGTGTGACGTGGATGTTTCGGACGTGACGTGGGCGTGACGTGGATGCTTCGAATGTGACGTGGGCGTAACGTGGGGGCTTCGAACCTGACGTGGGTGTGACGTGGGGGCTTCGAAAGTGACGTGGGTGTGACGTGGGTCATTTGAACGTGACTTGGGCGTGACGTGGGTGATTCCAACGTGACGTGGGGCTTCGAACGTGACGTGGGCGTGACGTGGGTGATTCCAACGTGACGTGGGGCTTCGAACATGACGTGGGCGTGACGTGGGGGCTTCGAAAGTGACGTGGGCATGACGTGGGTGATTCGAAGGTGACATGGGCGTGACGTGGGGGCTTCGAACGTGACGTGGGTGTGACGTGGGGGCTTCGAACATGACGTGGGCGTGACGTGGTACTTTGAATGTGACGTGGGTGTGACCTGGGTCATTTGAACGTGACGTGGGAGTGACGTGGGGGCATCGAACGTGACATAAGGGTGACATGGGTGCTTAGAACGTGACGTGGTCGTGACGTGGATGATTGGAACGTGACGTGGGCGTGACGTGGGTGATTCCAACGTGACGTGGGGCTTCGAACATGACGTGGGCGTGACGTGGGGGCTTCGATGTTGACGTGGGCATGACGTGGGTGATTCGAATGTCACTTGGGCGTGACGTGGGGGCTTCGAACGTCACGTGGGCATGACGTGGGGGCTTCGAAAATGATGTGGGTGTGACGTGGGGGCATCGAACGTGACGTGGGAGTGACGTGGGAGTTTCGAACGTGACGTGGACGTGACGTGGTACTTTACATTTGACGTGGGTGTGACCTGGGTCAATCGAACGTGACGTGGGTGTGACGTGGGGGCTTCGAACGTGACGTGGGTGTGACCTGGGTGTTTCGAACCTGACGTTGGTATTTCGAACGTGACGTGGGTGTGACGTGGGTGCATCGGACGTGACGTGGGCGTAACGTGGGGGCTACGAACATTACGCGGGTGTGACGTGGATGCTTCGAATGCTATGTTGGTGTTTCGAATGTGACATGGGTGTGACATGGGTGCTTGGAACGTGACGTGGGCGTCACGTGGGGGCTTCGAAAGTGACGTGGGCGTGACGTGGGTGATTCGAAGGTGACGTGGGCGTGACGTGGGTGATTCGAACGTGACGTGGGCGTGACGTCGGTACTTTGAAAGTGACGTGGGTGTGACCTGGGTGATTGGAACGTGACGTGGTAGTGACGTGGGGGCTTCAAACGTGACGTCAGGGTGACATGGGTGCTTAGAACGTGACGTGGGAGTGATGTGGGTGATTCCAACGTGACGTGGGCTTCGAACGTGACGTGGGCGTGACGTGGGCGATTGGAACGTGACGTGGGCGTGAGGTGGGTGATTCAAAAGTGACGTGGGTGTGACGTGCCTGCTTAGGACGTGACGTGGTCGTGTCGTGGGTGCTTCGAACGTGACGTGGGCATGACATAAGCGCTTCGATCGTGACGTGGGCGTGACGTGTGTGGTTTCAACGTGACGTGGGTGTCACGTGGGTCATCGAACGTGACGTGGGCGTGACGTGTGTGGTTTCAACGTGACGTGGGCGTCACGGGTAGGCTTCGAACGTGATGTGGGCATGACGTGGGTGATTCGAAGGTGACGTGGGCGTGACGTGGGGGCATGGAACGTGACGTGGGTGTGAAGTGGGTGATTCCAACGTGACGTGGGCGTAACGTCGGTACTTTGAATGTGCCGTGGGTGTGACGTGCATGACTCGAACGTGACGTGGGCGTGACGTGGGGGCTTCGAAGTTGACGTGGGCCAGACCTGGGTGATGCGAACGTGACGTGGGTGTGACGTGGGGGCATCGAACGTGACGTGGGCATGACGTAGGGGCTTCAAAAGTGACGTGGGCGTCACGTGGGGGCATCGAACGTGACGTAGGTGTGACGTCGGGGCTTCGAACGTGACGTGGGTGTGACCTGGGTGATTGGAACGTGACGTGGGTGTGACGTGGGGGCTTCGAACGTGACGTGGGTGTGACGTGTGTGTTTCGAACGTGACGTTGGTGTTTCGAACTTGACTTCGGTGTGACGTGGGTGCTTCGGACCTGACGTGGGCGTAACGTGGGGGCTTTGAACATGCCGCGGGAGTGACGTGGATGCTTCGAATGTGACGTTGGTGTTTCGAACGTGACATGGGTGTGACATGGGTGCTTCGAATGTGACGTGGGCGTGACGTGGGGGCTTCGAACCTGACGTGGGTGTGACGTGGGGGCTTCGATCGTGACGTGGGCATGACGTGGGTGATTCGCAGGTGACGTGGGTGTGACCTGGGTCATTTGAACGTGACGTGGGTGTGACGTGGATGCTTCGAATGTGACGTTGGTGTTTCGAACGTGACAGGGGTGTGACGTGGATGCTTCGAACGTGACATGGGCGTGACGTGGGGGATTCCAACGTGACGTGGGCGTGACGTCGGTACTTTGAATGTGACGTGGGTGTGACCTGGGTGATTTGAACGTGACGTGGGAGTGACGTGGGGGCTTCAAACGTGACGTAAGGGTGACATGGGTGCTTAGAACGTGACGTGGGCGTGACGTGGGTGATTGGAACGTGACCTGGGCGTGACGTGGGTGATTGGAACGTGACGTGGGCGTGAGGTTGGTGATTCGAATGTGACGTCGGTGTGACATGCGTGTTTCGGACGTGACGTGGGCATGACATAAGCGCTTCGATCGTGACGTGGGTGTGAGGTGGGTGCTTCGATCGTGACGTGGGCGTCACGTGGGTGATCGAAAAGTAACGTGGGCGTGACGTCGGTTCTTTGAATGTGACGTGGGTGTGACCTGGGTCATTGGAACGTGACGTGGGAGTGACGTGGGGGCTTCAAACGTGACGTGGGCGTGACCTGGGTCATGCGAACGTGACGTGGGCGTGACGTGGGTGATTCCAACGTGACGTGGGGCTTCGAACGTGACGTGGGCGTGACGTGGGTGATTGGAACGTGACGTGGGCGTTACGTCGGTACTTTGAAAGTGACGTGGGAGTGACGTGGGGGCTTCGAACGTGACGTGGGCATGACATGGGTGCTTAGAACGTGACGTGGGCGTGACGTGGGTGATTCCAACGTGACGTGGGGCTTCGAACGTGACGTGGGCGTGAAGTGGGTAATCGAACGTGACATGGGCGTGACCTGGGTCATGCGAACGTGACGTGGACGTGACGTGGGTGGTTTCAACATGACGTGGGCGTCACGTGGGGGCTTCGGAGGTGACGTGGACGTGACGTGGGGGCTTCGAAAGTGACGTGGGCATGGCGTGGGTGATTCGAAGGTGACGTGGGTGTGACGTGGGGGCTTCAAACGTGACGTGGCCGTGACGTGGGTGATTCGAACGTGACGTGGGCGTGACGTCGGAACTTTGAGTGTGACGTGGGTGTGACCTGGGTCATTTGATCGTGACGTGGGTGTGACGTGGGGGCTTCCAACGTGACGTGGGGCTTCGAACGTGACGTGGGCGTGACCTGGGTGATTGGAACGTGACGTGTGTGGTTCCAACGTGACGTGGGTCTGACGTGGGTGCTTCGAACGTGACGTGGGTGTGACATAGGCGCTTCGATCGTGACGTGGGCGTGACGTGTGTGGTTTCAACGTGACGTGGGTGTCACGTGGGGCATCGAACGTGACGTGGACGTGGCGTCGGTACTTTCAATTTGAGGTTGGTGTGACCTGGGTCATTCGAACGTGACGTACATGTGACGTGGGTGATTCCAACGTGACGTGGGGCTTCGAACGTGACGTGGGAGTGACGTGGGTGATTCCAACGTGACGTGGGGCTTCGAACGTGACGTGGGTGTGACGTGGGTGTTTCGAACGTGACGTGGGCGTGACGTGGGGTCTTAGAACGTGACGTGAGCGCCTCGTGGGGGCATCGAAGTTGACGTGGGCGTGACCTGGGTGATTGGAACGTGAAGTGGGTGTGACGTGGGGGCTTCGAACGTGACGTGGGCGTCACGTGGGGGCTTCGAACATGACGTGGTTGTGAGGTGGGTGCTTCGGACGTGACGTGGGTGTGACGTGGGTGTTTCGAACGTGACGTTGGTGTGACGTGGGGGCTTCGAACTTGACGTTGGTATTTCGAACTTGACTTCGGTGTGACGTGGGTGCTTCGGACCTGACGTGGGCGTAACGTGGGGGCTTCGAACATGACGCGGGAGTGACGTGGATGCTTCGAATGTGACGTTGGTGTTTCGAACGTGACATGGGTGTGACGTGGGTGCTTGGAACGTGACGTGGGCGTCACGTGGGGGCTTCGAACATGACGTGGATGTGACGTGGGTGCTTCGGACGTGACGTGGGCATGACGTGGGGGCTTCGAAAATGATGTGGGTGTGACGTGGGGGCTTCGAACGTGACGTGGGCGTGACATGGGTGCTTAGAACGTGACGTGGGCGTGACGTGGGCGATTCCTACGTGACGTGGGGCTTCGAACGTGACGTGGGCGTGACGTGGGGGCTTCGAACGTGAAGTGGGCGTGACCTGGGTCATGCTACCGTGACGTGGGTGTGACGTGGGTGATTCCAACGTGACGTGGGGCTTCGAACGTGACGTGGGCGTGACGTGGGTGATTGGAACGTGACGTGGGCGTGACGTCGGTTCTTTGAAAGTGACGTGGGAGTGACGTGGGGGCTTCAAACGTGACGTAAGGGTGACATGGGTGCTTAGAACGTGACGTGGGCGTGACGTGGGTGATTCCAACGCCATGTGGGGTCTTCGAACGTGACGTGGGCGTGACGTGGGTGATTGGAACGTGACGTGGGCGTGACGTCGGTACTTTGAAAGTGACGTGGGTGTGACCTGGGTCATTGGAACGTGACGTGGGCGTGACGTGGGTGCTTCGAACGTGACGTGGGCGTCACGTGGGTGATTCGAAAGTGACGTGGGCGTGACGTGGGGGCTTCGGACGTGACGTTGGTGTTTCGAACGTTACGTGGGTGTGACGTGGGTGCTTCGAACTTGACGTGGGCGTGACATAGGCGCTTCGATCATGACGTGGGCGTGACGTGTGTGGTTTCAACGTGACGTGGGTGTCACGTGGGGCATCGAACGTGACGTGGACGTGGCGTCGGTACTTTCAATTTGAGGTTGGTGTGACCTGGGTCATTCGAACGTGACGTACATGTGACGTGGGTGATTCCAACGTGACGTGGGGCTTCGAACGTGACGTGGGTGTGACCTGGGTGATTGGAACGTGACGTGGGTGTGACGTGGGGGCTTCGAACGTGACGTGGGTGTGACGTGGGGTCTTCGAACGTGACGTTGGTGTTTCGAACTTGACTTCGGTGTGACGTGGGTGCTTCGGACCTGACGTGGGCGTCACGTGGGGGCTTCGAACATGACGTGGTCGTGACGTGGGGGCTTCGGACGTGACGTGGGTGCTTGGAAAATGATGTGGGTGTGACGTGGGGGCATCGAACGTGACGTGGGTGTGACGTCGGTGATTCGAACGTGACGTGGGCGTCACGTGGGGGCTTCGAATGTGACGTTGGTGTTTCGAACGTGACAGGGGTGTGAGGTGGGTGCTTCGAGCGTGACGTGGGCGTCACGTGGGGGCTTCGAACATGACGTTGATGTGACGTGGGGGCTTCGGACGTGACGTGGACGTCACGTGGGTGATTCGAAGGTGACGTGGGTGTGACGTGGGGGCTTCGAACGTGACCTGGGTGTGAGGTGGGTGTTTCGAACGTGACGTGGGCGTGACGTCGGTACTTTGAATGTGACGTGGGTGTGACCTGGGTCATTGGAACGTGACGTGGGAGTGACGCGGGGGCTTCGAACGTGACGTAAGGGTGACATGGGTGCTTAGAACGTGACGTGGGCGTGACGTGGGGGATTCCAACGTGACGTGGGGCTTCGAACGTCACGTGGGCGGGATGTGGGTGATTCGAATGTCACTTGGGCGTGACGTGGGGGCTTCGAACGTCACGTGGGCGTGACGTGGGGGCTTCGATTGTGACGTGGGCGTGACCTGGGTGATTGGAACGTGACGTGGACGTGACGTGGGTGGTTTCAACGTGACGTGAGCGTCACGTGGGGTCCTCGAACGTGACTTGGGCGTCACGTGGGGTCTTCGAAAGTGACGTGGGCATGACGCGGGTGATTCGAAGGTGACGTGGGTGTGACGTGGGGGCTTCGAACGTGACGTGGGTGTGACGTGGGGGCTTTGAATGTGACGTGGGTGTGACCTGGGTCATTTGAACGTGACGTGGGAGTGACGTGGGGGCATCGAACGTGACATAAGGGTGACATGGGTGCTTAGAACGTGACGTGGGCGTGATGCGGGTGATTCCAACGTGACGTGGGGCTTCGAATGTGACGTGGGCGTGAGGTGGGTGATTGGAACGTGACGTGGGCGTGACGTCGGTACTTTGAAAGTGACGTGGGTGTGACCTGGGGGCTTCGAAGGTGACGTAGGGCGACATGGGTGCTTAGAACGTGACGTGGGCGTGACGTGGGTGATTCCAACGTGACGTGGGGGCTTCGAACGTGACATGGGCGTGACGTGGGTGATTCCAACGTGACGTGGGTGTGACGTCGGTACTTTGAAAGTGACGTGGGTGTGACCTGGGTGATTGGAACGTGACGTGGTAGTGACGTGGGGGCTTCAAACGTGACGTAAGGGTGACATGGGTGCTTAGAACGTGACGTGGGCGTGACGTGGGTGATTGGAACGTGACGTGGGCGTGACGTGGGTGATTGGAACGTGACGTGGGCGTGAGGTTGGTGATTCGAAAGTGACGTCGGTGTGACATGCGTGTTTCGGACGTGACGTGGGCATGACATAAGCGCTTCGATCGTGACGTGGGTGTGAGGTGGGTGCTTCGAACGTGACGTGGGCGTCACGTGGGTGATCGAAACGTAACGTGGGCGTGACGTCGGTTCTTTGAATGTGACGTGGGTGTGACCTGGGTCATTGGAACGTGACGTGGGAGTGACGTGGGGGCTTCAAACGTGACGTGGGCGTGACCTGGGTCATGCGAACGTGACGTGGGTGTGACGTGGGTGTTTCCAACGTGACGTGGGGCTTCGAACGTGACGTGGGCGTGACGTGGGGGCTTCGAACGTGACCTGGGTGTGAGGTGGGTGTTTCGAACGTGACGTGGGAGTGACGTGGGGGCTTCGAACGTGACGTAAGGGTGACATGGGTGCTTAGAACGTGACGTGGGCGTGACGTGGGTGATTCCAACGTAACATGGGGCTTCGAACGTGACGTGGGCGTGATGTGGGGGCATCGAACGTGACATGGGCGTGACCTGGGTCATGCGAACGTGACGTGGACGTGACGTGGGTGGTTTCAACATGACGTGGGCGTCACGTGGGGGCTTCGGAGGTGACGTGGACGTGACGTGGGGGCTTCGAAAGTGACGTGGGCATGGCGTGGGTGATTCGAAGGTGACGTGGGTGTGACGTGGGGGCTTCAAACGTGACGTGGCCGTGACGTGGGTGATTCGAACGTGACGTGGGCGTGACGTCGGAACTTTGAATGTGACGTGGGTGTGACCTGGGTCATTTGATCGTGACGTGGGTGTGACGTGGGTGATTCCAACGTGACGTGGGGCTTCGAACGTGACGTGGGCGTGACCTGGGTGATTGGAACGTGACGTGGGCGTGACGTCGGTACTTTGAAAGTGACGTGGGAGTGACGTGGGGGCTTCAAACGTGACGTAAGGGTGACATGGGTGCTTAGAACGTGACGTGGGCGTGACGTGGGTGATTCCAACGTCATGTGGGGTATTCGAACGTGACGTGGGCGTGACGTGGGTGATTCGAACGTGACGTGGGCGTGACGTCGGTACTTTGAAAGTGACGTGGGTGTGACCTGGGTCATTGGAACGTGACGTGGGAGTGACGTGGGGGCTTCAAACGTGACGTAAGGGTGACATGGGCGCTTAGAACGTGACGTGGGCGTGACGTGGGTGATTCGAATATGACGTGGGCGTGACGTGGGTGATTCGAAAGTGACGTTGGTGTGACGTGGGTGTTTCGGACGTGACGTGGACGTGACGTGGGGGCTTCAAACGTGACGTAAGGGTGACATGGGTGCTTAGAACGTGACGTGGGTATGACGTGGGCGACTCCAACGTGACGTGGGGCTTCGAACGTGACGTGGGCGTGACGTGGGTGATTCGAACGTGACGTGGGCGTCACGTCGGTACTTTGAAAGTGACGTGGGAGTGACGTGGGGGCCTCAAATGTGACGTAAGGGTGACATGGGTGCTTAGAACGTGGCGTGGGCGTGACGTGGGTGATTCCAACCTGACGTGGCGGCTTCGAACGTGACGTGGGCGTGACGTGGGTGATTCGAATATGACGTGGGCGTGACGTGGGTGATTCGAATGTGACGTTGGTGTGACGTGGGTGTTTCGGACGTGACGTGGGCGTGACGTGGATGCTTCGAACGTGACGTTGGTGTTTCGAACATGACGTGGGTGTGACGTGGGTGCTTCGAACGTGACGTGGGCGTGACATAGGCGCTTCGATCATGACGTGGGCGTGACGTGTGTGGTTCCAACGTGACGTGGGTGTCACGTGGGGCATCGAACGTGACGTGGACGTGACGTCGGTACTTTCAATTTGAGGTTGGTGTGACCTGGGTCATTAGAACGTGACGTACATGTGACGTGGGTGATTCCAACGTGACGTGGGGCTTCGAACGTGACGTGGGTGTGACCTGGGTGATTGGAACGTGACGTGGGTGTGACGTGGGAGCTTCGAACGTGACGTTGGTGTTTCGAACTTGACTTCGGTGTAACGTGCGTGATACGGACGTGACGTGGGCGTGACGTGGGGGCTTCGAAAATGTTGTGGGTGTGAGATGGGGTCTTCCAACGTGACGTGGACGTGACGTGGTACTTTACATTTGACGTGGGTGTGACCTGGGTCAATCGAACGTGACGTGGGTGTGACGTGGGGGCTTCGAATGTGACGTGGGCGTGACGTGGTGATTCGAATGTGACGTGGGTGTGACGTCGGTACTTTGAATGTGACGTGGGCGTCACGTGGGGGCATCGAACGTGACGTGGACGTGACCTGGGTGATTGGAACGCGACGTGGGTGTGACGTGGGGGTTTCGAACGTGACGCGGGTGTGACGTGGGTGCTTTGAATGCGACGTTGGTGTTTCGAACGTGACAGGGGTGTGACGTGGGTGCTTCGAATGTGACGTGGGTGTTTCGAACGTGACGTGGGTGTGACGTGGGTGATTCCAACGTGACGTGGGGCTTTGAACGTGACGTGGGCGTGACGTGGGTGATTCGAATGTGACGTGGGCGTGACGTGGGGGCTTCGAACGTCACGTGAGCGTCACGTGGGGGCATCGAGTTTGACATGGGCGTGACCTGGGGGATTGGAACGTGACGTGGGCGTGACGTGGGTGATTCCAACGTGACGTGGGGCTTTGAACATGACGTGGGCGTGACGTGGGGGCTTCGAACGTCACGTGAGCGTCACGTGGGGGCATCGAGTTTGACATGGGCGTGACCTGGGGGATTGGAACGTGAAGTGGGTGTGACGTGGGTGTTTCGAACGTGACGTTGGTGTTTCGAACTTGACTTCGGTGTGACGTGGGTGCTTCGGACCTGACGTGGGCGTAACATGCGGGCTTCGAACATGACGCGGGAGTGACGTGGATGCTTCAAATGTGACGTTGGTGTTTCGAACGTGACGGGGTGTGACGTGGGTGCTTGGAACGTGACGTGGGCGTCACGTGGGGGCTTCGAACATGACGTGGATGTGACGTGTGTGTTTCGGACGTGACGTGGGCGTGACGTTGATGCTTCGAACGTGACGTGGGAGTTTCAAACGTGACGTGGGTGTGACGTGGGTTCTTCGAACGTGACGTGAGCGTGACATAGGCGCTTCGATCATGACGTGGGCGTGACGTGTGTGGTTTCAACGTGACGTGGGTGTCACGTGGGGCATCGAACGTGACGTGGACGTGACGTCAGTACTTTCAATTTGAGGTTGGTGTGATCTGGGTCATTCGAACGTGACGTACATGTGACGTGGGTGATTCCAACGTGACGTGGGGCTTCGAACGTGACGTGGGCGTGACGTGGGTGATTCGAATGTGACGTGGGCGTGAGGTGGGGGCTTCGAACGTGACGTGGGTGTGACGTGGGGGCTTCGAAGTTGACGTGGGCATGGCGTGGGTGATTGGAACGTGAAGTGGGTGTGACTTGGGGGCTTCGAACGTGAAATGGGTGTGACGTGGGTGTTTCGAACGTGACGTTGGTGTTTCGAACGTGACGTGGGTGTGACGTGGGTGCTTTGAACGTGACGTGGGCGTCACGTGGGGGCTTCGAACATGACGTGGGTGTGACGTGGGGGCTTCGGACGTGACGTGGGCATGACGTGGGGGCTTCGAAAATGATGTGGGTGTGACGTGGGGGCATCGAACGTGACGTGGGCGTGACGTGCGGGCTTCGAACGTCACGTGTGCGTGACGTGGTATTTTACATTTGACCTGGGTGGGACCTGGGTCAATCGAACGTGACGTGGGTGTGACATGGGGGCTTCGAACGTGACGTGGGTGTGACATGGGTGTTTCGAACCTGACGTTGGTATTTCGAACGTGACGTGGGTGTGACGTGGGTGCATCGGACGTGACGTGGGCGTAACGTGGGGGCTACGAACATTACGCGGGTGTGACGTGGATGCTTCGAATGTGACGGTGTTTCGAACGTGACATGGGTGTGACGTGGGTGCTTGGAACGTGACGTGGGCGTCACGTGGGGGCTTCGAACATGACGTGGGTGTGACGTGGGGAATCGATCGTGACGTGGACGTGACGTCGGTACTTTATACCTGATGGGGGTGTGACCTTGGTCATTCGAACGTGACGTGGGTGTGACGTGGGTGGTTCGAAAGTGACGTGGGCGTGACGTGGGTACTTTACATTTGACGTGGCTGTGACCTGGGTGATGCGAACGTGACGTGGGCGTGACGTGGGGGCTTCGGAGGTGATGTGGGCCTCACGTGGGGGCTTCGAAAGTGACGTGGACGTCACGTGGGTGCTTCGAAGGTGACGTGCGTGTGACCTGGGTCTTTGGAACGTGACGTGGGAGTGACGCGGGGGCTTCGAACGTGACGTAAGGGTGACATGGGTGCTTAGAACGTGACGTGGGAGTGACGTGGGTGATTCCAACGTGACGTGGGGGCTTCGAAAGTGACGTGGGCGTGACGTGGGTGATTGGAACGTGACGTGGTCGTGAGGTGGGTGATTCGAAAGTGACGTGGGTGTGACGTGCGTGCTTCAGACGTGACGTGGGCGTGACTTGGGTGCTTCAAACGTGACGTGGGCATGACGTGGGGGCATCGAACGTGACGTGGGTGTGACGTGGGGGCTTCGAACGTGACGTGGGCATGACGTGGGTGATTCGAACGTGACGTGGGTGTGACGTGGGGGCTTCGAACGTGACGTGGGCGTGACGTGGGGGCTTCTAACGTGACCCGGGTGTGACGTGGGTGTTTCGAACGTGACGTGGGCGTGACGTCGGTACTTTGAATGTGACGTGGGTGTGACGTGGGTCATTCGAACGTGATGTACGTGTGACGTGTGGGCTTCGAACATGACGTGGGTGTTTCAAAACTAACGTGGGTGTGACGTAGGGGTATCGAACGTGACGTAGGTGTTTCCAAACTGACGTGGGCGTGACGTGGATGCTTCGAATGTGACGTTGGTGTTTCGAACGTGACATGGGTGTGACATGGGTGCTTCGAATGTGACGTGGGCGTAACGTGGGGGCTTCGAACGTGACGTGGGCGTGACGTGGGGGCTTCGAAAGTGACGTGGGTGTGACGTGGGTCATTTGAACGTGACGTGGGCGTGACGTGGGTGATTCCAACGTGACGTGGGGCTTCGAACGTGACGTGGGCGTGACGTGGGCGATTCCGGCGTGACGTGGGGCTTCGAACGTGACGTGGGCGTGACGTCGGTAGTTTGAATGTGACGTGGGTGTGACCTGGGTCATTGGAACGTGACGTGGGAGTGACGTGGGGGCTTCAAACGTGACGTAAGGGTGACATGGGTGCTTTGAACGTGACGTGGGCGTGACGTGGGCGATTCCAACGTGACGTGGGGCTTCGAATGTGACGTGGGCGTGACGTGGGGGCTTCGATTGTGACGTGGGCGTGACCCAGGTGATTGGAACGTGACGTGGACGTGACGTGGGTGGTTTCAACGTGACGTGAGCGTCACGTGGGGTCCTCGAACGTGACTTGGGCGTCACGTGGGGTCTTAGAAAGTGACGTGGGCATGACGCGGGTGATTCGAAGGTGACGTGGGTGTGACGCGGGGGCTTCGCACGTGACGTGGGTGTGACGTCGGTACTTTGAATGTGACGTGGGTGTGACCTGGGTCATTTGAACGTGACGTGGGAGTGACGTGGGGGCATCGAACGTGACATAAGGGTGACATGGGTGCTTAGAACGTGACGCGGGCGTGATGCGGGTGATTCCAACGTGACGTGGGGCTTCGAATGTGACGTGGGCGTGAGGTGGGTGATTGGAACGTGACGTGGGCGTGACGTCGGTACTTTGAAAGTGACGTGGGTGTGACCTGGGGGCTTCGAAGGTGACGTAAGGGTGACATGTGTGCATAGAACGTGACGTGGGCGTCACGTGGGTGATTCCAACGAGACGTGGGGGCTTCGAACGTGACATGGGCGTGACGTGGGTGATTCGAACGTGACGTGGGCGTGACGTCGGTACTTTGAAAGTGACGTGGGTGTGACCTGGGTGATTGGAACGTGACGTGGGAGTGACGTGAGGGCTTCAAACGTGACGTAAGGGTGACATGGGTGCTTAGAACGTGACGTGGGAGTGACGTGGGTGATTCCAACGTGACGTGGGCATGACATAAGCGCTTCGATCGTGACGTGGGCGTGACGTGTGTGGTTTCAACGTGACGTGGGTGTCACGTGGGGCATCGAACGTGACGTGGGCGTGACGTGTGTGGTTTCAACGTGACGTGGGCGTCACGGGTAGGCTTCGAACGTGACGTGGGCATGACGTGGGTGATTCGAAGGTGACGTGGGCGTGACGTGGGGGCATGGAACGTGACGTGGATGTGACGTGGGTGATTCCAACGTGACGTGGGCGTGACGTCGGTACTTTCAATGTGACGTGGGTGTGACCTGGGTCATTTGAACGTGACGTGGGAGTGACGTGGGGGCTTCGAACGTGACGTAAGGGTGACATGGGAGATTAGAACGTGACGTGGGCGTGACGTCGGTACTTTGAAAGTGACATGGGTGTGACCTGGGTCATTTGAACGTGACGTGGGAGTGACGTGGGGGCTTCAAACGTGACGTAAGGGTGACATGGGAGATTAGAACGTGACGTGGGCGTGACGTGGGTGATTCGAATATGACGTGGGCATGACGTGGGTGATTCGAACGTGACGTGGGCGTGACGTGGGTTCTCCGAACGTGACGTGGGCGTGATATAGGCGATTCGATCATGACGTGGGCGTGACGTGTGTGGTTTCAACGTGACGTGGGTGTGACGTGGGGGCTTCGAACGTGACGTCGGCCTCTCGTGGGGGCTTTGAAAGTGACTTGGGCGTGACGTGGGTGAATCGAAGGTGACGTGGGTGTGACGTGGGTTCTTCGAACGTGACGTGGGCATGACGTGGGTGATTCGAACGTGACGTGGGCGTGACGTGGGTGATTCGAAAGTGACGTGGGCGTGACGTGGGGGCTTCGAAAGTGATGTCGGTGTGACAGGGTGTTTCGGACGTGACGTGGGCGTGACGTGGATGCTTCGAACGTGACGTTGGTGTTTCGAACGTGACGTGGGTGTGACGTGGGTGCTTCGAACGTGACGTGGGCGTGTCATAGGCGCTTCGATCATGATGTGGGCGTGACGTGTGTGGTTTCAACGTGACGTGGGTGTCACGTGGGGCATCGAACGTGACGTGGACGTGACGTCGGTACTTTCAATTTGAGGTTGGTGTGACCTGGGTCATTCGAACGTGACGTACATGTGACGTGGGTGATTCCAACGTGACGTGGGGCTTCGAACGTGACGTGAGCGCCACGTGGGGGCATCGAAGTTGACGTGGGCGTGACCTGGGTGATTGGAACGTGAAGTGGGTGTGACGTGGGGGCTTCCAACGTGACGTGGGTGTGACGTGGGGGCATCGAACGTGACGTTGGTGTTTCGAACGTGACGTGGGTGTGACGTGGGGGCATCGAACGTGACGTGGGCGTGACGTGGGAGTTTCGAACGTGACGTGGACGTGACGTGGTACTTTACATTTGACGTGGGTGTGACCTGGGTCAATCGAACGTGACGTGGGTGTGACGTGGGGGCTTCGAATGTGACGTGGGCGTGACGAGGGTGATTCGAATGTGACGTGGGCGTGACGTGGGGGCTTCGAACGTCACGTGGGCGTCACGTGGGGGCATCGAACGTGACGTGGGCGTGACCTGGGTGATTGGAACGTGACGTGGGTGTGACGTGGGGGCTTCGAACGTGACGTTGGTATTTCGAACGTGACGTGGGTGTGACGTGGGTGCATCGGACGTGACGTGGGCATAACGTGGGGGCTACGAACATTACGCGGGTGTGACGTGGATGCTTCGAATGCGACGTTGGTGTTTCGAACGTGACATGGGTGTGACGTGGGTGCTTGGAACGTGACGTGGGCGTCACGTGGGGGCTTCGAACATGACGTGGGTGTGACGTGGGGGCATCGATCGTGACGTGGACGTGACGTCGGTACTTTATACCTGATGGGGGTGTGACGTGGGTCATTCGAACGTGACGTGGGTGTGACGTGGGGGCATCGATCGTGACGTGGGCATGACGTGGGTGATTCGAACGTAACGTGGGCGTGACGTGGGGGCATCGAATGTGACGTGGGTGTGACGTGGGGGCTTCGAACGTGACGTGGGGCATGACGTCGGTGATTCGAACGTGACGTGGACGTGACGTGGGGGCATCGAACGTGACGTGGGTGTGACGTGGGTGATTCGAACGTGACGTGGGCATGACGTGGGTGATTCGAACGTGACGTGGGCGTGACGTGGGTGATTCCAACGTGACGTGGGGCTTCGAACATGACGTGGGCGTGACGTGGGGGCTTCGAAAGTGACGTGGGCATGACGTGGGTGATTCAAAGGTGACATGGGTGTGACGTGGGGGCTTCGAACCTGACCTGGGTGTGACGTGGGTGTTTCGAACGTGACGTGGGCGTGACGTCGGTACTTTGAATGTGACGTGGGTGTGACGTGGGTCATTCGAACCTGATGTACGTGTGACGTGGGGGCTTCGAACGTGACGTGGGTGTTTCAAAACTAACGTGGGTGTGACGTAGGGGTATCGAACGTGACGTAGGTGTTTCCAAACTGACGTGGGTGTGACGTCGGTATGTTGAATGTGACGTGGGTGTGACGTGCATGGTTCGAACGTGAGGTGGGTGTTTTAAATGTGAGCTGGGTGTGACGTGGGTCATTCGAACATGACGTAGGTGTGACGTGGGTGTTTCGGACGTGACGTGGGCGTGACGTGGATGCTTTGAATGTGACGTTGGTGTTTCGAACGTGACATGGGTGTGACGTGGGTGCTTCGAATGTGACGTGGGCGTAACGTGGGGGCTTTGAACCTGACGTGGGTGTGACGTGGGGGCTTCGAAAGTGACGTGGGCATGACGTGGGTGATTCCATTGTGACGTGGGGCTTTGAACGTGACGTGGGCGTGACATGGGTGATTCCAACGTGACGTGGGGCTTTGAACGTGACGTGGGCGTGACGTGGGTGATTCGAATGTGACGTGGGCGTGACGTGGGGGCTTCGAACGTCACGTGGGCGTCACGTGGGGGCATCGAGTTTGACATGGGCGTGACCTGGGTGATTGGAACCTGACGTGGGCGTGACGTGGGTGATTCCAACGTGACGTGGGGCTTCGAACATGACGTCGGCGTGACGTGGGGGCTTCGAAAGTGACGTGGGCATGACGTGGGTGATTCGAAGGTGACGTGGGTGTCACGTGGGGGCTTCGAAGGTGACGTGGGTGTGACGTGGGTGTTTCGAACGTGACGTGGGCGTGACGTCGGTACTTTGAATGCGACGTGGGTGTGACCTGGGTCATTTGAACGTGATGTACGTGTGTCCTGTGGGCTTCGAACGTGACGTGGGTGTTTCAAAATTAACGTGGGTGTGACGTGGGGGTATCGAACGTGACGTAGGTGTTTCCAAACTGACGTGGGTGTGACGTCAGTACGTTGAATGTGACGTGGGTGTGACGTGCATGATTCGAACGTGAGGTGGGTGTTTTAAATGTGAGCTGGGTGTGACGTGGGTCATTCGAACGTGACGTAGGTGTGACGTGGGGGCTTCGAACATGACGTGGGCGTGACGTGGATGCTTTGAATGTGACGTTGGTGTTTCGAACGTGACATGGGTGTGACATGGGTGCTTCAAATGTGACATGGGCATATCGTGGGGGCTTCGAACGGGACGTGGGTGTGACGTGGGGGCTTTGAACGTGACGTGGGTGTGACGTGGCCGATTCGATCGGGAGGTGGGTGTGACGTGGGGGTATCGAACGTGACGTAGGTGTTTCCAAACTGATGTGGGCGTGACGTCGGTACTTTGAATGTGACGTTGGTGTGATGTGCATGACTCGAACGTGACGTGGGGGTGACTTGGGGGCTTCGAAAGTCACGTGGGCGTCACGTGGGGGCATCGAATGTCACGTGGGCATGACCTGGGTGATTGGAACGTGACGTGGGTGTGACGTGGGGGCATCGAATGTGACGTGGGCATGACGTGGGTGATTCGAACGTGACGTTGGTGTTTCGAACGTGACATGGGTGTGACGTGTGTGCTTGGAACGTGACGTGGGCATGACGTTGGGGCTTCGAACATGATGTGGGCGTCACGTGGGTGCTTCGGACGTGACGTGGGCGTGACGTGGGGGCTTCGAATATGACGTGGGCGTGACGTCGGTACTTTATATCTGACGTGGGTGTGACCTGGCTCATTTGAACGTGACGTGGCCGTGACGTGGGTGATTCGAACGTGACGTGGGCGTGACGTGGGGGCTTCGAATCTGACGTGGGTGTGACGTGGGGGCTTCGAAAGTGACGTGGGTGTGACGTGGGTCATTTGAACGTGACGTGGGCGTGACGTGGGTGATTCCAACGTGACGTGGGGCTTTGAACGTGACGTGGGCGTGACGTGGGGGCTTCGAACGTCACGTGGGCGTCACGTGGGGGCATCGAGTTTGACATGGGCGTGACCTGGGTGATTGGAACCTGACGTGGGCGTGACGTGGGTGATTCCAACGTGACGTGGGGCTTCGAACATGACGTGGGCGTGACGTGGGGGCTTCGAACGTGACGTGGGCATGACGTGGGTGATTCGAAGGTGACGGGTGTGACGTGGGGGCTTCGAACGTGACGTGGGTGTGACGTGGGGGCTTCGAACGTGACGTGGGCGTGACGTCGGTACTTTGAATGTGACGTGGGTGTGACCTGGGTCATTTGAACGTGACGTGGGAGTGACGTGGGGGCATCGAACGTGACATAAGGGTGACATGGGTGCTTAGAACGTGACGTGGTCGTGACGTGGATGATTGGAACGTGACGTGGGCGTGACGTGGGTGATTCCAACGTGACGTGGGGCTTCGAACATGACGTGGGCGTGACGTGGGGGCTTCGATTGTGACGTGGGCATGACGTGGGTGATTTGAATGTCACTTGGGTGTGACGTGGGGGCATCGAACGTGATGTGGACGTGACGTCAGTACTTTCAATTTGAGGTTGGTGTGACCTGGGTCATTCGAACGTGACGTACATGTGACGTGGGTGATTCCAACGTGACGTGGGGCTTCGAACGTGACGTGGGTGTGACCTGGGTGATTGGAACGTGAAGTGGGTGTGACGTGGGGGCATCGAACGTGACGTGGGCGTGACGTGGGGGCTTCGAACGTCACGTGTGCGTGACGTGGTACTTTACATTTGACCTGGGTGGGACCTGGGTCAATCGAACGTGACGTGGGTGTGACGTGGGGGCTTCGAACGTGACGTGGGTGTGACGTGGGTGTTTCGAACCTGACGTTGGTGTTTCGAACGTGACGTGGGCGTGACATGGGTGCTTGGAACGTGACGTGGGCGTCACGTGGGGGCTTGGAACATGACGTGGGTGTGACGTGGGGGCTTCGATCGTGACGTGGGCATGACGTGGGTGATTCGAACGTGACGTGGGCGTGACATCGGTACTTTGAAAGTGACGTGGGTGTGACCTGGGTCATTGGAACGTGACGTGGGAGTGACGTGGGGGCTTCAAACGTGACGTAAGGGTGACATGGGTGCTTAGAACGTGACGTGGGAGTGACGTGGGTGATTCCAACGTGACGTGGGCTTCGAACGTGACGTGGGCGTGACGTGGGTGATTGGAACATGACGTGGTCGTGAGGTGGGTGATTCGAAAGTGACGTGGGTGTGACGTGCGTGCTTCGGACGTGACGTGGGCGTGACTTGGGTGCTTCAAACGTGACGTGGGCATGACGTGGGGGCATCGAACGTGACGTGGGTGTGACGTGGGGGCTTCGAACGTGACGTGGGCATGACGTCGGTGATTCGAACGTGACGTGGGTGTGACGTGGGGGCTTCGAACGTGACGTGGGCGTGACGTGGGGGCTTCTAACGTGACCCGGGTGTGACGTGGGTGTTTCGAACGTGACGTGGGCGTGACGTCGGTACTTTGAATGTGACGTGGGTGTGACGTGGGTCATTCGAACGTGATGTACGTGTGACGTGTGGGCTTCGAACATGACGTGGGTGTTTCAAAACTAACGTGGGTGTGACGTAGGTGTATCGAACGTGACGTAGGTGTTTCCAAACTGACGTGGGCGTGAAGTGGATGCTTCGAATGTGACGTTGGTGTTTCGAACGTGACATGGGTGTGACATGGGTGCTTCGAATGTGACGTGGGCGTAACGTGGGGGCTTCGAACGTGACGTGGGTGTGACGTGGGGGCTTCGAAAGTGACGTGGGTGTGACGTGGGGCTTTGAACGTGACGTGGGCGTGACGTGGGTGATTCCAACGTGACGTGGGGCTTCGAACGTGACGTGGGCGTGACGTGGGCGATTCCGGCGTGACGTGGGGCTTCGAACGTGACGTGGGCAGGATGTGGGTCATTCGAATGTCACTTGGGCGTGACGTGGGGGCTTCGAACGTCACGTGGGCGTGACCTGGGTGATTGGAACGTGACGTGGACGTGACGTGGGTGGTTTCAACGTGACGTGAGCGTCACGTGGGGTCCTCGAACGTGACTTGGGCGTCACGTGGGGTCTTAGAAAGTGACGTGGGCATGACCTAGGTGATTCGAAGGTGACGTGGGTGTGACGCGGGGGCTTCGAACGTGACGTGGGTGTGACGTCGGTACTTTGAATGTGACGTGGGTGTGACCTGGGTCATTGGAACGTGACGTGGGAGTGACGTGGGGGCATCGAACGTGACATAAGGGTGACATGGGTGCTTAGAACGTGACGTGGGCGTGATGCAGGTGATTCCAACGTGACGTGGGGCTTCGAATGTGACGTGGGCGTGAGGTGGGTGATTGGAACGTGACGTGGGCGTGACGTCGGTACTTTGAAAGTGACGTGGGTGTGACCTGGGGGCTTCGAAGGTGACGTAAGGGTGACATGGGTGCTTAGAACGTGACGTGGGCGTCACGTGGGTGATTCCAACGTGACGTGGGGGCTTCGAACGTGACATGGGCGTGACGTGGGTGATTCGAACGTGACGTGGGCGTGACGTCGGTACTTTGAAAGTGACGTGGGTGTGACCTGGGTGATTGGAACGTGACGTGGGAGTGACGTGGGGGCTTCAAACGTGACGTAAGGGTGACATGGGTGCTTAGAACGTGACGTGGGAGTGACGTGGGCGATTCCAACGTGATGTGGGGCTTCGAACGTCACGTGGGCGTGGCGTGGGGGCTTCGATCGTGACGTGTGCGTGACCTGGGTGATTGGAACATGACGTGTGCGTGACGTGGGTGGTTTCAACGTGACGTGGGTTTGAGGTGGGTGCTTCGGACGTGACGTGGGCCTCACGTGGGGGCTTCGAAAGTGACGTGGGCATGACGTGGGTGAATCGAAGGTGACGTGGGCGTGACGTGGGTGATTCGAACGTGACGTGGGCGTGACGTCGGTACTTTGAATGTGACGTGGGTGTGACCTGGGTGATTGGAACGTGACGTGGGAGTGACGTGGGGGCTTCACACGTGACGTCAGGGTGACATGGGTGCTTAGAACGTGACGTGGGAGTGACGTGGGTGATTCCAACGTGACGTGGGCTTCGAACGTGACGTGGGCGTGACGTGGGCGATTGGAACGTGACGTGGGCGTGAGGTGGGTCATTCGAAAGTGACGTGGGTGTGACGTGCCTGCTTAGGACGTGACGTGGTCGTGTCGTGGGTGCTTCGAACGTGACGTGGGCATGACATAAGCGCTTCGATCGTGACGTGGGCGTGACGTGTGTGGTTTCAACGTGACGTGGGTCTGACGTGGGTGCATCGAACGTGACGTGGGCGTGACGTGTGTGGTTTCAACGTGACGTGGGCGTCACGGGTACGCTTCGAACGTGACGTGGGCATGACGTGGGTGATTCGAAGGTGACGTGGGCGTGACGTGGGGGCATGGAACGTGACGTGGGTGTGAAGTGGGTGATTCCAACGTGACGTGGGCGTGACGTCGGTACTTTGAATGTGCCGTGGGTGTGACGTGCATGACTCGAACGTGACGTGGGCGTGACGTGGGGGCTTCGAAGTTGACGTGGGCCAGACCTGGGTGATGCGAACGTGACGTGGGTGTGACGTGGGGGCATCGAACGTGACGTGGGCATGACGTAGGGGCTTCAAAAGTGACGTGGGCGTCACGTGGGGGCATCGAACGTGACGTAGGTGTGACGTCGGGGCTTCGAACGTGACGTGGGTGTGACCTGGGTGATTGGAACGTGACGTGGGTGTGACGTGGGGGCTTCGAACGTGACGTGGGTGTGACGTGGGGGCTTCGAACGTGACGTTGGTGTTTCGAACTTGACTTCGGTGTGACGTGGGTGCTTCGGACCTGACGTGGGCGTAACGTGGGGGCTTTGAACATGCCGCGGGAGTGACGTGGATGCTTCGAATGTGGCGTTGGTGTTTCGAACGTGACATGGGTGTGACATGGGTGCTTCGAATGTGACGTAGGCGTGACGTGGGGGCTTCGAACCTGACGTGGGTGTGACGTGGGGGCTTCGATCGTGACGTGGGCATGACGTGGGTGATTCGCAGGTGACGTGGGTGTGACCTGGGTCATTTGAACGTGACGTGGGTGTGACGTGGATGCTTCGAATGTGACGTTGGTGTTTCGAACGTGACAGGGGTGTGACGTGGATGATTCGAACGTGACATGGGCGTGACGTGGGGGATTCCAACGTGACGTGGGCGTGACGTCGGTACTTTGAAAGTGACGTGGGTGTGACCTGGGTGATTGGAACGTGACGTGGTAGTGACGTGGGGGCTTCAAACCTGACGTAAGGGTGACATGGGTGCTTAGAACGTGACGTGGTCGTGACGTGGATGATTGGAACGTGACGTGGGCGTGACGTGGGTGATTCCAACGTGACGTGGGGCTTCGAACATGACGTGGGCGTGACGTGGGGGCTTCGATTGTGACGTGGGCATGACGTGGGTGATTTGAATGTCACTTGGGTGTGACGTGGGGGCATCGAACGTGATGTGGACGTGACGTCAGTACTTTCAATTTGAGGTTGGTGTGACCTGGGTCATTCGAACGTGACGTACATGTGACGTGGGTGATTCCAACGTGACGTGGGGCTTCGAACGTGACGTGGGTGTGACCTGGGTGATTGGAACGTGAAGTGGGTGTGACGTGGGGGCATCGAACGTGACGTGGGCGTGACGTGGGGGCTTCGAACGTCACGTGTGCGTGACGTGGTACTTTACATTTGACCTGGGTGGGACCTGGGTCAATCGAACGTGACGTGGGTGTGACGTGGGGGCTTCGAACGTGACGTGGGTGTGACGTGGGTGTTTCGAACCTGACGTTGGTGTTTCGAACGTGACGTGGGCGTGACATGGGTGCTTGGAACGTGACGTGGGCGTCACGTGGGGGCTTGGAACATGACGTGGGTGTGACGTGGGGGCTTCGATCGTGACGTGGGCATGACGTGGGTGATTCGAACGTGACGTGGGCGTGACATCGGTACTTTGAAAGTGACGTGGGTGTGACCTGGGTCATTGGAACGTGACGTGGGAGTGACGTGGGGGCTTCAAACGTGACGTAAGGGTGACATGGGTGCTTAGAACGTGACGTGGGAGTGACGTGGGTGATTCCAACGTGACGTGGGCTTCGAACGTGACGTGGGCGTGACGTGGGTGATTGGAACATGACGTGGTCGTGAGGTGGGTGATTCGAAAGTGACGTGGGTGTGACGTGCGTGCTTCGGACGTGACGTGGGCGTGACTTGGGTGCTTCAAACGTGACGTGGGCATGACGTGGGGGCATCGAACGTGACGTGGGTGTGACGTGGGGGCTTCGAACGTGACGTGGGCATGACGTCGGTGATTCGAACGTGACGTGGGTGTGACGTGGGGGCTTCGAACGTGACGTGGGCGTGACGTGGGGGCTTCTAACGTGACCCGGGTGTGACGTGGGTGTTTCGAACGTGACGTGGGCGTGACGTCGGTACTTTGAATGTGACGTGGGTGTGACGTGGGTCATTCGAACGTGATGTACGTGTGACGTGTGGGCTTCGAACATGACGTGGGTGTTTCAAAACTAACGTGGGTGTGACGTAGGTGTATCGAACGTGACGTAGGTGTTTCCAAACTGACGTGGGCGTGAAGTGGATGCTTCGAATGTGACGTTGGTGTTTCGAACGTGACATGGGTGTGACATGGGTGCTTCGAATGTGACGTGGGCGTAACGTGGGGGCTTCGAACGTGACGTGGGTGTGACGTGGGGGCTTCGAAAGTGACGTGGGTGTGACGTGGGGCTTTGAACGTGACGTGGGCGTGACGTGGGTGATTCCAACGTGACGTGGGGCTTCGAACGTGACGTGGGCGTGACGTGGGCGATTCCGGCGTGACGTGGGGCTTCGAACGTGACGTGGGCAGGATGTGGGTCATTCGAATGTCACTTGGGCGTGACGTGGGGGCTTCGAACGTCACGTGGGCGTGACCTGGGTGATTGGAACGTGACGTGGACGTGACGTGGGTGGTTTCAACGTGACGTGAGCGTCACGTGGGGTCCTCGAACGTGACTTGGGCGTCACGTGGGGTCTTAGAAAGTGACGTGGGCATGACCTAGGTGATTCGAAGGTGACGTGGGTGTGACGCGGGGGCTTCGAACGTGACGTGGGTGTGACGTCGGTACTTTGAATGTGACGTGGGTGTGACCTGGGTCATTGGAACGTGACGTGGGAGTGACGTGGGGGCATCGAACGTGACATAAGGGTGACATGGGTGCTTAGAACGTGACGTGGGCGTGATGCAGGTGATTCCAACGTGACGTGGGGCTTCGAATGTGACGTGGGCGTGAGGTGGGTGATTGGAACGTGACGTGGGCGTGACGTCGGTACTTTGAAAGTGACGTGGGTGTGACCTGGGGGCTTCGAAGGTGACGTAAGGGTGACATGGGTGCTTAGAACGTGACGTGGGCGTCACGTGGGTGATTCCAACGTGACGTGGGGGCTTCGAACGTGACATGGGCGTGACGTGGGTGATTCGAACGTGACGTGGGCGTGACGTCGGTACTTTGAAAGTGACGTGGGTGTGACCTGGGTGATTGGAACGTGACGTGGGAGTGACGTGGGGGCTTCAAACGTGACGTAAGGGTGACATGGGTGCTTAGAACGTGACGTGGGAGTGACGTGGGCGATTCCAACGTGATGTGGGGCTTCGAACGTCACGTGGGCGTGGCGTGGGGGCTTCGATCGTGACGTGTGCGTGACCTGGGTGATTGGAACATGACGTGTGCGTGACGTGGGTGGTTTCAACGTGACGTGGGTTTGAGGTGGGTGCTTCGGACGTGACGTGGGCCTCACGTGGGGGCTTCGAAAGTGACGTGGGCATGACGTGGGTGAATCGAAGGTGACGTGGGCGTGACGTGGGTGATTCGAACGTGACGTGGGCGTGACGTCGGTACTTTGAATGTGACGTGGGTGTGACCTGGGTGATTGGAACGTGACGTGGGAGTGACGTGGGGGCTTCACACGTGACGTCAGGGTGACATGGGTGCTTAGAACGTGACGTGGGAGTGATGTGGGTGATTCCAACGTGACGTGGGCTTCGAACGTGACGTGGGCGTGACGTGGGCGATTGGAACGTGACGTGGGCGTGAGGTGGGTCATTCGAAAGTGACGTGGGTGTGACGTGCCTGCTTAGGACGTGACGTGGTCGTGTCGTGGGTGCTTCGAACGTGACGTGGGCATGACATAAGCGCTTCGATCGTGACGTGGGCGTGACGTGTGTGGTTTCAACGTGACGTGGGTCTGACGTGGGTGCATCGAACGTGACGTGGGCGTGACGTGTGTGGTTTCAACGTGACGTGGGCGTCACGGGTACGCTTCGAACGTGACGTGGGCATGACGTGGGTGATTCGAACGTGACGTGGGCGTGACGTGGGGGCATGGAACGTGACGTGGGTGTGAAGTGGGTGATTCCAACGTGACGTGGGCGTGACGTCGGTACTTTGAATGTGCCGTGGGTGTGACGTGCATGACTCGAACGTGACGTGGGCGTGACGTGGGGGCTTCGAAGTTGACGTGGGCCAGACCTGGGTGATGCGAACGTGACGTGGGTGTGACGTGGGGGCATCGAACGTGACGTGGGCATGACGTAGGGGCTTCAAAAGTGACGTGGGCGTCACGTGGGGGCATCGAACGTGACGTAGGTGTGACGTCGGGGCTTCGAACGTGACGTGGGTGTGACCTGGGTGATTGGAACGTGACGTGGGTGTGACGTGGGGGCTTCGAACGTGACGTGGGTGTGACGTGGGGGCTTCGAACGTGACGTTGGTGTTTCGAACTTGACTTCGGTGTGACGTGGGTGCTTCGGACCTGACGTGGGCGTAACGTGGGGGCTTTGAACATGCCGCGGGAGTGACGTGGATGCTTCGAATGTGGCGTTGGTGTTTCGAACGTGACATGGGTGTGACATGGGTGCTTCGAATGTGACGTAGGCGTGACGTGGGGGCTTCGAACCTGACGTGGGTGTGACGTGGGGGCTTCGATCGTGACGTGGGCATGACGTGGGTGATTCGCAGGTGACGTGGGTGTGACCTGGGTCATTTGAACGTGACGTGGGTGTGACGTGGATGCTTCGAATGTGACGTTGGTGTTTCGAACGTGACAGGGGTGTGACGTGGATGATTCGAACGTGACATGGGCGTGACGTGGGGGATTCCAACGTGACGTGGGCGTGACGTCGGTACTTTGAAAGTGACGTGGGTGTGACCTGGGTGATTGGAACGTGACGTGGTAGTGACGTGGGGGCTTCAAACCTGACGTAAGGGTGACATGGGTGCTTAGAACGTGACGTGGGCGTGACGTGGGTGATTGGAACGTGACCTGGGCGTGACGTGGGTGATTGGAATGTGACGTGGGCGTGAGGTTGGTGATTCGAATGTGACGTCGGTGTGACATGCGTGTTTCGGACGTGACGTGGGCATGACATAAGCGCTTCGATCGTGACGTGGGTGTGAGGTGGGTGCTTCGATCGTGACGTGGGCGTCACGTGGGTGATCGAAAAGTAACGTGGGCGTGACGTCGGTTCTTTGAATGTGACGTGGGTGTGACCTGGGTCATTGGAACGTGACGTGGGAGTGACGTGGGGGCTTCAAACGTGACGTGGGCGTGACCTGGGTCATGCGAACGTGACGTGGGCGTGACGTGGGTGATTCCAACGTGACGTGGGGCTTCGAACGTGACGTGGGCGTGACGTGGGTGATTGGAACGTGACGTGGGCGTTACGTCGGTACTTTGAAAGTGACGTGGGAGTGACGTGGGGGCTTCGAACGTGACGTAAGGGTGACATGGGTGCTTAGAACGTGACGTGGGCGTGACGTGGGTGATTCCAACGTGACGTGGGGCTTCGAACGTGACGTGGGCGTGAAGTGGGTAATCGAACGTGACATGGGCGTGACCTGGGTCATGCGAACGTGACGTGGACGTGACGTGGGTGGTTTCAACATGACGTGGGCGTCACGTGGGGGCTTCGGAGGTGACGTGGACGTGACGTGGGGGCTTCGAAAGTGACGTGGGCATGGCGTGGGTGATTCGAAGGTGACGTGGGTGTGACGTGGGGGCTTCAAACGTGACGTGGCCGTGACGTGGGTGATTCGAACGTGACGTGGGCGTGACGTCGGAACTTTGAGTGTGACGTGGGTGTGACCTGGGTCATTTGATCGTGACGTGGGTGTGACGTGGGTGATTCCAACGTGACGTGGGGCTTCGAACGTGACGTGGGCGTGACCTGGGTGATTGGAACGTGACGTGTGTGGTTCCAACGTGACGTGGGTCTGACGTGGGTGCTTCGAACGTGACGTGGGCGTGACATAGGCGCTTCGATCGTGACGTGGGCGTGACGTGTGTGGTTTCAACGTGACGTGGGTGTCACGTGGGGCATCGAACGTGACGTGGACGTGGCGTCGGTACTTTCAATTTGAGGTTGGTGTGACCTGGGTCATTCGAAGGTGACGTACATGTGACGTGGGTGATTCCAACGTGACGTGGGGCTTCGAACGTGACGTGGGAGTGACGTGGGTGATTCCAACGTGACGTGGGGCTTCGAACGTGACGTGGGTGTGACGTGGGTGTTTCGAACGTGACGTGGGCGTGACGTGGGGTCTTCGAACGTGACGTGAGCGCCTCGTGGGGGCATCGAAGTTGACGTGGGCGTGACCTGGGTGATTGGAACGTGAAGTGGGTGTGACGTGGGGGCTTCGAACGTGACAGGGGTGTGACGTGGGTGCTTGGAACGTGACGTGGGCGTCACGTGGGGGCTTCGAACATGACGTGGATGTGAGGTGGGTGCTTCGGACGTGACGTGGGCATGACGTGGGGGCTTCGAAAATGATGTGGGTGTGACGTGGGGGCTTCGAACGTGACGTTGGTATTTCGAACTTGACTTCGGTGTGACGTGGGTGCTTCAGACCTGACGTGGGCGTAACGTGGGGGCTTCGAACATGACGCGGGAGTGACGTGGATGCTTCGAATGTGACGTTGGTGTTTCGAACGTGACAGGGGTGTGACGTGGGTGCTTCGAACGTGACGTGGGCGTCACGTGGGGGCTTCGAACATGACGTGGATGTGACGTGGGTGCTTCGGACGTGACGTGGGCATGACGTGGGGGCTTCGAAAATGATGTGGGTGTGACGTGGGGGCTTCGAACGTGACGTGGGCGTGACATGGGTGATTCCAACGTGACGTGGGGCTTTGAACGTGACGTGGGCGTGACGTGGGTGATTCGAATGTGACGTGGGCGTGACGTGGGGGCTTCGAACGTCACGTGGGCGTCACGTGGGGGCATCGAGTTTGACATGGGCGTGACCTGGGTGATTGGAACCTGACGTGGGCGTGACGTGGGTGATTCCAACGTGACGTGGGGCTTCGAACATGACGTGGGCGTGACGTGGTACTTTACACTTGACGTGGGTGTGACCTGGGTCAATCGAAATTGACGTGGGTGTGACGTGGGGGCTTCGCATGTGACGTGGGTGTGACGTGGATGCTTCGAATGCAACGTTGGTGTTTCGAACGTGACGTGGGTGTGACATGGGTGCTTGGAACGTGACGTGGGCGTCACGTGGGGGCTTCGAACATGACGTGGGTGTGACGTGGGGGCATCGATCGTGACGTGGACGTGACGTCGGTACTTTATACCTGATGGGGGTGTGACGTGGGTCATTCGAACGTGACGTGGGTGTGACGTGGGGGCTTCGAACGTGACGTGGGCATGACGTCGGTGATTCGAACGTGACGTGGGCGTGACGTGGGGGCTTCGATCGTGACGTGGGCATGACGTGGTTGTTTCGAACGTGACGTTGGTGTGACGTCGGTACTTTGAATGTGACGTGGGTGTGACCTGGGTCATTCAAACGTGATGTACGTGTGACGTGTGGGCTTCCAACGTGACGTGGGTGTTTCAAAACTAACGTGGGTGTGACGTCGGTATGTTGAATGTGATGTGGGTGTGACGTGCATGGTTCGAACGTGAGGTGGGTGTTTTAAATGTGAGCTGGGTGTGACGTGGGTGCATCGAACATGACGTAGGTGTGACGTGGGTGTTTCGGACGTGACGTGGGCGTGACGTGGATGCTTCGAATGTGACGTTGGTGTTTCGAACGTGACATGGGTGTGACGTGGGTGCTTCGAATGTGACGTGGGCGTAACGTGGGGGCTTCGAACCTGACGTGGGTGTGACGTGGGGGCTTCGAAAGTGACGTGGGTGTGACGTGGGTCATTTGAACGTGACGTGGGCGTGACGTGGGTGATTCCAACGTGACGTGGGGCTTTTTTACGTGACGTGGGCGTGACGTGGGTGATTCGAACGTGACGTGGGCGTGACGTGGGGGCATCGAGTTTGAACATGGGCGTGACCTGGGTGATTGGAACGTGACGTGGGCGTGACGTGGGTGATTCCAACGTGACGTGGGGCTTCGAACATGACGTGGGCGTGACGTGGGGGCTTCGAACGTGACGTGGGCATGACGTGGGTGATTCGAAGGTGACGGGTGTGACGTGGGGGCTTCGAACGTGACGTGGGTGTGACGTGGGGGCTTCGAACGTGACGTGGGCGTGACGTCGGTACTTTGAATGTGACGTGGGTGTGACCTGGGTCATTTGAACGTGACGTGGGAGTGACGTGGGGGCATCGAACGTGACATAAGGGTGACATGGGTGCTTAGAACGTGACGTGGTCGTGACGTGGATGATTGGAACGTGACGTGGGCGTGACGTGGGTGATTCCAACGTGACGTGGGGCTTCGAACATGACGTGGGCGTGACGTGGGGGCTTCGATGTTGACGTGGGCATGACGTGGGTGATTCGAATGTCACTTGGGTGTGACGTGGGGGCATCGAACGTGATGTGGACGTGACGTCAGTACTTTCAATTTGAGATTGGTGTGACCTGGGTCATTCGAACGTGACGTACATGTGACGTGGGTGATTCCAACGTGACGTGGGGCTTCGAACGTGACGTGGGTGTGACCTGGGTGATTGGAACGTGAAGTGGGTGTGACGTGGGGGCATCGAACGTGACGTGGGCGTGACGTGGGGGCTTCGAACGTCACGTGTGCGTGACGTGGTACTTTACATTTGACCTGGGTGTGACCTGGGTCATGCGAACGTGACGTGGGTGTGACGTGGGGGCTTCGAACGTGACGTGGGTGTGACGTGGGTGTTTCGAACCTGACGTTGGTATTTCGAACGTGACGTGGGTGTGACGTGGGTGCATCGGACGTGACGTGGGCGTAACGTGGGGGCTACGAACATTACGCGGGTGTGACGTGGATGCTTCGAATGCTATGTTGGTGTTTCGAACGTGACGTGGGCGTGACATGGGTGCTTGGAACGTGACGTGGGCGTCACGTGGGGGCTTGGAACATGACGTGGGTGTGACGTGGGGGCTTCGATCGTGACGTGGGCATGACGTGGGTGATTCGAACGTGACGTGGGCGTGACATCGGTACTTTGAAAGTGACGTGGGTGTGACCTGGGTGATTGGAACGTGACGTGGGAGTGACGTGGGGGCTTCGAACGTGACGTAAGGGTGACATGGGTGCTTAGAACGTGACGTGGGAGTGACGTGGGTGATTCCAACGTGACGTGGGCTTCGAACGTGACGTGGGCGTGACGTGGGTGATTGGAACATGACGTGGTCGTGAGGTGGGTGATTCGAAAGTGACGTGGGTGTGACGTGCGTGCTTCGGACGTGACGTGGGCGTGACTTGGGTGCTTCAAACGTGACGTGGGCATGACGTGGGGGCATCGAACGTGACGTGGGTGTGACGTGGGGGCTTCGAACGTGACGTGGGCATGACGTCGGTGATTCGAACGTGACGTGGGTGTGACGTGGGGGCTTCGAACGTGACGTGGGCGTGACGTGGGGGCTTCTAACGTGACCCGGGTGTGACGTGGGTGTTTCGAACGTGACGTGGGCGTGACGTCGGTACTTTGAATGTGACGTGGGTGTGACGTGGGTGATTCGAACGTGATGTACGTGTGACGTGTGGGCTTCCAACGTTACGTGGGTGTTTCAAAACTAACGTGGGTGTGACGTAGGGGTATCGAACGTGACGTAGGTGTTTCCAAACTGACGTGGGCGTGACGTGGATGCTTCGAATGTGACGTTGGTGTTTCGAACGTGACATGGGTGTGACATGGGTGCTTCGAATGTGACGTGGGCGTAACGTGGGGGCTTCGAACGTGACGTGGGTGTGACGTGGGGGCTTCGAAAGTGACGTGGGTGTGACGTGGGTCATTTGAACGTGACGTGGGCGTGACGTGGGTGATTCCAACGTGACGTGGGGCTTCGAACGTGACGTGGGCGTGACGTGGGCGATTCCGGCGTGACGTGGGGCTTCGAACGTGACGTGGGCGTGATGTGGGTCATTCGAATGTCACTTGGGCGTGACGTGGGGGCTTCGAACGTCACGTGGGCGTGACCTGGGTGATTGGAACGTGACGTGGACGTGACGTGGGTGGTTTCAACGTGACGTGAGCGTCACGTGGGGTCCTCGAACGTGACTTGGGCGTCACGTGGGGTCTTAGAAAGTGACGTGGGCATGACGCGGGTGATTCGAAGGTGACGTGGGTGTGACGCGGGGGCTTCGAACGTGACGTGGGTGTGACGTCGGTACTTTGAATGTGACGTGGGTGTGACCTGGGTCATTGGAACGTGACGTGGGAGTGACGTGGGGGCATCGAACGTGACATAAGGGTGACATGGGTGCTTAGAACGTGACGTGGGCGTGATGCGGGTGATTCCAACGTGACGTGGGGCTTCGAATGTGACGTGGGCGTGAGGTGGGTGATTGGAACGTGACGTGGGCGTGACGTCGGTACTTTGAAAGTGACGTGGGTGTGACCTGGGGGCTTCGAAGGTGACGTAAGGGTGACATGGGTGCTTAGAACGTGACGTGGGCGTCACGTGGGTGATTCCAACGTGACGTGGGGGCTTCGAACGTGACATGGGCGTGACGTGGGTGATTCGAACGTGACGTGGGCGTGACGTCGGTACTTTGAAAGTGACGTGGGTGTGACCTGGGTGATTGGAACGTGACGTGGTAGTGACGTGGGGGCTTCAAACGTGACGTAAGGGTGACATGGGTGCTTAGAACGTGACGTGGGAGTGACGTGGGCGAATCCAACGTGATGTGGGGCTTCGAACGTCACGTGGGCGTGACGTGGGGGCTTCGATCGTGACGTGTGCGTGACCTGGGTGATTGGAACATGACGTGTGCGTGACGTGGGTGGTTTCAACGTGACGTGGGTGTGACGTGGGGGCTTCGGACGTGACGTGGGCCTCACGTGGGGGCTTCGAAAGTGACGTGGGCATGACGTGGGTGAATCGAAGGTGACGTGGGCGTGACGTGGGTGATTCGAACGTGACGTGGGCGTGACGTCAGTACTTTGAATGTGACGTGGGTGTGACCTGGGTGATTGGAACGTGACGTGGGAGTGACGTGGGGGCTTCAAACGTGACGTAAGGGTGACATGGGTGCTTAGAACGTGATGTGGGAGTGATGTGGGTGATTCCAACGTGACGTGGGCTTCGAACGTGACGTGGGCGTGACGTGGGCGATTGGAACGTGACGTGGGCGTGAGGTGGGTGATTCGAAAGTGACGTGGGTGTGACGTGCCTGCTTAGGACGTGACGTGGTCGTGTCGTGGGTGCTTCGAACGTGACGTGGGCATGACATAAGCGCTTCGATCGTGACGTGGGCGTGACGTGTGTGGTTTCAACGTGACGTGGGTGTCACGTGGGTCATCGAACGTGACGTGGGCGTGACGTGTGTGGTTTCAACGTGACGTGGGCGTCACGGGTAGGCTTCGAACGTGACGTGGGCATGACGTGGGTGATTCGAAGGTGACGTGGGCGTGACGTGGGGGCATGGAACGTGACGTGGGTGTGAAGTGGGTGATTCCAACGTGACGTGGGCGTGACGTCGGTACTTTGAATGTGCCGTGGGTGTGACGTGCATGACTCGAACGTGACGTGGGCGTGACGTGGGGGCTTCGAAGTTGACGTGGGCCAGACCTGGGTGATGCGAACGTGACGTGGGTGTGACGTGGGGGCATCGAACGTGACGTGGGCATGACGTAGGGGCTTCAAAAGTGACGTGGGCGTCACGTGGGGGCATCGAACGTGACGTAGGTGTGACGTCGGGGCTTCGAACGTGACGTGGGTGTGACCTGGGTGATTGGAACGTGACGTGGGTGTGACGTGGGGGCTTCGAACGTGACGTGGGTGTGACGTGGGGGCTTCGAACGTGACGTTGGTGTTTCGAACTTGACTTCGGTGTGACGTGGGTGCTTCGGACCTGACGTGGGCGTAACGTGGGGGCTTTGAACATGCCGCGGGAGTGACGTGGATGCTTCGAATGTGACGTTGGTGTTTCGAACGTGACATGGGTGTGACATGGGTGCTTCGAATGTGACGTGGGCGTGACGTGGGGGCTTCGAACCTGACGTGGGTGTGACGTGGGGGCTTCGATCGTGACGTGGGCATGACGTGGGTGATTCGCAGGTGACGTGGGTGTGACCTGGGTCATTTGAACGTGACGTGGGTGTGACGTGGATGCTTCGAATGTGACGTTGGTGTTTCGAACGTGACAGGGGTGTGACGTGGATGCTTCGAACGTGACATGGGCGTGACGTGGGGGATTCCAACGTGACGTGGGCGTGACGTCGGTACTTTGAAAGTGACGTGGGTGTGACCTGGGTGATTGGAACGTGACGTGGTAGTGACATGGGGGCTTCAAACGTGACGTAAGGGTGACATGGGTGCTTAGAACGTGACGTGGGCGTGACGTGGGTGATTGGAACGTGACCTGGGCGTGACGTGGGTGATTGGAATGTGACGTGGGCGTGAGGTTGGTGATTCGAATGTGACGTCGGTGTGACATGCGTGTTTCGGACGTGACGTGGGCATGACATAAGCGCTTCGATCGTGACGTGGGTGTGAGGTGGGTGCTTCGATCGTGACGTGGGCGTCACGTGGGTGATCGAAAAGTAACGTGGGCGTGACGTCGGTTCTTTGAATGTGACGTGGGTGTGACCTGGGTCATTGGAACGTGACGTGGGAGTGACGTGGGGGCTTCAAACGTGACGTGGGCGTGACCTGGGTCATGCGAACGTGACGTGGGCGTGACGTGGGTGATTCCAACGTGACGTGGGGCTTCGAACGTGACGTGGGCGTGACGTGGGTGATTGGAACGTGACGTGGGCGTTACGTCGGTACTTTGAAAGTGACGTGGGAGTGACGTGGGGGCTTCGAACGTGACGTAAGGGCGACATGGGTGCTTAGAACGTGACGTGGGCGTGACGTGGGTGATTCCAACGTGACGTGGGGCTTCGAACGTGACGTGGGCGTGAAGTGGGTAATCGAACGTGACATGGGCGTGACCTGGGTCATGCGAACGTGACGTGGACGTGACGTGGGTGGTTTCAACATGACGTGGGCGTCACGTGGGGGCTTCGGAGGTGACGTGGACGTGACGTGGGGGCTTCGAAAGTGACGTGGGCATGGCGTGGGTGATTCGAAGGTGACGTGGGTGTGACGTGGGGGCTTCAAACGTGACGTGGCCGTGACGTGGGTGATTCGAACGTGACGTGGGCGTGACGTCGGAACTTTGAGTGTGACGTGGGTGTGACCTGGGTCATTTGATCGTGACGTGGGTGTGACGTGGGTGATTCCAACGTGACGTGGGGCTTCGAACGTGACGTGGGCGTGACCTGGGTGATTGGAACGTGACGTGTGTGGTTCCAACGTGACGTGGGTCTGACGTGGGTGCTTCGAACGTGACGTGGGCGTGACATAGGCGCTTCGATCATGACGTGGGCGTGACGTGTGTGGTTTCAACGTGACGTGGGTGTCACGTGGGGCATCGAACGTGACGTGGACGTGACGTCGGTACTTTCAATTTGAGGTTGGTGTGACCTGGGTCATTCGAACGTGACGTACATGTGACGTGGGTGATTCCAACGTGACGTGGGGCTTCGAACGTGACGTGGGAGTGACGTGGGTGATTCCAACGTGACGTGGGGCTTCGAACGTGACGTGGGTGTGACGTGGGTGTTTCGAACGTGACGTGGGCGTGACGTGGGGTCTTCGAACGTGACGTGAGCGCCTCGTGGGGGCATCGAAGTTGACGTGGGCGTGACCTGGGTGATTGGAACGTGAAGTGGGTGTGAGGTGGGGGCTTCGAACGTGACAGGGGTGTGACGTGGGTGCTTGGAACGTGACGTGGGCGTCACGTGGGGGCTTCGAACATGACGTGGATGTGAGGTGGGTGCTTCGGACCTGACGTGGGCGTAACGTGGGGGCTTCGAACCTGACGTGGGTGTGACGTGGGGGCTTCGAATGTGACGTTGGTGTTTCGAACGTGACAGGGGTGTGACGTGGGTGCTTCGAACGTGACGTGGGCGTCACGTGGGGGCTTCGAACATGACGTGGATGTGAGGTGGGTGCTTCGGACGTGACGTGGGCATGACGTGGGGGCTTCGAAAATGATGTGGGTGTGACGTGGGGGCTCCGAACGTGACGTGGGCGTGACATGGGTGCTTAGAACGTGACGTGGGCGTGACGTGGGCGATTCCTACGTGACGTGGGGCTTCGAACGTGACGTGGGCGTGACGTGGGGGCTTCGAACGTCACGTGGGCGTGACGTGGGGGCTTCAAACGTGAAGTGGGCGTGACCTGGGTCATGCTAACGTGACGTGGGTGTGACGTGGGTGATTCCAACGTGACGTGGGGCTTCGAACGTGACGTGGGCGTGACGTGGGTGATTGGAACGTGACGTGGGCGTTACGTCGGTACTTTGAAAGTGACGTGGGAGTGACGTGGGGGCTTCAAACGTGACGTAAGCGTGACATGGGTGCTTAGATCGTGACGTGGGCGTGACGTGGGTGATTCCAACGCCATGTGGGGTCTTCGAACATGACGTGGGCGTGACGTGGGTGATTGGAACGTGACGTGGGCGTGACGTCGGTACTTTGAAAGTGACGTGGGTGTGACCTGGGTCATTGGAACGTGACGTGGGCGTGACGTGGGTGCTTCGAACGTGACGTGGGCGTCACGTGGGTGATTCGAAAGTCACGTGGGCGTGACGTGGGTGCTTCGAACTTGACGTGGGCGTGACATAGGCGCTTCGATCATGACGTGGGCGTGACGTGTGTGGTTTCAACGTGACGTGGGTGTCACGTGGGGCATCGAACGTGACGTGGACGTGGCGTCGGTACTTTCAATTTGAGGTTGGTGTGACCTGGGTCATTCGAACGTGACGTACATGTGACGTGGGTGATTCCAACGTGACGTGGGGCTTCGAACGTGACGTGGGTGTGACCTGGGTGATTGGAACGTGACGTGGGTGTGACGTGGGGGCTTCGAACGTGACGTGGGTGTGACGTGGGGTCTTCGAACGTGACGTTGGTGTTTCGAACTTGACTTCGGTGTGACGTGGGTGCTTCGGACCTGACGTGGGCGTCACGTGGGGGCTTCGAACATGACGTGGTCGTGACGTGGGGGCTTCGGACGTGACGTGGGTGCTTGGAAAATGATGTGGGTGTGACGTGGGGGCATCGAACGTGACGTGGGTGTGACGTCGGTGATTCAAACGTGACGTGGGCGTCACGTGGGGGCTGCGAATGTGACGTTGGTGTTTCGAACGTGACAGGGGTGTGAGGTGGGTGCTTCGAACGTGACGTGGGCGTCACGTGGGGGCTTCGAACATGACGTTGATGTGACGTGGGGGCTTCGGACGTGACGTTGGCGTGACGTCGGTGATTCGAACCTGACGTGGGCGTGACGTGGGGGCTTCGAACGTCACCTGGGTGTGACGTGGGTGTTTCGAACGTGACGTGGGCGTGACGTCGGTACTTTGAATGTGACGTGGGTGTGACGTGGGTCATTCGAACGTGATGTACGTGTGACGTGTGGGCTTCGAACGTGACGTGGGTGTTTCAAAATTAACGTGGGTGTGACGTAGGGGTATCGAACGTGACGTAGGTGTTTCCAAACTGGCGTGGGTGTGACGTCGGTATGTTGAATGTGACGTGGGTGTGACGTGCATGGTTCGAACGTGAGGTGGGTGTTTTAAATGTGAGCTGGGCGTGACGTGGGTCATTCGAACATAACGTAGGTGTGACGTGGGGGCTTCGAACGTGACGTGGGCGTGATGTGGATGCTTCGAATGTGACGCTGGTGTTTCGAACGTGACATGGGTGTGACATGGGTGCTTCGAATGTGACGTGGGTGTGACGTGGGTGATTCGAAGGTGACGTGGGTGTGACGTGGGTCATTTGAACGTGACGTGGGCGTGACGAGGGCGATTCCAACGTGACGTGGGGCTTCGAACGTGACGTGGGCGTGACGTGGGTGATTCGAAAGTCACTTGGGTGTGACCTGGGTGCTTAGAACGTGACGTGGGAGTGACGTGGGGGCTTCCAACGTGACGTAAGGGTGACATGGGTGCTTAGAACGTGACGTGGGAGTGACGTGGGTGATTCCAACGTGACGTGGGCTTCGAACGTGACGTGGGCGTGACGTGGGTGATTGGAACGTGACGTGGGCGTGAGGTGGGTGATTCGAAAGTGACGTGGGTGTGACCTGCGTGTTTCGGATGTGACGTGGGCGTGACGTGGGTGCTTCGAACGTGACGTGGGCATGACATAAGCGCTTCGATCGTGACGTGGGCGTGACGTGTGTGGTTTCAACGTGACGTGGGTGTCACGTGGGGCATCGAACGTGACGTGGGCGTGCCGTGTGTGGTTTCAACGTGACGTGGGCGTCACGTGGGGGCTTCGAAAGTGATGTGGACGTCACGTGGGTGATTCGAAGGTGACGTGGGTGTGACGTGGGGGCTTCGAACGTGACCTGGGTGTGAGGTGGGTGTTTCGAACGTGACGTGGGCGTGACGTCGGTACTTTGAATGTGACGTGGGTGTGACCTGGGTCATTGGAACGTGACGTGGGAGTGACGCGGGGGCTTAGAACGTGACGTAAGGGTGACATGGGTGCTTAGAACGTGACGTGGGCGTGACGTGGGGGATTCCAACGTGACGTGGGGCTTCGAACGTGACGTGGGCGTTTTGTGGGTGATTCGAATGTCACTTGGGCGTGACGTGGGGGCTTCGAACGTCACGTGGGCGTGACGTGGGGGCTTCGATGTTGACGTGGGCGTGACCTGGGTGATTGGAACGTGACGTGGACGTGACGTGGGTCGTTTCAACGTGACGTGAGCGTCACGTGGGGTCCTCGAACGTGACTTGGGCGTCACGTGGGGTCTTCGAAAGTGACGTGGGCATGACGCGGGTGATTCGAAGGTGACATGGGTGTGACGTGGGGGCTTCGAACGTGACGTGGGTGTGACGTGGGGGCTTTGAATGTGACGTGGGTGTGACCTGGGTCATTTGAACGTGACGTGGGAGTGACGTGGGGGCATCGATCGTGACATAAGGGTGACATGGGTGCTTAGAACGTGACGTGGGCGTGATGCGGGTGATTCCAACGTGACGTGGGGCTTCGAATGTGACGTGGGCGTGAGGTGGGTGATTGGAACGTGACGTGGGCGTGACGTCGGTACTTTGAAAGTGACGTGGGTGTGACCTGGGGGCTTCGAAGGTGAGATAAGGGCGACATGGGTGCTTAGAACGTGACGTGGGCGTGACGTGGGTGATTCCAACGTGACGTGGGGGCTTCGAACGTGACATGGGCGTGACGTGGGTGATTCCAACGTGACGTGGGTGTGACGTCGGTACTTTGAAAGTGACGTGGGTGTGACCTGGGTGATTGGAACGTGACGTGGTAGTGACGTGGGGGCTTCAAACATGACGTAAGGGTGACATGGGTGCTTAGAACGTGACGTGGGCGTGACGTGGGTGATTGGAACGTGACGTGGGCGTGACGTGGGTGATTGGAACGTGACGTGGGCGTGAGGTTGGTGATTCGAAAGTGACGTCGGTGTGACATGCGTGTTTCGGACGTGACGTGGGCATGACATAAGCGCTTCGATCGTGACGTGGGTGTGAGGTGGGTGCTTCGAACGTGACGTGGGCGTCACGTGGGTGATCGAAACGTAACGTGGGCGTGACGTCGGTTCTTTGAATGTGACGTGGGTGTGACCTGGGTCATTGGAACGTGACGTGGGAGTGACGTGGGGGCTTCAAACGTGACGTGGGCGTGACCTGGGTCATGCGAACGTGACGTGGGTGTGACGTGGGTGTTTCCAACGTGACGTGGGGCTTCGAACGTGACGTGGGCGTGACGTGGGTGATTGGAACGTGACGTGGGCGTGACGTCGGTACTTTGAAAGTGACGTGGGAGTGACGTGGGGGCTTCGAACGTGACGTAAGGGTGACATGGGTGCTTAGAACGTGACGTGGGCGTGACGTGGGTGATTCCAACGTGACGTGGGGCTTCGAACGTGACGTGGGCGTGATGTGGGGGCATCGAACGTGACATGGGCGTGACCTGGGTCATGCGAACGTGACGTGGACGTGACGTGGGTGGTTTCAACATGACGTGGGCGTCACGTGGGGGCTTCGGAGGTGACGTGGACGTGACGTGGGGGCTTCGAAAGTGACGTGGGCATGGCGTGGGTGATTCGAAGGTGACGTGGGTGTGACGTGGGGGCTTCAAACGTGACGTGGCCGTGACGTGGGTGATTCGAACGTGACGTGGGCGTGACGTCGGAACTTTGAATGTGACGTGGGTGTGACCTGGGTCATTTGATCGTGACGTGGGTGTGACGTGGGTGATTCCAACGTGACGTGGGGCTTCGAACGTGACGTGGGCGTGACCTGGGTGATTGGAACGTGACGTGGGCGTGACGTCGGTACTTTGAAAGTGACGTGGGAGTGACATGGGGGCTTCAAACGTGACGTAAGGGTGACATGGGTGCTTAGAACGTGACGTGGGCGTGACGTGGGTGATTCCAACGTCATGTGGGGTATTCGAACGTGACGTGGGCGTGACGTGGGTGATTCGAACGTGACGTGGGCGTGACGTCGGTACTTTGAATGTGACGTGGGTGTGACCTGGGTCATTGGAACGTGACGTGGGAGTGACGTGGGGGCTTCAAACGTGACGTAAGGGTGACATGGGCGCTTAGAACGTGACGTGGGCGTGACGTGGGTGATTCGAATATGACGTGGGCGTGACGTGGGTGATTCGAAAGTGACGTTGGTGTGACGTGGGTGTTTCGGACGTGACGTGTCCGTGACGTGGATGCTTCGAACGTGACGTTGGTGTTTCGAACGTGACATGGGTGTGGCGTGGGGGCTTCGAACGTGACGTGGGCGTGACATAGGCGCTTCGACCATGACGTGGGTGTGACGTCGGTACTTTCAATGTGACGTGGGTGTGACCTGGGTCATTGGAACGTGACGTGGGAGTGACGTGGGGGCTTCGAACGTGATGTAAGTGTGACATGGGTGCTTAGAACGTGACGTGGGCGTGACGTGGGTGATTCCAACGTGACGTGGGAGCTTCGAATGAGACGTGGGCGGGATGTGGGTGATTCGAAGCTGACGTGGGTGTGACGTGGGGTCTTCGAACGTCACGTGGGCGTGACGTGGGGGCTTCGAACGTGACGTGGGCGTGACCTGGGTGATTGGAACGTGACGTGGACGTGACGTGGGTGGTTTCAACGTGACGTGGGCGTCACGTGGGGGCTTCGGAGGTGACGTGGGCCTCACGTGGGGGCTTCGAACGTGACGTGGGCGTGACCTGGGTGATTGGAACGTGACGTGGACGTGACGTGGGTGGTTTCAACGTGACGTGGGCGTCACGTGGGGGCTTCGGAGGTGACGTGGGCCTCACGTGCGGGCTTCGAAAGTGACGTGGGCATGGCGTGGGTGATTCGAAGGTGACGTGAGTGTGACGTGGGGGCTTCGAACGTGACGTGGGCGTGACGTGGGTGATTCGAACGTGACGTGGGCGTGACGTCGGTACTTTGAATGTGACGTGGGCGTGACCTGGGTCATTTGATCGTGACGTGGGAGTGACGTGGGTGATTCGAACGTGACGTAAGGGTGACATGGGTGCTTAGAACGTGACGTGGGTGTGACGTGGGCGATTCCAACGTGACGTGGGGCTTCGAACGTGACGTGGGCGTGACGTGGGTGATTCGAACGTGACGTGGGCGTCACGTCGGTACTTTGAAAGTGACGTGGGAGTGACGTGGGGGCCTCAAATGTGACGTAAGGGTGACATGGGTGCTTAGAACGTGGCGTGGGCGTGACGTGGGTGATTCCAACCTGACGTGGGGGCTTCGAACGTGACGTGGGCGTGACGTGGGTGATTCGAATATGACGTGGGCGTGACGTGGGTGATTCGAATGTGACGTTGGTGTGACGTGGGTGTTTCGGACGTGACGTGGGCGTGACGTGGATGCTTCGAACGTGACGTTGGTGTTTCGAACATGACGTGGGTGTGACGTGGGTGCTTCAAACGTGACGTGGGCGTGACATAGGCGCTTCGATCATGACGTGGGCGTGACGTGTGTGGTTTCAACGTGACGTGGGTGTCACGTGGGGCATCGAACGTGACGTGGACGTGACGTCGGTACTTTCAATTTGAGGTTGGTGTGACCTGGGTCATTAGAACGTGACGTACATGTGACGTGGGTGATTCCAACGTGACGTGGGGCTTCGAACGTGACGTGGGTGTGACCTGGGTGATTGGAACGTGACGTGGGTGTGACGTGGGAGCTTCGAACGTGACGTTGGTGTTTCGAACTTGACTTCGGTGTAACGTGCGTGATACGGACGTGACGTGGGCGTGACGTGCGGGCTTCGAAAATGTTGTGGGTGTGAGATGGGGTCTTCCAACGTGACGTGGACGTGACGTGGTACTTTACATTTGACGTGGGTGTGACCTGGGTCAATCGAACGTGACGTGGGTGTGACGTGGGGGCTTCGAATGTGACGTGGGCGTGACGTGGTGATTCGAATGTGACGTGGGTGTGACGTCGGTACTTTGAATGTGACGTGGGCGTCACGTGGGGGCATCGAACGTGACGTGGACGTGACCTGGGTGATTGGAACGCGACGTGGGTGTGACGTGGGGGTTTCGAACGTGACGTGGGTGTGACGTGGGTGTTTCGAACCTGACGTTGGTATTTCGAACGTGACGCGGGTGTGACGTGGGTGCTTTGAATGCGACGTTGGTGTTTCGAACGTGACAGGGGTGTGACGTGGGTGCTTCGAATGTGACGTGGGTGTTTCGAACGTGACGTGGGTGTGACGTGGGTGATTCCAACGTGACGTGGGGCTTTGAACGTGACGTGGGCGTGACGTGGGTGATTCGAATGTGACGTGGGCGTGACGTGGGGGCTTCGAACGTCACGTGAGCGTCACGTGGGGGCATCGAGTTTGACATGGGCGTGACCTGGGGGATTGGAACGTGACGTGGGCGTGACGTGGGTGATTCCAACGTGACGTGGGGCTTTGAACATGACGTGGGCGTGACGTGGGGGCTTCGAACGTCACGTGAGCGTCACGTGGGGGCATCGAGTTTGACATGGGCGTGACCTGGGGGATTGGAACGTGAAGTGGGTGTGACGTGGGTGTTTCGAACGTGACGTTGGTGTTTCGAACTTGACTTCGGTGTGACGTGGGTGCTTCGGACCTGACGTGGGCGTAACATGCGGGCTTCGAACATGACGCGGGAGTGACGTGGATGCTTCAAATGTGACGTTGGTGTTTCGAACGTGACGGGGTGTGACGTGGGTGCTTGGAACGTGACGTGGGCGTCACGTGGGGGCTTCGAACATGACGTGGATGTGACGTGGGTGTTTCGGACGTGACGTGGGCGTGACGTTGATGCTTCGAACGTGACGTGGGAGTTTCAAACGTGACGTGGGTGTGACGTGGGTTCTTCGAACGTGACGTGAGCGTGACATAGGCGCTTCGATCATGACGTGGGCGTGACGTGTGTGGTTTCAACGTGACGTGGGTGTCACGTGGGGCATCGAACGTGACGTGGACGTCACGTCGGTACTTTCAATTTGAGGTTGGTGTGATCTGGGTCATTCGAACGTGACGTACATGTGACGTGGGTGATTCCAACGTGACGTGGGGCTTCGAACGTGACGTGGGCGTGACGTGGGTGATTCGAATGTGACGTGGGCGTGAGGTGGGGGCTTCGAACGTGACGTGGGTGTGACGTGGGGGCTTCGAAGTTGACGTGGGCATGGCGTGGGTGATTGGAACGTGAAGTGGGTGTGACGTGGGGGCTTCGAACGTGAAATGGGTGTGACGTGGGTGTTTCGAACGTGACGTTGGTGTTTCGAACGTGACGTGGGTGTGACGTGGGTGCTTTGAACGTGACGTGGGCGTCACGTGGGGGCTTCGAACATGACGTGGGTGTGACGTGGGGGCTTCGGACGTGACGTGGGCATGACGTGGGGGCTTCGAAAATGATGTGGGTGTGACGTGAGGGCATCGAACGTGACGTGGGCGTGACGTGGGGGCTTCGAACGTCACGTGTGCGTGACGTGGTACTTTACATTTGACGTGGGTGGGACCTGGGTCAATCGAACGTGACGTGGGTGTGACATGGGTGTTTCGAACCTGACGTTGGTTTTTCGAACGTGACGTGGGTGTGACGTGGGTGCATCGGACGTGACGTGGGCGTAACGTGGGGGCTACGAACATTACGCGGGTGTGACGTGGATGCTTCGAATGCGACGGTGTTTCGAACGTGACATGGGTGTGACGTGGGTGCTTGGAACGTGACGTGGGCGTCACGTGGGGGCTTCGAACATGACGTGGGTGTGACGTGGGGAATCGATCGTGACGTGGACGTGACGTCGGTACTTTATACCTGATGGGGGTGTGACCTTGGTCATTGGAACGTGACGTGGGTGTGACGTGGGGGCTTCGAACGTGACGTGGGCATGACGTGGGTGATTCGAACGTGACGTGGGCGTGACGTGGGGGCATCGAACGTGACGTGGGAGTGACGTGGGGTCTTCGAACGTGACGTGGGTGTGACGTGGGGGCTTCGAATGTGACGTGGGCGTGACGTGGGGGCTTCGAACGTGACGTGGGCATGACGTGGGAGCTTCGAAAGTGACGTGGGTGTGAGGTGGGTGATTCCAACGTGACGTGGGCGTGACGTCGGTACTTTGAATGTGACGTGGGTGTGACGTGGGTCATTCGAACGTGATGTACGTGTGACGTGTGGGCTTCCAATGTGACGTGGGTGTTTCAAAACTAACGTGGGTGTGACGTAGGGGTATCGAACGTGACGTAGGTGTTTCCAAACTGACGTGGGTGTGACGTCGGTATGTTGAATGTGACGTGGGTGTGACGGTCATGGTTCGAACGTGAGGTGGGTGTTTTAAATGTGAGCTGGGCGTGACGTGGGTCATTCGAAAGTGATGTGGGTATGACGTGGGTCATTTGAACGTGACGTGGGCGTGACGTGGGTGATTGGAATGTGACGTGGGCGTGACGTGGGGGCTTCGAACGCCACGTGAGCGTCACGTGAGGGCATCGAGTTTGACATGGGCATGACGTGGGTGATTCGAACGTGACGTGGGCGTGACGTGGGGGCATCTAACGTGACGTGGGCGTGACGTGGGGGCTTCGAACGTGACGTGGGCGTGACGTGGGGGCTTCGAACGTGACGTGGGTGTCACGTGGGGCATCGAACGTGACGTGGACGTGGCGTCGGTACTTTCAATTTGAGGTTGGTGTGACCTGGGTCATTCGAACGTGACGTACATGTGACGTGGGTGATTCCAACGTGACGTGGGGCTTCGAACGTGACGTGGGTGTGACCTGGGTGATTGGAACGTGACGTGGGTGTGACGTGGGGGCTTCGAACGTGACGTGGGTGTGACGTGGGGTCTTCGAACGTGACGTTGGTGTTTCGAACTTGACTTCGGTGTGACGTGGGTGCTTCGGACCTGACGTGGGCGTCACGTGGGGGCTTCGAACATGACGTGGTCGTGACGTGGGGGCTTCGGACGTGACGTGGGTGCTTGGAAAATGATGTGGGTGTGACGTGGGGGCATCGAACGTGACGTGGGTGTGACGTCGGTGATTCAAACGTGACGTGGGCGTCACGTGGGGGCTGCGAATGTGACGTTGGTGTTTCGAACGTGACAGGGGTGTGAGGTGGGTGCTTCGAACGTGACGTGGGCGTCACGTGGGGGCTTCGAACATGACGTTGATGTGACGTGGGGGCTTCGGACGTGACGTTGGCGTGACGTCGGTGATTCGAACCTGACGTGGGCGTGACGTGGGGGCTTCGAACGTCACCTGGGTGTGACGTGGGTGTTTCGAACGTGACGTGGGCGTGACGTCGGTACTTTGAATGTGACGTGGGTGTGACGTGGGTCATTCGAACGTGATGTACGTGTGACGTGTGGGCTTCGAACGTGACGTGGGTGTTTCAAAATTAACGTGGGTGTGACGTAGGGGTATCGAACGTGACGTAGGTGTTTCCAAACTGGCGTGGGTGTGACGTCGGTATGTTGAATGTGACGTGGGTGTGACGTGCATGGTTCGAACGTGAGGTGGGTGTTTTAAATGTGAGCTGGGCGTGACGTGGGTCATTCGAACATAACGTAGGTGTGACGTGGGGGCTTCGAACGTGACGTGGGCGTGATGTGGATGCTTCGAATGTGACGCTGGTGTTTCGAACGTGACATGGGTGTGACATGGGTGCTTCGAATGTGACGTGGGTGTGACGTGGGTGATTCGAAGGTGACGTGGGTGTGACGTGGGTCATTTGAACGTGACGTGGGCGTGACGAGGGCGATTCCAACGTGACGTGGGGCTTCGAACGTGACGTGGGCGTGACGTGGGTGATTCGAAAGTCACTTGGGCGTGACCTGGGTGCTTAGAACGTGACGTGGGAGTGACGTGGGGGCTTCCAACGTGACGTAAGGGTGACATGGGTGCTTAGAACGTGACGTGGGAGTGACGTGGGTGATTCCAACGTGACGTGGGCTTCGAACGTGACGTGGGCGTGACGTGGGTGATTGGAACGTGACGTGGGCGTGAGGTGGGTGATTCGAAAGTGACGTGGGTGTGACCTGCGTGTTTCGGATGTGACGTGGGCGTGACGTGGGTGCTTCGAACGTGACGTGGGCATGACATAAGCGCTTCGATCGTGACGTGGGCGTGACGTGTGTGGTTTCAACGTGACGTGGGTGTCACGTGGGGCATCGAACGTGACGTGGGCGTGCCGTGTGTGGTTTCAACGTGACGTGGGCGTCACGTGGGGGCTTCGAAAGTGATGTGGACGTCACGTGGGTGATTCGAAGGTGACGTGGGTGTGACGTGGGGGCTTCGAACGTGACCTGGGTGTGAGGTGGGTGCATCGGACGTGACGTGGGCGTGACGTCGGTACTTTGAATGTGACGTGGGTGTGACCTGGGTCATTGGAACGTGACGTGGGAGTGACGCGGGGGCTTAGAACGTGACGTAAGGGTGACATGGGTGCTTAGAACGTGACGTGGGCGTGACGTGGGGGATTCCAACGTGACGTGGGGCTTCGAACGTGACGTGGGCGTTTTGTGGGTGATTCGAATGTCACTTGGGCGTGACGTGGGGGCTTCGAACGTCACGTGGGCGTGACGTGGGGGCTTCGATGTTGACGTGGGCGTGACCTGGGTGATTGGAACGTGACGTGGACGTGACGTGGGTGGTTTCAACGTGACGTGAGCGTCACGTGGGGTCCTCGAACGTGACTTGGGCGTCACGTGGGGTCTTCGAAAGTGACGTGGGCATGACGCGGGTGATTCGAAGGTGACATGGGTGTGACGTGGGGGCTTCGAACGTGACGTGGGTGTGACGTGGGGGCTTTGAATGTGACGTGGGTGTGACCTGGGTCATTTGAACGTGACGTGGGAGTGACGTGGGGGCATCGAACGTGACATAAGGGTGACATGGGTGCTTAGAACGTGACGTGGGCGTGATGCGGGTGATTCCAACGTGACGTGGGGCTTCGAATGTGACGTGGGCGTGAGGTGGGTGATTGGAACGTGACGTGGGCGTGACGTCGGTACTTTGAAAGTGACGTGGGTGTGACCTGGGGGCTTCGAAGGTGACGTAAGGGCGACATGGGTGCTTAGAACGTGACGTGGGCGTGACGTGGGTGATTCCAACGTGACGTGGGGGCTTCGAACGTGACATGGGCGTGACGTGGGTGATTCCAACGTGACGTGGGCGTGACGTCGGTACTTTGAAAGTGACGTGGGTGTGACCTGGGTGATTGGAACGTGACGTGGTAGTGACGTGGGGGCTTCAAACGTGACGTAAGGGTGACATGGGTGCTTAGAACGTGACGTGGGCGTGACGTGGGTGATTGGAACGTGACGTGGGCGTGACGTGGGTGATTGGAACGTGACGTGGGCGTGAGGTTGGTGATTCGAAAGTGACGTCGGTGTGACATGCGTGTTTCGGACGTGACGTGGGCATGACATAAGCGCTTCGATCGTGACGTGGGTGTGAGGTGGGTGCTTCGAACGTGACGTGGGCGTCACGTGGGTGATCGAAACGTAACGTGGGCGTGACGTCGGTTCTTTGAATGTGACGTGGGTGTGACCTGGGTCATTGGAACGTGACGTGGGAGTGACGTGGGGGCTTCAAACGTGACGTGGGCGTGACCTGGGTCATGCGAACGTGACGTGGGTGTGACGTGGGTGTTTCCAACGTGACGTGGGGCTTCGAACGTGACGTGGGCGTGACGTGGGTGATTGGAACGTGACGTGGGCGTGACGTCGGTACTTTGAAAGTGACGTGGGAGTGACGTGGGGGCTTCGAACGTGACGTAAGGGTGACATGGGTGCTTAGAACGTGACGTGGGCGTGACGTGGGTGATTCCAACGTGACGTGGGGCTTCGAACGTGACGTGGGCGTGATGTGGGGGCATCGAACGTGACATGGGCGTGACCTGGGTCATGCGAACGTGACGTGGACGTGACGTGGGTGGTTTCAACATGACGTGGGCGTCACGTGGGGGCTTCGGAGGTGACGTGGACGTGACGTGGGGGCTTCGAAAGTGACGTGGGCATGGCGTGGGTGATTCGAAGGTGACGTGGGTGTGACGTGGGGGCTTCAAACGTGACGTGGCCGTGACGTGGGTGATTCGAACGTGACGTGGGCGTGACGTCGGAACTTTGAATGTGACGTGGGTGTGACCTGGGTCATTTGATCGTGACGTGGGTGTGACGTGGGTGATTCCAACGTGACGTGGGGCTTCGAACGTGACGTGGGCGTGACCTGGGTGATTGGAACGTGACGTGGGCGTGACGTCGGTACTTTGAAAGTGACGTGGGAGTGACATGGGGGCTTCAAACGTGACGTAAGGGTGACATGGGTGCTTAGAACGTGACGTGGGCGTGACGTGGGTGATTCCAACGTCATGTGGGGTATTCGAACGTGACGTGGGCGTGACGTGGGTGATTCGAACGTGACGTGGGCGTGACGTCGGTACTTTGAATGTGACGTGGGTGTGACCTGGGTCATTGGAACGTGACGTGGGAGTGACGTGGGGGCTTCAAACGTGACGTAAGGGTGACATGGGCGCTTAGAACGTGACGTGGGCGTGACGTGGGTGATTCGAATATGACGTGGGCGTGACGTGGGTGATTCGAAAGTGACGTTGGTGTGACGTGGGTGTTTCGGACGTGACGTGGGCGTGACGTGGATGCTTCGAACGTGACGTTGGTGTTTCGAACGTGACATGGGTGTGGCGTGGGGGCTTCGAACGTGACGTGGGCGTGACATAGGCGCTTCGACCATGACGTGGGTGTGACGTCGGTACTTTCAATGTGACGTGGGTGTGACCTGGGTCATTGGAACGTGACGTGGGAGTGACGTGGGGGCTTCGAACGTGATGTAAGTGTGACATGGGTGCTTAGAACGTGACGTGGGCGTGACGTGGGTGATTCCAACGTGACGTGGGAGCTTCGAATGAGACGTGGGCGGGATGTGGGTGATTCGAAGCTGACGTGGGTGTGACGTGGGGGCTTCGAACGTCACGTGGGCGTGACGTGGGGGCTTCGAACGTGACGTGGGCGTGACCTGGGTGATTGGAACGTGACGTGGACGTGACGTGGGTGGTTTCAACGTGACGTGGGCGTCACGTGGGGGCTTCGGAGGTGACGTGGGCCTCACGTGGGGGCTTCGAAAGTGACGTGGGCATGGCGTGGGTGATTCGAAGGTGACGTGAGTGTGACGTGGGGGCTTCGAACGTGACGTGGGCGTGACGTGGGTGATTCGAACGTGACGTGGGCGTGACGTCGGAACTTTGAATGTGACGTGGGCGTGACCTGGGTCATTTGATCGTGACGTGGGAGTGACGTGGGTGATTCGAACGTGACGTAAGGGTGACATGGGTGCTTAGAACGTGACGTGGGTGTGACGTGGGCGATTCCAACGTGACGTGGGGCTTCGAACGTGACGTGGGCGTGACGTGGGTGATTCGAACGTGACGTGGGCGTCACGTCGGTACTTTGAAAGTGACGTGGGAGTGACGTGGGGGCCTCAAATGTGACGTAAGGGTGACATGGGTGCTTAGAACGTGGCGTGGGCGTGACGTGGGTGATTCCAACCTGACGTGGGTGATTCGAACGTGACGTGGGCGTGACGTGGGTGATTCGAATATGACGTGGGCGTGACGTGGGTGATTCGAATGTGACGTTGGTGTGACGTGGGTGTTTCGGACGTGACGTGGGCGTGACGTGGATGCTTCGAACGTGACGTTGGTGTTTCGAACATGACGTGGGTGTGACGTGGGTGCTTCGAACGTGACGTGGGCGTGACATAGGCGCTTCGATCATGACGTGGGCGTGACGTGTGTGGTTTCAACGTGACGTGGGTGTCACGTGGGGCATCGAACGTGACGTGGACGTGACGTCGGTACTTTCAATTTGAGGTTGGTGTGACCTGGGTCATTAGAACGTGACGTACATGTGACGTGGGTGATTCCAACGTGACGTGGGGCTTCGAACGTGACGTGGGTGTGACCTGGGTGATTGGAACGTGACGTGGGTGTGACGTGGGAGCTTCGAACGTGACGTTGGTGTTTCGAACTTGACTTCGGTGTAACGTGCGTGATACGGACGTGACGTGGGCGTGACGTGGGGGCTTCGAAAATGTTGTGGGTGTGAGATGGGGTCTTCCAACGTGACGTGGACGTGACGTGGTACTTTACATTTGACGTGGGTGTGACCTGGGTCAATCGAACGTGACGTGGGTGTGACGTGGGGGCTTCGAATGTGACGTGGGCGTGACGTGGTGATTCGAATGTGACGTGGGTGTGACGTCGGTACTTTGAATGTGACGTGGGCGTCACGTGGGGGCATCGAACGTGACGTGGACGTGACCTGGGTGATTGGAACGCGACGTGGGTGTGACGTGGGGGTTTCGAACGTGACGTGGGTGTGACGTGGGTGTTTCGAACCTGACGTTGGTATTTCGAACGTGACGCGGGTGTGACGTGGGTGCTTTGAATGCGACGTTGGTGTTTCGAACGTGACAGGGGTGTGACGTGGGTGCTTCGAATGTGACGTGGGTGTTTCGAACGTGACGTGGGTGTGACGTGGGTGATTCCAACGTGACGTGGGGCTTTGAACGTGACGTGGGCGTGACGTGGGTGATTCGAATGTGACGTGGGCGTGACGTGGGGGCTTCGAACGTCACGTGAGCGTCACGTGGGGGCATCGAGTTTGACATGGGCGTGACCTGGGGGATTGGAACGTGACGTGGGCGTGACGTGGGTGATTCCAACGTGACGTGGGGCTTTGAACATGACGTGGGCGTGACGTGGGGGCTTCGAACGTCACGTGAGCGTCACGTGGGGGCATCGAGTTTGACATGGGCGTGACCTGGGGGATTGGAACGTGAAGTGGGTGTGACGTGGGTGTTTCGAACGTGACGTTGGTGTTTCGAACTTGACTTCGGTGTGACGTGGGTGCTTCGGACCTGACGTGGGCGTAACATGCGGGCTTCGAACATGACGCGGGAGTGACGTGGATGCTTCAAATGTGACGTTGGTGTTTCGAACGTGACGGGGTGTGACGTGGGTGCTTGGAACGTGACGTGGGCGTCACGTGGGGGCTTCGAACATGACGTGGATGTGACGTGGGTGTTTCGGACGTGACGTGGGCGTGACGTTGATGCTTCGAACGTGACGTGGGAGTTTCAAACGTGACGTGGGTGTGACGTGGGTTCTTCGAACGTGACGTGAGCGTGACATAGGCGCTTCGATCATGACGTGGGCGTGACGTGTGTGGTTTCAACGTGACGTGGGTGTCACGTGGGGCATCGAACGTGACGTGGACGTCACGTCGGTACTTTCAATTTGAGGTTGGTGTGACCTGGGTCATTCGAACGTGACGTACATGTGACGTGGGTGATTCGAACGTGACGTGGGGCTTCGAACGTGACGTGGGCGTGACGTGGGTGATTCGAATGTGACGTGGGCGTGAGGTGGGGGCTTCGAACGTGACGTGGGTGTGACGTGGGGGCTTCGAAGTTGACGTGGGCATGGCGTGGGTGATTGGAACGTGAAGTGGGTGTGACTTGGGGGCTTCGAACGTGAAATGGGTGTGACGTGGGTGTTTCGAACGTGACGTTGGTGTTTCGAACGTGACGTGGGTGTGACGTGGGTGCTTTGAACGTGACGTGGGCGTCACGTGGGGGCTTCGAACATGACGTGGGTGTGACGTGGGGGCTTCGGACGTGACGTGGGCATGACGTGGGGGCTTCGAAAATGATGTGGGTGTGACGTGAGGGCATCGAACGTGACGTGGGCGTGACGTGCGGGCTTCGAACGTCACGTGTGCGTGACGTGGTACTTTACATTTGACGTGGGTGGGACCTGGGTCAATCGAACGTGACGTGGGTGTGACATGGGGGCTTCGAACGTGACGTGGGTGTGACATGGGTGTTTCGAACCTGACGTTGGTATTTCGAACGTGACGTGGGTGTGACGTGGGTGCATCGGACGTGACGTGGGCGTAACGTGGGGGCTACGAACATTACGCGGGTGTGACGTGGATGCTTCGAATGCGACGGTGTTTCGAACGTGACATGGGTGTGACGTGGGTGCTTGGAACGTGACGTGGGCGTCACGTGGGGGCTTCGAACATGACGTGGGTGTGACGTGGGGAATCGATCGTGACGTGGACGTGACGTCGGTACTTTATACCTGATGGGGGTATGACCTTGGTCATTGGAACGTGACGTGGGTGTGACGTGGGGGCTTCGAACGTGACGTGGGCATGACGTGGGTGATTCGAACGTGACGTGGGCGTGACGTGGGGGCATCGAACGTGACGTGGGAGTGACGTGGGGTCTTCGAACGTGACGTGGGTGTGACGTGGGGGCTTCGAATGTGACGTGGGCGTGACGTGGGGGCTTCGAACGTGACGTGGGCATGACGTGGGAGCTTCGAAAGTGACGTGGGTGTGAGGTGGGTGATTCCAACGTGACGTGGGCGTGACGTCGGTACTTTGAATGTGACGTGGGTGTGACGTGGGTCATTCGAACGTGATGTACGTGTGACGTGTGGGCTTCCAATGTGACGTGGGTGTTTCAAAACTAACGTGGGTGTGACGTAGGGGTATCGAACGTGACGTAGGTGTTTCCAAACTGACGTGGGTGTGACGTCGGTATGTTGAATGTGACGTGGGTGTGACGTGCATGGTTCGAACGTGAGATGGGTGTTTTAAATGTGAGCTGGGCGTGACGTGGGTCATTCGAAAGTGATGTGGATATGACGTGGGTCATTTGAACGTGACGTGGGCGTGACGTGGGTGATTGGAATGTGACGTGGGCGTGACGTGGGGGCTTCGAACGCCACGTGAGCGTCACGTGGGGGCATCGAGTTTGACATGGGCATGACGTGGGTGATTCGAACGTGACGTGGGCGTGACGTGGGGGCATCGAACGTGACGTGGGCGTGACGTGGGGTCTTCGAACGTGACGTGGGCGTGACGTGGGGGCTTCGCACGTGACGTGGGCGTGACGTCAGTACTTTGAATGTGACGTGGGTGTGACCTGGGTGATTTGAACGTTACGTGGGCATGACGTGGGTGGTTCGAAAGTGACGTGGGCGTGACGTGGGTACTTTACATTTGACGTGGCTGTGACCTGGGTGATGCGAACGTGACGTGGGCGTGACGTGGGGGCTTCGGAGGTGATGTGGGCCTCACGTGGGGGCTTCGAAAGTGACGTGGACGTCACGTGGGTGATTCGAAGGTGACGTGCGTGTGACCTGGGTCATTGGAACGTGACGTGGGAGTGACGCGGGGGCTTCGAACGTGACGTAAGGGTGACATGGGTGCTTAGAACGTGACGTGGGCGTGACGTGGGGGCGATTCCAACGTGACGTGGGGCTTCCAACGTGACGTGGGCGTGATGTGGGTGATTCGAATGTCACTTGGGCGTGACGTGGGGGCTTCGAACGTCACGTGGGCGTGACGTGGGGGCTTCGATGTTGACGTGGGCGTGACCTGGGTGATTGGAACGTGACGTGGACGTGACGTGGGTGGTTTCAACGTCACGTGAGTGTCACGTGGGGTCCTCGAACGTGACTTGGGCGTCACGTGGGTCTTCGAAAGTGACGTGGGCATGACGCGGGTGATTCGAAGGTGACGTGGGTGTGACGTGGGGGCTTCGAACGTGACGTGGGTGTGACGTCGGTACTTTCAATGTGACGTGGGTGTGACCTGGGTCATTTGAACGTGACGTGGGAGTGACGTGGGGGCATCGAACGTGACATAAGGCTGACATGGGTGCTTAGAACGTGACGTGGGCGTGACGTGGGCGATTCCAACGTGACGTGGGGCTTCTAATGCGACGTGGGCGTGACGTGGGTGATTCGAATGTTACGTGGGCGTGACGTGGGGGCTTCGAACGTCACGTGGGCGTGACGTGGGGGCTTCGATGTTGACGTGGGCGTGACCTGGGTGATTGGAACGTGACGTGGACGTGACGTGGGTGGTTTCAACGTCACGTGAGTGTCACGTGGGGTCCTCGAACGTGACTTGGGCGTCACGTGGGGTCTTCGAAAGTGACGTGGGCATGACGTGGGTGATTCGAAGGTGACGTGGGTGTGACGTGGGGGCTTCGAACGTGACGTGGGTGTGACGTCGGTACTTTCAATGTGACGTGGGTGTGACCTGGGTCATTTGAACGTGACGTGGGAGTGACGTGGGGGCATCGAACGTGACATAAGGCTGACATGGGTGCTTAGAACGTGACGTGGGCGTGACGTGGGTGTTTCGAACGTGACGTGGGGCTTCTAATGCGACGTGGGCGTGACGTGGGTGATTCGAATGTTACGTGGGCGTGACGTGGGGGCTTCGAACGTGACGTGACGTGACGTGGTACTTTACATTTGACGTGGGTGTGACCTGGGTCAATCGAACGTGACGTGGGTGTGACGTGGGGGCTTCGAATGTGACGTGGGCGTGACGTGGGGGCTTCGAATGTGACGTGGGCGTGACGTGGGGGCTTCGAACGTCACGTGGGCGTCACGTGGGGGCATCGAACGTGACGTGGGCGTGACCTGGGTGATTGGAACGTGATGTGGGTGTGACGTGGGGGCTTCGAACGTGACGTGGGTGTGACGTGGGTGCATCGGACGTGACGTGGGCGTCACGTAGGGGCTTCGAACATGACCTGGGTGTGACGTGGGGGCATCGATCGTGACGTGGACGTGACGTCGGTACTTTATACCTGATGGGGGTGTGACGTGGGTCATTCGAACGTGACGTGGGTGTGACGTGGGGGCTTCGAACGTGACGTGGGTGTTTCAAAACTAACGTGGGTGTGACGTAGGGGTATCGAACGTGACATAGGTGTTTCCAAACTGAATTGGGTGTGACGTCGCTATGCTGAATGTGACGTGGGTGTGACGTGCATGGTTCGAACGTGAGGTGGGTGTTTTAAATGTGAGCTGGGCGTGACGTGGGTCATTCGAACATGACGTAGGTGTGACGTGGGGGCTTCGAACGTGACTTGGGCGTCACGTGGGGGCTTCGAAAGTGACGTGGACGTCACGTGGGTGATTCGAAGGTAACGTGGGTGTGAGGTGGGGGCTTGAAACGTGACCTGGGTGTGACGTGGGGGCTTCAAACGTGACGTGGGCGTGACGTGGATGCTTCGAATGTGACGTTGGTGTTTCGAACGTGACAGGGGTGTGACGTGGGTGCTTGGAACGTGACGTGGGCGTCACGTGGGGGCTTCGAACATGACGTGGATGTGACGTGGGAGTTTCGAACGTGACGTGGGTGTGACGTGGGTTCTTCGAACGTGACGTGAGCGTGACATAGGCGCTTCGATCATGACGTGGGCGTGACGTGTGTGGTTTCAACGTGACGTGGGTGTCACGTGGGGCATCGAACGTGACGTGGACGTGACGTCGGTACTTTCAATTTGAGGTTGGTGTGACCTGGGTCATTCGAACGTGACGTACATGTGACGTGGGTGATTCCAACGTGACGTTGGTGTTTCGAACGTGACGTGGGTGTGACGTGGGTGCTTGGAACGTGAAGTGGGCGTCACGTGGGGGCTTCGAACATGACGTGGGTGTGACGTGGGGGCTTCGGACGTGACGTGGGCATGACGTGGGGGCTTCGAAAATGATGTGGGTGTGACGTGGGGGCATCGAACGTGACGTGGGCGTGACGTGCGGGCTTCGAACGTCACGTGTGCGTGACGTGGTACTTTACATTTGACCTGGGTGGGACCTGAGTCAATCGAACGTGACGTGGGTGTGACGTGGGGGCTTCGAACGTGACGTGGGTGTGACGTGGGTGCATCGGACGTGACGTGGGCGTAACGTGGGGGCTACGAACATTACGCGGGTGTGACGTGGATGCTTCGAATGCGACGGTGTTTCGAACGTGACATGGCTGTAACGTGGGTGCTTGGAACGTGACGTGGGCGTCACGTGGGGGCTTCGAACATGACGTGGGTTTGACGTGGGGAATCGATCGTGACGTGGACGTGACGTCGGTACTTTATACCTGATGGGGGTGTGACGTGGGTCATTCGAACGTGACGTGGGCGTGAAGTGGGGGCTTCGAACGTGACGTGGGTGTGACGTGGGGGCTTCGAACGTGACGTGGGCATGACGTCGGTGATGCGAACGTGACGTGGGCATGACGTCGGTGATGCGAACGTGACGTGGGCGTGACGTGGGGGCTTCGAACGTGACCTGGTTGTGACGTGGGTGTTTCGAACGTGACGTGGGCGTGACGTCGATACTTTGAATGTGACGTGGGTGTGACGTGGGTCATTCGAATGTGATGTACGTGTGACGTGGGGGCTTCCAACGTGACGTGGGTGTTTCAAAACTAACGTGGGTGTGACGTAGGGGTATCGAACGTGACGTAGGTGTTTCCAAACTGACGTGGGCGTGACGTCGGTACTTTGAATGTGACGTGGGTGTGACGGTCATGGTTCGAACGTGAGGTGGGTGTTTTAAATGTGAGCTGGGCGTGACGTGGGTCCTTCGAAAGTGATGTGGGTATGACGTGGGTCATTTGAACGTGACGTGGGCGTGACGTGGGTGATTGGAATGTGACGTGGGCGTGACGTGGGGGCTTCGAACGCCACGTGAGCGTCACGTGGGGGCATCGAGTTTGACATGGGCGTGACCTGGGTGATTGGAACGTGACGTGGGCGTGACGTGGGTGATTCCAACGTGACGTGGGTGCTTAGAACGTGACGTGGGTGTGACGTGGGTCATTTGAACGTGACGTGGGCGTGACGTGGGTGATTGCAACGTGACGTGGGGCTTTGGACGTGACGTGGGCGTGACGTGGGTGATTCGAATGTGACGTGGACGTCACGTGGGGGCTTCGAAAATGACGTGGACGTCACGTGGGTGCTTCGAAGGTGACGTGGGCGTGACGTGGGGGCTTCGAACGTGACCTGGGTGTGACGTGGGTGTTTCGAACGTTACGTGGGCATTTCGTGGGTGTTTCGAACGTGACGTGGGCGTGACGTCAGTACTTTGAATGTGACGTGGGTGTGACCTGGGTCATTTGAACGTTACGTGGGCGTGACGTGGGTGGTTCGAAAGTGACGTGGGCGTGACGTGGGTACTTTACATTTGACGTGGGTGTGACCTGGGTGATGCGAACGTGACGTGGGCGTGACGTGGGGGCTTCGGAGGTGATGTGGGCCTCACGTGGGGGCTTCGAAAGTGACGTGGACGTCACGTGGGTGCTTCGAAGGTGACGTGGGTGTGACGTGGGGGCTTCGAACGTGACCTGGGTGTGAGGTGGGTGTTTCGAAGGGGACGTGGGCGTGACGTCGGTACTTTGAATGTGACGTGGGTGTGACCTGGGTCATTGGAACGTGACGTGGGAGTGACGCGGGGGCTTCGAACGTGACGTAAGGGTGACATGGGTGCTTAGAACGTGACGTGGGCGTGACGTGGGCGATTCCAACGTGACGTGGGGCTTCCAACGTGACGTGGGCGTGATGTGGGTGATTCGAATGTCACTTGGGCGTGACGTGGGGGCTTCGATGTTGACGTGGGCGTGACCTGGGTGATTGGAACGTGACGTGGACGTGACGTGGGTGGTTTCAACGTGACGTGAGCGTCACGTGGGGTCCTCGAACGTGACTTGGGCTTCACGTGGGGTCTTCGAAAGTGACGTGGGCATGACGTGGGTGATTCGAAGGTGACGTGGGCGTGACGTGGGTGATTCGAAGGTGACGTGGGTGTGACGTGGGGGCTTTGAATGTGACGTGGGTGTGACCTGGGTCATTTGAACGTGACGTGGGAGTGACGTGGGGGCATCGAACGTGACATAAGGGTGACATGGGTGCTTAGAACGTGACGTGGGCGTGCCGTGAGTGGTTCCAACGTGACGTGGGGCTTCGAACGTGACGTGGGCGTCACGTGGGGGCATCGAACGTGACGTGACGTGACGTGGTACTTTACATTTGACGTGGGTGTGACCTGGGTCAATCGAACGTGACGTGGGTGTGACGTGGGTGATTCGAATGTGACGTGGGCGTGACGTGGGGGCTTCGAACGTCACGTGGGCGTCACGTGGGGGCATCGAACGTGACGTGGGCGTGACCTGGGTGATTGGAACGTGACGTGGGTGTGACGTGGGGGCTTCGAACGTGACGTGGGTGTGACATGGGTGTTTCGAACCTGACGTTGGTATTTCGAACGTGACGTGGGTGTGACGTGGGTGCATCGGACCTGACGTGGGCGTAACGTGGGGGCTACGAACATTACGCGGGTGTGACGTGGATGCTTCGAATGTGACGTTGGTGTTTCGAACGTGACATGGGTGTGACGTGGGTGCTTGGAACGTGACGTGGGCGTCACGTGGGGGCTTCGAACATGACGTGGGTGTGACGTGGGGGCATCGATCGTGACGTGGACGTGACGTCGGTACTTTATACCTGTTGGGGGTGTGACGTGGGTCATTCGAATGTGACGTGGGTGTGACGTGGGGGCTTCGAACGTGACGTGGGCGTGACGTGGGGGCATCGAACGTGACGTGGGTGTGACGTGGGTGTTTCGAACGTGACGTGGGCATGACGTCGGTGATTCGAACGTGACGTGGGCGTGACGTGGGGGCTTCGAACGTGACGTGGGCGTGACGTCGGTACTTTGAATGTGACGTGGGTGTGACGTGGGTCGTTCGAACGTGATGTACGTGTGACGTGTGGGCTTCCAACGTGACGTGGGTGTTTCAAAACTAACGTGGGTGTGACGTAGGGGTATCGAACGTGACGTAGGTGTTTCCAAACTGACGTGGGTGTGACGTCGCTATGCTGAATGTGACGTGGGTGTGACGTGCATGGTTCGAACGTGAGGTGGGTGTTTTAAATGTGAGCTGGGCGTGACGTGGGTCATTCGAACATGACGTAGGTGTGACGTGGGGGCTTCGAACGTGACGTGGGCGTGACGTGGATGCTTCGAATGTGACGTTGGTGTTTCGAACGTGACATGGGTGTGACATGGGTGCTTCGAATGTGACGTGGGCGTGACGTGGGGGCTTCGAACCTGACGTGGGTGTGACGTGGGGGCTTCGAAAGTGACGTGGGTGTGACGTGGGTCATTTGAACGTGACGTGGGCGTGCCGTGGGTGATTCCAACGTGACGTGGGGCTTCGAACATGACGTGGGCGTGACGTGGGGGCTTCGAAAGTGACGTGGACGTCACGTGGGTGATTCGAAGGTAACGTGGGTGTGAGGTGGGGGCTTGAAACGTGACCTGGGTGTGACGTGGGTGTTTCGAAGGTGACGTGGGCGTGACGTCGGTACTTTGAATGTGACGTGGGTGTGACCTGGGTCATGCGAACGTGACGTGGGAGTGACGTGGGGGCATCGAACGTGACATAAGGGTGACATGGGTGCTTAGAACGTGACGTGGGTGTGATGTGGGTGATTCCAACGTGACGTGGGGCTTCGAACATGACGTGGGTGTGACGTCGGTACTTTGAATGTGCCGTGGGTGTGACGTGCATGACTCGAACGTGACGTGGGTGTGACGTGGGGGCTTCGAAGTTGACGTGGGCCAGACCTGGGTGATGCGAACGTGACGTGGGTGTGACGTGGGGGCATCGAACGTGACGTGGGCGTGACGTAGGGGCTTCAAAAGTGACGTGGGCGTAACGTGGGGGCATCGAACGTGACGTAGGTGTGACGTGGGGGCATCGAACGTGACGTAGGTGTGACATGGGTGCTTCGAATATGACATGGGCGTATCGTGGGGGCTTCGAACGGGACATGGGTGTGACGTGGGGGCTTTGAACGTGACGTGGGTGTGACGTGTGTGGTTTCATCGTGGCGTGGGCGTCACGTGGGGGCTTCGAACGTGACGTGGGTGTGACGTGGGTGATTCGAAGGTGATGTGGGTGTGACGTGGGGACTTTGAATGTGACGTGGGTGTGACCTGGGTCATTGGAACGTGACGTGGGAGTGACGTGGGGGCATCGAACGTGACGCAAGGGTGACATGGGTGCATAGAACGTGACGTGGGTGTGACGTGGGTGATTCCAACGTGACGTGGGGCTTCGAACGTGACGTGGGCGTGACGTGGGTGATTCGAACGTGACGTGGGCGTCACGTCGGTACCTTGAAAGTGACGTGGGAGTGACGTGGGGGCCTCAAATGTGACGTAAGGGTGACATGGGTGCTTAGAACGTGACGTGGGCGTGACGTGGGTGATTCCAACCTGACGTGGCCGCTTCGAACGTGGCATGGGCGTCACGTGGGGGCATCGAACGTGACGTGGACGTGACGTGATACTTTACATTTGACGTGGGTGTGACCTGGGTCAATCGATCGTGACGTGGGTGTGAGGTGGGGGCTTCGAATGTGACGTGGGCGTGACGTGGGTGATTCGAATGTGACGTGGGCGTGACGTGGGGGCTTCGAACGTCACGTGGGCGTCACGTGGGGCATCGAACGTGACGTGGGCGTGACCTGGGTGATTGGAACGTGAAGTGGGTGTGACGTGGGGGCATCGAACGTGACGTGGGCGTGACGTGGGGGCTTCTAACGTCACGTGTGCGTGACGTGGTACTTTACATTTGACGTCTGTGGGACCTGGGTCAATCGAACGTGACGTGGGTGTGACATGGGGGCTTCGAACGTGACGTGGGTGTGACGTGGGTGTTTCGAACCTGATGTTGGTATTTCGAACGTGACGTGGGTGTGACGTGGGTGCATCGGACCTGACGTGGGCGTAACGTGGGGGCTACGAACATTACGCGGGTGTGACGTGGATGCTTCGAATGCGACGGTGTTTCGAACGTGACATGGGTGTGACGTGGGTGCTTGGAACGTGACGTGGGCGTCACGTGGGGGCTTCGAACATGACGTGGGTGTGACGTGGGGGCATCGATCGTGACGTGGACTTGACGTCGGTACTTTATACCTGATGGGGGTGTGAGCTTGGTCATTCGAACGTGATGTGGGTGTGACGTGGGGGCTTCGAACGTGACGTGGGTGTGACGTGGGGGCTTCGAACGTGACGTGGGCATGACGTCGGTGATGCGAACGTGACGTGGGCATGACGTCGGTGATGCGAACGTGACGTGGGCGTGACGTGGGGGCTTCGAACGTGACCTGGGTGTGACGTGGGTGTTTCGAACGTGACGTGGGCGTGACGTCGGTACTTTGAATGTGACGTGGGTGTGACGTGGGTCATTCGAACGTGATGTACGTGTGACGTGGGGGCTTCCAACGTGACGTGGGTGTTTCAAAACTAACGTGGGTGTGACGTAGGGGTATCGAACGTGACGTAGGTGTTTCCAAACTGACGTGGGCGTGACGTCGGTACTTTGAATGTGACGTGGGTGTGACGGTCATGGTTCGAACGTGAGGTGGGTGTTTTAAATGTGAGCTGGGCGTGACGTGGGTCATTCGAAAGTGATGTGGGTATGACGTGGGTCATTTGAACGTGACGTGGGCGTGACGTGGGTGATTGGAATGTGACGTGGGCGTGACGTGGGGGCTTCGAACGCCACGTGAGCGTCACGTGGGGGCATCGAGTTTGACATGGGCGTGACCTGGGTGATTGGAACGTGACGTGGGCGTGACGTGGGTGATTCCAACGTGACGTGGGGGCTTTGAACGTGACGTGGGTGTGACGTGGGGGCTTCGAACGTGACGTGGGTGTGACGTGGGTCATTTGAACGTGACGTGGGCGTGACGTGGGTGATTGCAACGTGACGTGGGGCTATGAACGTGACGTGGGCGTGACGTGGGTGATTCGAATGTGACGTGGACGTCACGTGGGGGCTTCGAAAATGACGTGGACGTCACGTGGGTGCTTCGAAGGTGACGTGGGCGTGACGCGGGGGCTTCGAACGTGACCTGGGTGTGACGTGGGTGTTTCGAACGTTACGTGGGCATTTCGTGGGTGTTTCGAGCGTGACGTGGGCGTGACGTCAGTACTTTGAATGTGACGTGGGTGTGACCTGGGTCATTTGAACGTTACGTGGGCATGACGTGGGTGGTTCGAAAGTGACGTGGGCGTGACGTGGGTACTTTACATTTGACGTGGGTGTGACCTGGGTGATGCGAACGTGGCGTGGGCGTGACGTGGGGGCTTCAAACGTTACGTGGGCGTGACCTGGGTCATGCGAACGTGACGTGGGTGTGACGTGGGTGTTTCCAACGTGACGTGGGGCTTCGAACGTGACGTGGGCGTGACGTGGGTGATTCGAACGTGACGTGGGGCTTCGAACGTGACGTGGGCGTGATGTGGGGGCTTCGAACGTGACGTAAGGGTGACATGGGTGCTTAGAACGTGACGTGGGCGTGACGTGGGTGATTCCAACGTGACGTGGGGCTTCGAACGTGACGTGGGCGTGACGTGGGTGATTGGAACGTGACGTCGGTACTTTGAAAGTGACGTGGGAGTGACGTGGGGGCTTCGAACGTGACGTAAGGGTGACATGGGTGCTTAGAACGTGACGTGGGCGTGACGTGGGTGATTCCAACGTGACGTGGGGCTTCGAACGTGACGTGGGCGTGATGTGGGGGCTTCGAACGTGACGTGGGCGTCACGTGGGGGCTTCGGAGGTGACGTGGACGTGACGTGGGGGCTTCGAAAGTGACGTGGGCATGGCGTGGGTGATTCGAAGGTGACGTGGGTGTGACGTGGGGGCTTCAAACGTGACGTGGCCGTGACGTGGGTGATTCGAACGTGACGTGGGCGTGACGTCGGAACTTTGAGTGTGACGTGGGTGTGACCTGGGTCATTTGATCGTGACGTGGGTGTGACGTGGGTGATTCCAACGTGACGTGGGGCTTCGAACGTGACGTGGGCGTGACCTGGGTGATTGGAACGTGACGTGGGCGTGACGTCGGTACTTTGAAAGTGACGTGGGAGTGACGTGGGGGCTTCAAACGTGACGTAAGGGTGACATGGGTGCTTAGAACGTGACGTGGGCGTGACGTGGGTGATTCCAACGTCATGTGGGGTCTTCGAACGTGACGTGGGCGTGACGTGGGTGATTCGAACGTGACGTGGGCGTGACGTCGGTACTTTGAAAGTGACGTGGGTGTGACCTGGGTCATTGGAACGTGACGTGGGAGTGACGTGGGGGCTTCAAACGTGACGTAAGGGTGACATGGGCGCTTAGAACGTGACGTGGGCGTGACGTGGGTGATTCGAATATGACGTGGGCGTGACGTGGGTGATTCGAAAGTGACGTTGGTGTGACGTGGGTGTTTCGGACGTGACGTGGGCGTGACGTGGATGCTTCGAACGTGACGTTGGTGTTTCGAACGTGACATGGGTGTGGCGTGGGGGCTTCGAACGTGACGTGGGCGTGACATAGGCGCTTCGACCATGACGTGGGTGTGACGTCGGTACTTTCAATGTGACGTGGGTGTGACCTGGGTCATTGGAACGTGACGTGGGAGTGACGTGGGGGCTTCGAACGTGATGTAAGTGTGACATGGGTGCTTAGAACGTGACGTGGGCGTGACGTGGGTGATTCCAACGTGACGTGGGGGCTTCCAATGAGACGTGGGCGGGATGTGGGTGATTCGAAGCTGACGTGGGTGTGACGTGGGGGCTTCGAACGTCACGTGGGCGTGACGTGGGGGCTTCGAACGTGACGTGGGCGTGACCTGGGTGATTGGAACGTGACGTGGACGTGACGTGGGTGGTTTCAACGTGACGTGGGTGTCACGTGGGGGCTTCGGAGGTGACGTGGGCCTCACGTGGGGTCTTCGAAAGTGACGTGGGCATGGCGTGGGTGATTCGAAGGTGACGTGAGTGTGACGTGGGGGCTTAGAACGTGACGTGGGCGTGACGTGGGTGATTCGAACGTGACGTGGGCGTGAGGTCGGTACTTTGAATGTGACGTGGGCGTGACCTGGGTCATTTGATCGTGACGTGGGAGTGACGTGGGTGATTCGAACGTGACGTAAGGGTGACATGGGTGCTTAGAACGTGACGTGGGTGTGACGTGGGCGATTCCAACGTGACGTGGGGCTTCGAACGTGACGTGGGCGTGACGTGGGTGATTCGAACGTGACGTGGGCGTCACGTCGGTACTTTGAAAGTGACGTGGGAGTGACGTGGGGGCCTCAAATGTGACGTAAGGGTGACATGGGTGCTTAGAACGTGGCGTGGGCGTGACGTGGGTGATTCCAACCTGACGTGGCGGCTTCGAACGTGACGTGGGCGTGACGTGGGTGATTCGAATATGACGTGGGCGTGACGTGGGTGATTCGAATGTGACGTTGGTGTGACGTGGATGCTTCGAACGTGACGTTGGTGTTTCGGACGTGACGTGGGTCTGACGTGGGTGCTTCGAACGTGACGTGGGCGTGTCATAGGCGCTTCGATCATGACGTGGGCGTGACGTGTGTGGTTTCAACGTGACGTGGGTGTCACGTGGGGCATCGAACGTGACGTGGACGTGACGTCGGTACTTTCAATTTGAGGTTGGTGTGACCTGGGTCATTAGAACGTGACGTACATGTGACGTGGGTGATTCCAACGTGACGTGGGGCTTCAAACGTGACGTGGGTGTGACCTGGGTGATTGGAACGTGACGTGGGTGTGACGTGGGAGCTTCGAACGTGACGTTGGTGTTTCGAACTTGACTTCGGTGTAACGTGCGTGATACGGACGTGACGTGGGCGTGACGTGGGGGCTTCGAAAATGTTGTGGGTGTGAGATGGGGTCTTCCAACGTGACGTGGACGTGACGTGGTACTTTACATTTGACGTGGGTGTGACCTGGGTCAATCGAACGTGACGTGGGTGTGACGTGGGGGCTTCGAATGTGACGTGGGCGTGACGTTGTGATTCGAATGTGACGTGGGTGTGACGTCGGTACTTTGAATGTGACGTGGGCGTCACGTGGGGGCATCGAACGTGACGTGGACGTGACCTGGGTGATTGGAACGCGACGTGGGTGTGACGTGGGGGTTTCGAACGTGACGTGGGTGTGACGTGGGTGTTTCGAACCTGACGTTGGTATTTCGAACGTGACGCGGGTGTGACGTGGGTGCTTTGAATGTGACGTGGGTGTTTCGAACGTGACGTGGGTGTGACGTGGGTGATTCCAACGTGACGTGGGGCTTTGAACGTGACGTGGGCGTGACGTGGGTGATTCGAATGTGACGTGGGCGTGACGTGGGGGCTTCGAACGTGACGTGGGTGTGACGTGGGGGCTTCGAAAGTGACGTGGGCGTGACGTGGGGGCATCGAGTTTGACATGGGCGTGACCTGGGGGATTGGAACGTGACGTGGGCGTGACGTGGGTGATTCCAACGTGACGTGGGGCTTTGAACATGACGTGGGCGTGACGTGGGGGCTTCGAACGTCACGTGAGCGTCACGTGGGGGCATCGAGTTTGACATGGGCGTGACCTGGGGGATTGGAACGTGAAGTGGGTGTGACGTGGGTGTTTCGAACGTGACGTTGGTGTTTCGAACTTGACTTCGGTGTGACGTGGGTGCTTCGGACCTGACGTGGGCGTAACATGCGGGCTTCGAACATGACGCGGGAGTGACGTGGATGCTTCAAATGTGACGTTGGTGTTTCGAACGTGACGGGGTGTGACGTGGGTGCTTGGAACGTGACGTGGGCGTCACGTGGGGGCTTCGAACATGACGTGGATGTGACGTGGGTGTTTCGGACGTGACGTGGGCGTGACGTTGATGCTTCGAACGTGACGTGGGAGTTTCAAACGTGACGTGGGTGTGACGTGGGTTCTTCGAACGTGACGTGAGCGTGACATAGGCGCTTCGATCATGACGTGGGCGTGACGTGTGTGGTTTCAACGTGACGTGGGTGTCACGTGGGGCATCGAACGTGACGTGGACGTGACGTCGGTACTTTCAATTTGAGGTTGGTGTGATCTGGGTCATTCGAACGTGACGTACATGTGACGTGGGTGATTCCAACGTGACGTGGGGCTTCGAACGTGACGTGGGCGTGACGTGGGTGATTCGAATGTGACGTGGGCGTGAGGTGGGGGCTTCGAACGTGACGTGGGTGTGACGTGGGGGCTTCGAAGTTGACGTGGGCATGGCGTGGGTGATTGGAACGTGAAGTGGGTGTGACTTGGGGGCTTCGAACGTGAAATGGGTGTGACGTGGGTGCTTCGAACGTGACGTTGGTGTTTCGAACGTGACGTGGGTGTGACGTGGGTGCTTTGAACGTGACGTGGGCGTCACGTGGGGGCTTGGAACATGACGTGGGTGTGACGTGGGGGCTTCGGACGTGACGTGGGCATGACGTGGGGGCTTCGAAAATGATGTGGGTGTGACGTGGGGGCATCGAACGTGACGTGGGCGTGACGTGCGGGCTTCGAACGTCACGTGTGCGTGACGTGGTACTTTACATTTGACGTGGGTGGGACCTGGGTCAATCGAACGTGACGTGGGTGTGACATGGGGGCTTCGAACGTGACGTGGGTGTGACATGGGTGTTTCGAACCTGACGTTGGTTTTTCGAACGTGACGTGGGTGTGACGTGGGTGCATCGGACGTGACGTGGGCGTAACGTGGGGGCTACGAACATTACGCGGGTGTGACGTGGATGCTTCGAATGCGACGTTGGTGTTTCGAACGTGACATGGGTGTGACGTGGGTGCTTGGAACGTGACGTGGGCGTCACGTGGGGGCTTCGAACATGACGTGGGTGTGACGTGGGGAATCGATCGTGACGTGGACGTGACGTCGGTACTTTATACCTGATGGGGGTGTGACCTTGGTCATTCGAACGTGACGTGGGTGTGACGTGGGGGCTTCGAACGTGACGTGGGCATGACGTGGGTGATTCGAACGTGACGTGGGCGTGACGTGGGGGCATCGAACGTGACGTGGGAGTGACGTGGGGTCTTCGAACGTGACGTGGGTGTGACGTGGGGGCTTCGAATGTGACGTGGGCGTGACGTGGGTGCTTCGAACGTGACGTGGGCATGACGTGGGAGCTTCGAAAGTGACGTGGGTGTGAGGTGGGTGATTCCAACGTGACGTGGGCGTGACGTCGGTACTTTGAATGTGACGTGGGTGTGACGTGGGTCATTCGAACGTGATGTACGTGTGACGTGTGGGCTTCCAATGTGACGTGGGTGTTTCAAAACTAACGTGGGTGTGACGTAGGGGTATCGAACGTGACGTAGGTGTTTCCAAACTGACGTGGGTGTGACGTCGGTATGTTGAATGTGACGTGGGTGTGACGGTCATGGTTCGAACGTGAGGTGGGTGTTTTAAATGTGAGCTGGGCGTGACGTGGGTCATTCGAAAGTGATGTGGGTGTGACGTGGGTCATTTGAACGTGACGTGGGCGTGACGTGGGTGATTGGAATGTGACGTGGGCGTGACGTGGGGGCTTCGAACGCCACGTGAGCGTCACGTGGGGGCATCGAGTTTGACATTGGCATGACGTGGGTGTTTCGAACGTGACGTGGGCGTGACGTCGGTACTTTGAATGTGACGTGGGTGTGACCTGGGTCATTGGAACGTGACGTGGGAGTGACGTGGGGGCTTCGAACGTGACGTAAGGGTGACATGGGTGCTTAGAACGTGACGTGGGCGTGACGTGGGTGTTTCGAACGTGACGTGGGGCTTCTAATGCGACGTGGGCGTGACGTGGGTGATTCGAATGTTACGTGGGCGTGACGTGGGGTCTTCGAACGTGACGTGGGCGTCACGTGGGGGCATCGAACGTGACGTGACGTGACGTGACGTGGTACTTTACATTTGACGTGGGTGTGACCTGGGTCAATCGAACGTGACGTTTGTGTGACGTGGGGGCTTCGAATGTGACGTGGGCGTGACGTGGGTGATTCGAATGTGACGTGGGCGTGACGTGGGGGCATCGAACGTGACGTGGGCGTGAACTGGGTGATTGGAACGTGATGTGGGTGTGACGTGGGGGCTTCGAACGTGACGTGGGTGTGACGTGGGTGCATCGGAGGTGACGTGGGCGTCACGTAGGGGCTTCGAACATGACCTGGGTGTGACGTGGGGGCATCGATCGTGACGTGGACGTGACGTCGGTACTTTATACCTGATGGGGGTGTGACGTGGGTCATTCGAACGTGACGTGGGTGTGACGTGGGGGCTTCGAAGGTGACGTGGGTGTTTCAAAACTAACGTGGGTGTGACGTAGGGGTATCGAACGTGACATAGGTGTTTCCAAACTGACGTGGGTGTGACGTCGCTATGCTGAATGTGACGTGGGTGTGACGTGCATGGTTCGAACGTGAGGTGGGTGTTTTAAATGTGAGCTGGGCGTGACGTGGGTCATTCGAACATGACGTAGGTGTGACGTGGGGGCTTCGAACGTGACGTGGGCGTGACGTGGATGCTTCGAATGTGACGTTGGTGTTTCGAACGTGACATGGGTGTGACATGGGTGCTTCGAATGTGACGTGGGCGTAACGTGGGGGCTTCGAACGAGACGTGGGTGTGACGTGGGGGCTTCGAAAGTGACGTGGACGTCACGTGGGTGATTCGAAGGTAACGTGGGTGTGAGGTGGGGGCTTGAAACGTGACCTGGGTGTGACGTGGGGGCTTCGAACGTGACGTGGGCGTGACGTGGATGCTTCGAATGTGACGTTGGTGTTTCGAACGTGACAGGGGTGTGACGTGGGTGCTTGGAACGTGACGTGGGCGTCACGTGGGGGCTTCGAACATGACGTGGATGTGACGTGGGAGTTTCGAACGTGACGTGGGTGTGACGTGGGTTCTTCGAACGTGACGTGAGCGTGACATAGGCGCTTCGATCATGACGTGGGCGTGACGTGTGCGGTTTCAACGTGACGTGGGTGTGACGTGGGGCTTCGAACGTGACGTGGGCGTGACGTGGGTGATTCGAATGTGACGTTGGTGTGACGTGGGTGTTTCGGACGTGACGTGGGTGTGACGTGGATGCTTCGAACGTGACGTTGGTGTTTCGAACGTGACATGGGTGTGACGTGGGGGCTTCGAACGAGACGTGGGCGTGACATAGGCGCTTCGATCATGACGTGGGTGTGACGTGGGGACTTCGAAAGTGACGTGGGCATGACGTGGGGGCTTCGAACGTGACATGGGTGTGACGTGGGGGCTTCGAACATGACGCGGGAGTGACGTGGATGCTTCGAATGTGACGTTGGTGTTTCGAACGTGACAGGGGTGTGACGTGGGTGCTTGGAACGTGACGTGGGCGTCACGTGGGGGCTTCGAACATGACGTGGATGTGACGTGGGTGTTTCGGACGTGACGTGGGCGTGACGTTGATGCTTCGAACGTGACGTGGGAGTTTCGAACGTGACGTGAGTGTGACGTGGGTTCCTAGAACGTGACGTGAGCGTGACATAGGCGCTTCGATCATGACGTGGGCGTGACGTGTGTGGTTTCAACGTGACGTGGGTGTCACGTGGGGCATCGAACGTGACGTGGACGTGACGTCGGTACTTTCAATTTGAGGTTGGTGTGACCTGGGTCATTAGAACGTGACGTACATGTGACGTGGGTGATTCCAACGTGACGTGGGGCTTCGAACGTGACGTGGGTGTGACCTGGGTGATTGGAACGTGACGTGGGCGTAACGTGGGGTCTTCGAACGTGACGTGAGCGCCACGTGGGGGCTTCGAAGTTGACGTGGGCGTGACCTGGGTGATTGGAACGTGAATTGGGTGTGACTTGAGGGCTTCGAACGTGACGTGGATGTGACGTGGGTGATTCCAACGTGACGTTGGTGTTTCGAACGTGACGTGGGTGTGACGTGGGTGCTTTGAACGTGACGTGGGCGTCACGTGGGGGCTTCGAACATGACGTGGGTGTGACGTGGGGGCTTCGGACGTGACGTGGGCATGACGTGGGGGCTTCGAAAATGATGTGGGTGTGACGTGGGGGCATCGAACGTGACGTGGGCGTGACGTGGGGGCTTCGAACGTCACGTGGGCGTGACGTGGTACTTTACATTTGACGTGGGTGGGACCTGGGTCATTCGAACGTGACGTGGGTGTGACGTGGGGGCTTCGAACGTGACGTGGGTGTGACGTGGGTGTTTCGAACCTGACGTTGGTATTTCGAACGTGACGTGGGTGTGACGTGGGTGCATCGGACCTGACGTGGGCGTAACGTGGGGGCTACGAACATTACGCGGGTGTGACGTGGATGCTTCGAATGCGACGTTGGTGTTTCGAACGTGACAGGGGTGTGACGTGGGGGCTTCGAACGTGACGTGGGCGTCACGTGGGGGCTTCGAACATGACGTGGGTGTGACGGGGGGAATCGATCGTGACGTGGGCATGACGTCGGTGATGCGAACGTGACGTGGGCGTGACGTGGGGGTTTCGAACGTGACCTGGGTGTAACGTGGGTGTTTCGAACGTGACGTGGGCGTGACGTCGGTACTTTGAATGTGACGTGGGTGTGACGGTCATGGTTCGAACGTGAGGTGGGTGTTTTAAATGTGAGCTGGGCGTGACGTGGGTCATTCGAAAGCGATGTGGGTATGACGTGGGTCATTTGAACGTGACGTGGGCGTGACGTGGGTGATTGGAATGTGACGTGGGCGTGACGTGGGGGCTTCGAACGCCACGTGAGCGTCACGTGGGGGCATCGAGTTTGACATGGGCGTGACCTGGGTGATTGGAACGTGACGTGGGCGTGACGTGGGTGATTCCAACGTGACGTGGGGCTTCGAACATGACGTGGGCGTGACGTGGGGGCTTCGAAAGTGACGTGGGCATGACGTGGGTGATTCGAAGGTGACATGGGCGTGACGTGGGGGCTTCGAACGTGACGTGGGTGTGACGTGGGGGCTTCGAAAGTGACGTGGGTGTGACGTGGGTCATTTGAACGTGACGTGGGCATGACGTGGGTGATTGCACCGTGACGTGGGGCTTTGAACGTGACGTGGGCGTGACGTGGATGATTCGAATGTGACTTGGGCGTGACGTGGGGGCTTCGAACGCCACGTGAGCTTCACGTGGGGGCATCGATCGTGACGTGGGCGTCACGTGGGGGCTTCAAGCGTGACCTGGGTGTGACGTGGGTGTTTCGAACGTGACGTGGGCGTGACGTCAGTACTTTGAATGTGACGTGGGTGTGACCTGGGTCATGCGAACGTGACGTGGGTGTGACGTGGGTGTTTCGAACGTTACGTGGGCATTTCGTGGGTGTTTCGAACGTGATGTGGGCGTGACGTCGGAACTTTGAATGTGACGTGGGTGTGACCTGGGTCATTTGAACGTTACGTGGGCATGACGTGGGTGGTTCGAAAGTGACGTGGGCGTGACGTGGGTACTTTACATTTGACGTGGGTGTGACCTGGGTGATGCAAACGTGACGTGGACGTGACGTGGGAGCTTCGAAAGTGACGTGGACGTCACGTGGGGGCTTCGAAGGTGACGTGGGTGTGACGTGGGGGCTTTGAACGTGATTGGGTGTGAGGTGGGTGTTTCGAACGTGACGTGGGCGTGACGTCGGTACTTTGAATGTGACGTGGGTGTGACCTGGGTCATTCAAACGTGATGTACGTGTGACGTGTGGGCTTCCAACGTGACGTGGGTGTTTCAAAACTAACGTGGGTGTGACGTAGGGGTATCGAACGTGACGTAGGTGTTTCCAAACTGACGTGGGTGTGACGTCGGTATGTTGAATGTGACGTGGGTGTGACGTGCATGGTTCGAACGTGAGGTGGGTGTTTTAAATGTGAGCTGGGCGTGACGTGGGTCATTCGAACATGACGTAGGTGTGACGTGGGTGTTTCGGACGTGATATGGGTGTGACGTAGGTGCTTCGAATGTGATGTGGGCGTAAGGTGGGGGCTTCGAACCTGACGTGGGTGTGACGTGGGGGCTTCGAACGTGACGTGGGCGTGACGTGGGTGCTTTGAATGTGACGTGGGTGTGACGTGGGGGCTTCGAACGCCACGTGAGCTTCACGTGGGGGCATCGAACGTGACGTGGGCGTGACGTGGGGGCTTCAAGCGTGACCTGGGTGTGACGTGGGTGTTTCGAAGGTGACGTGGGCGTGACGTCAGTACTTTGAATGTGACGTGGGTGTGACCTGGGTCATTTGAACATGATGTGGCAGTGACGTGGGGGCTTCAAACGTGACGTAAGGGCGACATGGGTGCTTAGAACGTGACGTGGGTGTGACGTGGGTGATTCCAATGTGACGTGGGGCTTCGAACGTGACGTGGGCGTCATGTGGGTGATTGGAACGTCACGTGGGCGTGATGTGGGGGCTTCGATGTTGACGTGGGCGTGACCTGGGTGATTGGAACGTGACGTGGGCATGACGTGGGTGATTCGAAGGTGACATGGGTGTGACGTGGGGGCTTCGAACGTGACGTGGGTGTGACGTGGGGTCTTTGAACGTGACCTGGGCGTGACGTCGGTACTTTACATTTGACGTGGGTGTGACCTGGGTCATTTGAACGTGATGTGGGAGTGACGTGGGTGCTTCAAACGTGACGTAAGGGTGACATGGGTACTTAGAACGTGACGTGGGCGTGACGTGGGTGATTCCAACGTCATGTGGGGTATTCGAACGTGACGTGGGCGTGACGTGGGTGATTCGAAGGTGACGTGGGCGTGACGTCGGTACTTTGAAAGTGACGTGGGTGTGACCTGGGTGATTGCAACGTGACGTGGGCGTGACGTGGGGGCTTCAAACGTGACGTAAGGGTGACATGGGTGATTCGAAGGTGACGTGGGTGTGACGTGGGGGCTTCGAACGTGACGTGGGCGTGACGTCGGAACTTTGAATGTGACGTGGGTGTGACCTGGGTCATTTGAACGTGACGTGGGAGTGGCGTGGGGGCTTCAAACGTGACGTACGGGTGACATGGGTGCTTAGAACGTGACGTGGGCGTGACGTGGGGGCTTCGAAAGTGACGTCGGTGTGACGTGGGTGTTTCGGACGTGACGTGGGCGTGACGTGGATGCTTCGAACGTGACGTTGGTGTTTCGAACGTGACGTGGGTGTGACGTGGGTGCTTCGAACGTGACGTGGGCATGATATAGGCTCTTCGATCATGACGTGGGCGTGACGTGTGTGGTTTCAACGTGACGTGGGTGTCACGTGGGGCATCGAACGTGACGTGGACGTGACGTCGGTACTTTCAATTTGAGGTTGGTGTGACCTGGGTCATTCGAACGTGACGTACATGTGACGTGGGTGATTCCAACGTGACGTGGGGCGTCGAACGTGACGTGGGTGTGACCTGGGTGATTGGAGCGTGACGTGGGTGTGACGTGGGGGCTTCGAACCTGACGTGGGCGTGACGTGGGTGATTCGAATGTGGTTTGGGCGTGGCGTGGGGTCTTCGAACGTGACGTGGGCGTAACGTGGGGGCATCGAACATGACGTGGGCGTGACGTGGGTGATTAGAATGTGGCTTGGGTGTGACGTGGGTGCTTCGAACGTGACGTGGGCGTGACGTGGGGGCTTCGAAAGTGACGTCGGTGTGACGTGGGTGTTTCGTACGTGGCGTGGGCGTGACGTGGGTGATTCCAACGTGACGTGGGGGCTTCGAACGTGACGTGGGTGTGACGTGGGTGCTTCGAACGTGACGTGGGCGTGACATAGGCGCTTCGATCATGACGTGGGCGTGACGTGGGTCATTTGAACGTGACGTGGGCGTGACGTGGGTGATTCCAACGTGACGTGGGGCTTTGAACGTGACGTGGGCGTGACGTGGGTGATTCCAACGTGACGTGGGGGCATCGAGTTTGACGTGGGCGTGACCTGGGTGATTGGAACGTGACGTGGGCGTGACGTGGGTGGTTCCAACGTGACGTGGGCGTGACGTCGGTGCTTTGAATGTGACGTGTGTGTGACGTGAGTCATTCGAACGTGATGTACGTGTGACGTGTGGGCTTCCAACGTGGCGTGGGTGTTTCAAAACTAACGTGGGTGTGACGTAGGGGTATCGAACGTGACGTGGGCGTGACGTGGATGCTTCGAATGTGACGTTGGTGTTTCGAACGTGACATGGGTGTGACATGGGTGCTTCGAATGTGACGTAGGCGTAACGTGGGGGCTTCGAACCTGACGTGGGCGTGACGTGGGGGCTTCGAAAATGACGTGGGTGTGACGTGGGTCATTTTAACGTGACGTGGGCGTGACGTGGGTGATTCCATCGTGACGTGGGGGCTTCGAACGTGACATGGGCGTGACGTGGGTGATTCGAACGTGACGTGGGCGTGACGTCGGTACTTTGAATGTGACGTGGGTGTGACCTGGGTGATTGGAACGTGACGTGGGAGTGACGCGGGGGCTTCAAACGTGACGTAAGTGTGACATGGGTGCTTAGAACCTGACGTGGGAGTGACGTGGGTGATTCCAACGTGACGTGGGCTTCGCAAGTGACGTGGGCGTGACGTGGGTGATTGGAACGTGACGTGGGAGTGAGGTGGGTACTTCAAACGTGACCTGGGCATGACATAAGCGCTTCGATCGTGACGTGGGCGTGACGTGTGTGGTTTCAACGTGACGTGGGTGTGACGTGCGTCATTTGAACGTGACGTGGGCGTGACGTGTGTGGTTTCAACGTGACGTGGGCGTCACGGGTGGGCTTCGCACGTGACGTGGGCTTGACGTGGGTGATTGGAACGTGACGTCGCGTGACGTGGGGGCATGGAACGTGACCTGAGTGGGACGTGGGTGATTCCAACGTGACGTGGGCGTGACGTCGGTACTTTCAATGTGACGTGGGTGTGACCTGGGTCATTTGAACGTGACGTGGGAGTGACGTGGGGGCTTCGAACGTGATGTAAGTGTGACATGGGTGCTTAGAACGTGACGTGGGCGTGACGTGGGCGATTCCAACGTGACGTGGGGCTTCGAACGTGACGTGGGCGTGACGTGGGTGATTCGCACGTGACGTGGGCGTGACGTCGGTACTTTGAATGTGACGTGGGAGTGACGTGGGGGCTTCAAAAGTGACGTAAGGGTGACATGGGTGCTTAGAACGTGACGTGGGCGTGACGTGGGTGATTCGAATATGACGTGGGCGTGACGTGGGTGATTCGAAAGTGACGTTGGTGTGACGTGGGTGTTTCGGACGTGACGTTGGTGTTTCGAACGTGACGTGGGTGTGACGTGGGTGCTTCGAACGTGACGTGGGCGTGACATAGGCGCTTCGATCATGACGTGGGCGTGACGTGTGTGGTTTCAACGTGACGTGGGTGTCACGTGGGGCATCGAACGTGACGTGGACGTGACGTCGGTACTTTCAATTTGAGGTTGGTGTGACCTGGGTCATTCGAACGTGACGTACATGTGACGTGGGTGATTCCAAAGTGACGTGGGGCTTCGAACGTGACGTGGGTGTGACCAGGGTGATGCGAACGTGACGTGGGTATGACGTGGAGGGCTTCGAACGTGACGTGGGTGTGACGTGGGTGTTTCGAACGTGACGTGGGCGTGACCTGGGTGATTGGAACGTGACGTGGGTGTGACGTGGGGGCTTCGAACGTGACGTGGGTGTGACATGGGTGTTTCGAACCTGACGTTGGTATTTTGAACGTGACGTGGGTGTGACGTGGGTGCATCGGACGTGACGTGGGCATAACGTGGGGACTACGAACATTACGCGGGTGTGACGTGGATGCTTCGAATGCGACGTTGGTGTTTCGAACGTGACATGGGTGTGACGTGGGTGCTTGGAACGTGACGTGGGCGTCACGTGGGGGCTTCGAACATGACGTGGGTGTGACGTGGGGGCATCGATCGTGACGTGGGCGTGACGTGGGTGATTCCAACGTGACGTGGGGCTTCGAACGTGACGTGGGCATGACGTGGGTGATTCGAACGTGACGTGGGCGTGACGTGGGGGCATCGAACGTGACGTGGGTGTGACGTGGGGGCTTCGAACGTGACGTGGGCATGACATCGGTGATTCGAACGTGACGTGGGCGTGACGTGGGTGATTCGAATATGACGTGGGCGTGACATGGGTCATTCGAACATGACGTAGGTGTGACGTGGGTGTTTCGGACGTGACGTGGGCGTGACGTGGATGCTTCGAACGTGACGTTGGTGTTTCGAACGTGACGTGGGTGTGACGTGAGTGCTTCGATCGTGACGTGGGCGTGACATAGGCGCTTCGATCATGACGTGGGCGTGACGTGTGTGGTTCCAACGTGACGTGGGTGTCACGTGGGGCATCGAACGTGACGTGGACGTGACGTCGGTACTTTCAATTTGAGGTTGGTGTGACCTGGGTCATTCGAACGTGACGTACATGTGACGTGGGTGATTCCAACGTGACGTGGGGCTTCGAACGTGACGTGGGTGTGACCTGGGTGATTGGAACGTGACGTGGGCGTGACGTGGGGGCTTCGAACGTCACGTGGGCGTCACGTGGGGGCATCGAACATGACGTGGGCGTGACGTGGGTGCTTCGGACGTGACGTGGGTGTGACGTGGGTGTTTCGAACCTGACGTTGGTATTTCGAACGTGACGTGGGTGTGACTTAGCTGCATCGGACGTGACGTGGGCGTAACGTGGGACCTACGAACATTACGCGGGTGTGACGTGGGGGCTTCGAAAGTGACGTGGGTGTGACGTGGGTCATTTGAACGTGACGTGGGCGTGACGTGGGTGATTCCAACGTGACGTGGGGCTTCGAACGTGACGTGGGAGTGACGTGGGGGCTTCGAACGTGACGTGGGGCTTCGAACGTGACGTGGGCGTGACGTCGGTAGTTTGAATGTGACGTGGGTGTGACCTGGGTCATTGGAACGTGACGTGGGAGTGACGTGGGGGCTTCAAACGTGACGTAAGGGTGACATGGGTGCTTTGAACGTGACGTGGGTGTGACGTGGGTGATTCCAACGTGACGTGGGGCTTCCAACGTGACGTGGGCGTGACGTGGGGGCTTCGATTGTGACGTGGGCGTGACCTAGGTGATTGGAACGTGACGTGGACGTGACGTGGGTGGTTTCAACGTGACGTGAGCGTCACGTGGGGTCCTCGAACGTGACTTGGGCGTCACGTGGGGTCTTCGAAAGTGACGTGGGCATGACGCGGGTGATTCGAAGGTGACGTGGGTGTGACGTGGGGGCTTCGAACGTGACGTGGGTGTGACGTCGGTACTTTGAATGTGACGTGGGTGTGACCTGGGTCATTTGAACGTGACGTGGGAGTGACGTGGGGGCATCGAACGTGACATAAGGGTGACATGGGTGCTTAGAACGTGACGTGGGCGTGATGCGGGTGATTCCAACGTGACGTGGGGCTTCGAATGTGACGTGGGCGTGAGGTGGGTGATTGGAACGTGACGTGGGCGTGACGTCGGTACTTTGAAAGTGATGTGGATGTGACCTGGGGGCTTCGAAGGTGACGTAAGGGTGACATGGGTGCTTAGAACGTGACGTGGACGTCACGTGGGTGATTCCAACGTGACGTGGGGGCTTCGAACGTGACATGGGCGTGACGTGGGTGATTCCAACGTGACGTGGGCGTGACGTCGGTACTTTGAAAGTGACGTGGGTGTGACCTGGGTGATTGGAACGTGACGTGGGAGTGACGTGGGGGCTTCAAACGTGACGTAAGGGTGACATGGGTGCTTAGAACGTGACGTGGGAGTGACGTGGGTGATTCCAACGTGACGTGGGCTTCGAACGTGACGTGGGCGTGACGTGGGCGATTGGAACGTGACGTGGGCGTGAGGTGGGTGATTCGAAAGTGACGTGGGTGTGACGTGCGTGCTTAGGACGTGAGGTGGGCGTGTCATGGGTGCTTCGAACGTGACGTGGGCATGACATAAGCGCTTCGATCGTGACGTGGGCGTGACGTCTGTGGTTTCAACGTGACGTGGGTGTCACGTGGGGCATCGAACGTGACGTGGGCGTGACGTGTGTGGTTTCAACGTGACGTGGGCGTCACGGGTACGCTTCGAACGTGACGTGGGCATGACGTGGGTGATTCGAAGGTGACGTGGGCGTGACGTGGGGGCATGGAACGTGACGTGGGTGTGACGTGGGTGATTCCAACGTGACGTGGGCGTGACGTCGGTACTTTGAAAGTGACGTGGGTGTGACCTGGGTCATTTGAACGTGACGTGGGCGTGACGTTTGGGCTTCGAACGTGACGTAAGGGTGACATGGGAGATTAGAACGTGACGTGGGCGTGACGTCGGTACTTTGAACGTGACGTGGGTGTGACCTGGGTCGTTTGAACGTGACGTGGGAGTGACGTGGGGGCTTCAAACGTGACGTAAGGGTGACATGGGTGCTTAGAACGTGACGTGGGCGTGACGTGGGTGATTCGAATATGACGTGGGCATGACGTGGGTGATTCGAACGTGACGTGGGCGAGACGTGGGTGATTCCAACGTGACGTGGGGGCTTCGAACGTGACATGGGCGTGACGTGGGTGATTCGAACGTGACGTGGGCGTGACGTCGGTACTTTGAATGTGACGTGGGTGTGACCTGGGTGATTGTAACGTGACGTGGGCGTGACGTGGGGGCTTCAAACGTGACGTAAGTGTGACATGGGTGCTTAGAACCTGACGTGGGAGTGACGTGGGTGATTCCAACGTGACGTGGGCTTCGCAAGTGACGTGGGCGTGACGTGGGTGATTGGAACGTGACGTGGGAGTGAGGTGGGTACTTCAAACGTGACCTGGGCATGACATAAGCGCTTCGATCGTGACGTGGGCGTGACGTGTGTGGTTTCAACGTGACGTGGGTGTGACGTGCGTCATTTGAACGTGACGTGGGCGTGACGTGTGTGGTTTCAACGTGACGTGGGCGTCACGGGTGGGCTTCGCACGTGACGTGGGCATGACGTGGGTGATTGGAACGTGACGTCGCGTGACGTGGGGGCATGGAACGTGACCTGAGTGGGACGTGGGTGATTCCAACGTGACGTGGGCGTGACGTCGGTACTTTCAATGTGACGTGGGTGTGACCTGGGTCATTTGAACGTGACGTGGGAGTGACGTGGGGGCTTCGAACGTGATGTAAGTGTGACATGGGTGCTTAGAACGTGACGTGGGCGTGACGTGGGCGATTCCAACGTGACGTGGGGCTTCGAACGTGACGTGGGCGTGACGTGGGTGATTGGAACGTGACGTGGGCGTGACGTCGGTACTTTGAAAGTGACGTGGGAGTGACGTGGGGGCTTCAAACGTGACGTAAGGGTGACATGGGTGCTTAGAACGTGACGTGGGCGTGACGTGGGTGATTCGAATATGACGTGGGCGTGACGTGGGTGATTCGAAAGTGACGTTGGTGTGACGTGGGTGTTTCGGACGTGACGTGGGCGTGACGTGGATGCTTCGAACGTGACGTTGGTGTTTCGAACGTGACGTGGGTGTGACGTGGGTGCTTCGAACGTGACGTGGGCGTGACATAGGCGCTTCGATCATGACGTGGGCGTGACGTGTGTGGTTTCAACGTGACGTGGGTGTGACGTGGGGCATCGAACGTGACGTGGGCGTGACGTCGGTACTTTCAATTTGAGATTGGTGTGACCTGGGTCATTCGAACGTGACGTACATGTGACGTGGGTGATTCCAAAGTGACGTGGGGCTTCGAACGTGACGTGGGTGTGACCTGGGTGATGCGAACGTGACGTGGGTATGACGTGGAGGGCTTCGAACGTGACGTGGGTGTGACGTGGGTGTTTCGAACGTGACGTGGGCGTGACCTGGGTGATTGGAACGTGACGTGGGTGTGACGTGGGGGCTTCGAACGTGACGTGGGTGTGACGTGGGTGTTTCGAACCTGACGTTGGTATTTCGAACGTGACGTGGGTGTGACGTGGGTGCATCGGACGTGACGTGGGCATAACGTGGGGGCTACGAACATTACGCGGGTGTGACGTGGATGCTTCGAATGCGACGTTGGTGTTTCGAACGTGACAGGGGTGTGACGTGGGTGCTTGGAACGTGACGTGGGCGTCACGTGGGGGCTTCGAACATGACGTGGGTGTGACGTGGGGGCATCGATCGTGACGTGGGCGTGACGTGGGTGATTCCAACGTGACGTGGGGCTTCGAACGTGACGTGGGCATGACGTGGGTGATTCGAACGTGACGTGGGCGTGACGTGGGGGCATCGAACGTGTCGTGGGTGTGACGTGGGGGCTTCGAACGTGACGTGGGCATGACATCGGTGATTCGAACGTGACGTGGGCATGACGTGGGTGATTCGAACGTGGCGTGGGCGAGACGTGTGTTCTTCGAACGTGACGTGGGCGTGGTATAGGCGTTTCGATCATGACGTGGGCGTGACGTGTGTGGTTTCAACGTGACGTGGGTGTGACGTGGGGGCTTCGAACGTGACGTCGGCCTCTCGTGGGGGCTTTGAAAGTGACTTGGGCGTGACGTGGGTGAATCGAAGGTGACGTGGGTATGACGTGGGTTCTTCGAACGTGACGTGGGCATGACGTGGGTGATTCGAACGTGACGTGGGCGTGACGTGGGTGATTCGAAAGTGATGTCGGCGTGACAGGGTGTTTCGAACGTGACGTGGGCGTGTCATAGGCGCTTCGATCATGACGTGGGCGTGACGTGTGTGGTTTCAACGTGACGTGGGTGTCACGTGGGGCATCGAACGTGACGTGGACGTGACGTCGGTACTTTCAATTTGAGGTTGGTGTGACGTGGGTCATTCGAACGTGACGTACATGTGACGTGGGTGATTCCAACGTGACGTGGGGCTTCGAACGTGACGTGGGCGTGAATGGGTGTTTCGAATGTGACGTGGGCGTGACGTGGGGTCTTCGAACGTGACGTGAGCGCCACGTGGGGACATCGAAGTTGACGTGGGCGTGACCTGGGTGATTGGAACGTGAAGTGGGTGTGACGTGGGGGCTTCGAACGTGACGTGGGTGTGACGTGGGGGCATCGAACGTGACGTTGGTGTTTCGAACGTGACGTGGGTGTGACGTGGGGGCATCGAACGTGACGTGGGCGTGACGTGGGAGTTTCGAACGTGACGTGGACGTGACGTGGTACTTTACATTTGACGTGGGTGTGACCTGGGTCAATCGAACGTGACGTGGGCGTGACGTGGGGGCTTCGAACGTGACGTGGGTGTGACGTGGGTGTTTCGAACCTGACGTTGGTATTTCGAACGTGACGTGGGTGTGACGTGGGTGCATCGGACGTGACGTGGGCGTAACGTGGGGGCTACGAACAGTACGCGGGTGTGACGTGGATGCTTCGAATGCGACGTTGGTGTTTCGAACGTGACATGGGTGTGACGTGGGTGCTTGGAACGTGACGTGGGCGTCACGTGGGGGCTTCGAACCTGACGTGGGTGTGACGTGGGGGCATCGATCGTGACGTGGACGTGACGTCGGTACTTTATACCTGATGGGGGTGTGACCTGGGTCATTCGAATGTGACATGGGTGTGACGTGGGGGCATCGAACGTGACGTGGGCATGACGTGGGTGATTCGAACGTGACGTGGGCGTGACGTGGGGGCATCGAACGTGACGTGGGTGTGACGTGGGGGCTTCGAACGCCACGTGGGCATGGCGTCGGTGACGCGAACGTGACGTGGGCATGACGTCGGTGATTCGAACGTGACGTGGGCGTGACGTGGGGGCATCGAACGTGACGTGGGTGTGACGTGGGTGTTTCGAACGTGACGTGGGCGTGACGTCGGTACTTTGAATGTGACGTGGGTGTGACGTGGGTCATTCGAACGTGATATACGTGTGACGTGTGGGCTTCGAACGTGACGTGGGTGTTTCAAAACTAACGTGGGTGTGACGTAGGGGTATCGAACGTGACGTAGGTGTTTCCAAACTGACGTGGGTGTGACGTCGGTATGTTGAATGTGACGTGGGTGTGACGTGCATGGTTCGAACGTGAGGTGGGTGTTTTAAATGTGAGCTGGGCGTGACGTGGGTCATTCGAACATGACGTAGGTGTGACGTGGGGGCTTCGAACGTGACGTGGGCGTGACGTGGATGCTTCGAATGTGACGTTGGTGTTTCGAACGTGACATGGGTGTGACATGGGTGCTTCGAATGTGACGTGGGCGTAAGGTGGGGGCTTCGAACCTGACGTGGGTGTGACGTGGGGGCTTCGAAAGTGAAGTGGGTGTGACGTGGGTCATTTGAACGTGACGTGGGCGTGACGTGGGTGATTCCAACGTGACGTGGGGCTTCGAACGTGACGTCGGCGTGATGCGGGTGATTCGAATGTCACTTGGGCGTGACGTGGGGGCTTCGAACGTCACGTGGGCGTGACGTGGGGGCTTCGATGTTGACGTGGGCGTGACCTGGGTGATTGGAATGTGACGTGGACGTGACGTTGGTGGTTTCAACCTGACGTGAGTGTCACGTGGGGTCCTCGAACGTGACTTGGGCGTCACGTGGGGTCTTCGAAAGTGACGTGGGCATGACGCGGGTGATTCGAAGGTGACGTGGGTGTGACGCGGGGGCTTCGAACGTGACTTGGGTGTGACGTCGGTACTTTGAATGTGACGTGGGTGTGACCTGGGTCATTTGAACGTGACGTGGGAGTGACGTGGGGGCATCGAACGTGACATAAGGGTGACATGGGTGCTTAGAACATGACGTGGGCGTGATGCGGGTGATTCCAACGTGACGTGGGGCTTCGAATGTGACGTGGGCGTGAGGTGGGTGATTCGAACGTGACGTGGGCGTGACGTCGGTACTTTGAATGTGACGTGGGTGTGACCTGGGGGCTTCGAAGGTGACGTAAGGGCGACATGGGTGCTTAGAACGTGACGTGGGCGTGACGTGGGTGATTCCAACGTGACGTGGGGCTTCGAACGTGACGTGGGCGTGACGTGGGTGATTCGAGCGTGACGTGGGCGTGACGTCGGTACTTTGAAAGTGACGTGGGTGTGACCTGGGTCATTTGAACGTGACGTGGGAGTGACGTGGGGGCTTCAAACGTGACGTAAGGGTGACATGGGTGCTTAGAACGTGACGTGGGCGTGACGTGGGCTACTCCAACGTGACGTGGGGCTTCGAACGTGACGTGGGCTTGACGCGGGTGATTGGTAGGTGACGTGGGCGTGAGGTGGGTGATTCGAAAGTGACGTCGGTATGGCGTGGGTGCTTCGAACGTCACGTGGGCGTGATTTGGGGTCTTCGATCGTGACGTGGGTGTGACGTTGGTGGTTTCAACGTGACGTGGGCGTCACGGGTGGGCTTCGAACGTGACGTGGGCATGACGTGGGTGATTCGAAGCTGACGTGCGCGTGACGTGGGGGCTTCGAACGTGACGTGGGCGTGACCTGGGTGATTGGAACGTGACGTGGACGTGACGTGGGTGGTTTCAACGTGACGTGGGCGTCACGTGGGGGCTTCGGAGGTGACGTGGGCCTCACGTGGGGGCTTCGAAAGTGACGTGGGAATGGCGTGGGTGATTCGAAGGTGACGTGGGCGTGACGTGGGGGCTTCGAACGTGACGTGGGCGTGACGTCGGAACTTTGAATGTGACGTGGGTGTGACCTGGGTCATTTGATCGTGACGTGGGAGTGACGTGGGGGCATCGAACGTGACGTAAGGGTGACATGGGTGCTTAGAACGTGACGTTGGTGTGACGTGGGTGATTCCAACGTGACGTGGGCTTCGAATGTGACGTGGGCGTGACCTGGGTGATTGGAACGTGACGTGGGCGTCACGTGGGGGCTTCGAACGTCACGTGGGCGTGACGTGGGTGATTCGAACGTGACGTGGGCGTGACGTCAGTACTTTGAATGTGACGTGGGTGTGACCTGGGTCATTTGATCGTGACGTGGGCGTGACGTGGGGGCATCGAACGTGACGTGGGCGTGACGTGGGGGCTTCGAACGTGACCTAGGTGTGACGTGGGTGTTTCGAACGTGACGTGGGCGTGACGTCGGTACTTTGAAAGTGACGTGGGTGTGACCTGGGTCATTTGAACGTGACGTGGGTGTGACGTGGGGGCATCGATCGTGACGTGGGCATGACGTGGGTGATTCGAACGTGACGTGGGCGTGACGTGGGGGCATCGAACGTGACGTGGGTGTGACGTGGGGGCTTCGAACGTGACGTGGGCATGACGTCGGTGATTCGAACGTGACGTAGGCGTCACGTGGGGGCATCGAACGTGACGTGGGTGTGACGTGGGGGCTTCGAACGTGACGTGGGCATTTCGTGGGTGATTCGAACGTGACGTGGGCATGACGTGGCTGATTCGAACGTGACGTGGGCGTGACGTGGGTGATTCCAACGTGACGTGGGGCTTCGAACATGACGTGGGCGTGACGTGGGGGCTTCCAAAGTGACGTGGGCATGACGTGGGTGATTCAAAGGTGACATGGGTGTGACGTGGGGGCTTCGAACCTGACCTGGGTGTGACGTGGGTGTTTCGAACGTGACGTGGGCGTGACGTCGGTACTTTGAATGTGACGTGGGTGTGACGTGGGTCAGTCGAACCTGATGTACGTGTGACGTGTGGGCTTCGAACGTGACGTGGGTGTTTCAAAACTAACGTGGGTGTGACGTAGGGGTATCGAACGTGACGTAGGTGTTTCCAAACTGACGTGGGTGTGACGTCGGTATGTTGAATGTGACGTGGGTGTGACGTGCATGGTTCGAACGTGAGGTGGGTGTTTTAAATGTGAGCTGGGCGTGACGTGGGTCATTCGAACATGACGTAGGTGAGACGTGCGGGCTTCGAACGTGACGTGGGCGTGACGTGGGTCATTTGAACCTGACGTGGGCGTGACGTGGGTGATTCCAACGTGACGTGGGGCTTTGAACGTGACGTGGGCGTGACGTGGGTGATTCGAACGTGACGTGGGCGTGACGTCGGTACTTTGAAAGTGACGTGGGTGTGACCTGGGTCATTTGAACGTGACGTGGGAGTGACGTGGGGGCTTCAAACGTGACGTAAGGGTGACATGGGTGCTTAGAACGTGACGTGGGCGTGACGTGGGCTACTCCAACGTGACGTGGGGCTTCGAACGTGACGTGGGCTTGACGCGGGTGATTGGTAGGTGACGTGGGCGTGAGGTGGGTGATTCGAAAGTGACGTCGGTATGGCGTGGGTGCTTCGAACGTCACGTGGGCGTGACTTGGGGTCTTCGATCGTGACGTGGGTGTGACGTTGGTGGTTTCAACGTGACGTGGGCGTCACGGGTGGGCTTCGAACGTGAGGTGGGCATGACGTGGGTGATTCGAAGCTGACGTGCGCGTGACGTGGGGGCTTCGAACGTCACGTGGGCGTGACGTGGGGGCTTGAAACGTGACGTGGGCGTGACCTGGGTGATTCGAACGTGACGTGGACGTGACGTGGGTGGTTTCAACGTGACGTGGGCGTCACGTGGGGGTTTCGGAGGTGACGTGGGCCTCACGTGGGGGCTTCGAAAGTGACGTGGGCATGGCGTGGGTGATTCGTAGGTGACGTGGGTGTGACGTGGGGGCTTCGAACGTGACGTGGGCGTGACGTGGGTGTTTCGATCGTGACGTGGGCGTGACGTCGGTACTTTGAATGTGACGTGGGTGTGACCTGGGTCATTTGATCGTGACGTGGGAGTGACGTGGGGGCATCGAACGTGACGTAAGGGTGACATGGGTGCTTAGAACGTGACGTGGGTGTGACGTGGGTGATTCCAACGTGACGTGGGGCTTCGAACGTGACGTGGGCGTGACGTGGGTGATTGGAACGTGACGTGGGCGTGACGTCGGTACTTTGAAAGTGACGTGGGAGTGACGTGGGGGCTTCGGAGGTGACGTAAGGGTGACATGGGTGCTTAGAACGTGACGTGGGCGTGACGTGGGTGATTCCAACGTCATGTGGGGGCTTCGAACGTGACGTGGGTGTGACGTGGGTGCATCGGACGTGATGTGGGCATAACGTGGGGGCTACGAACATTACGCGGGTGTGACGTGGATGCTTCGAATGCGACGTTGGTGTTTCGAACGTGACATGGGTGTGACGTGGGTGCTTGGAACGTGACGTGGGCGTCACGTGGGGGCTTCGAACATGACGTGGGTGTGACGTGGGGGCATCGATCGTGACGTGGACGTGACGTCGGTACTTTATACCTGATGGGGGCGTGACGTGGGGGCATCGAACGTGACGTGGGTGTGACGTGGGGGCTTCGAACGTGACGTGGGCATGACGTCGGTGATTCGAACGTGACGTGAGCGCCACGTGGGTGCATCGAAGTTGACGTGGGCGTGACCTGGGTGATTGGACCGTGAAGTGGGTGTGACGTGGGGGCTTCGAACGTGACGTGGGTGTGACGTGGGTGTTTCGAACGTGACGTTGGTGTTTCGAACGTGACATGGGTGTGACGTGGGTGCTTCGGACGTGACGTGGGCGTGACGTGGGGGCTTCGAAAATGATGTGGGTGTGACGTGGGGGCATCGAACGTGACGTGGGCGTGACGTGGGAGTTTCGAACGTGACGTGGGCGTGACGTGGGGGCTTCAGGCGTGACCTGGGTGTGACGTGGGTGTTTCGAAGGTGACGTGGGCGTGACGTCAGTACTTTGAATGTGACGTGGGTGTGACCTGGGTCATTTGATCGTGACGTGGACGTGACGTGGGTGGTTTCAACGTGACGTGGGCGTCACGGGTGGGCTTCGACCGTGACGTGGGCATGACGTTGGTGATTCGAAGCTGACGTGGGCGTGACGTGGGGTCTTCGAACGTCACGTGGGCGTCACGTGGGGGCTTGAAACGTGACGTGGGCATGACCTGGGTGATTGGAACGTGACGTGGACGTGACGTGGGGGCATGGAACGTGACGTGGGCGTCACGTGGGTGATTCCAACGTGACGTGGGCGTGACGTCGGTACTTTGAATGTGACGTGGGTGTGACCTGGGTCATTTGAACGTGACGTGGGAGTGACGTGGGGGCTTCGAACGTGATATAAGTGTGACATGGGTGCTTAGAACGTGACGTGGGCGTGACGTGGGTGATTCCAACGTGACGTGGGGCTTCGAACGTGACGTGGGCGTGACGTGGGTGATTGGAACGTGACGTGGGCGTGACGTCGGTACTTTGAAAGTGACGTGGGTGTGACCTGGCGGCTTCGAACGTGACGTAAGGGGGACACAGGTGCTTAGAACGTGACGTGGGCGTGACGTGGGTGATTCCAACGTGACGTGGGGGCTTCGAACGTGACATGGGCGTGACGTGGGTGTTTCGAACGTGACGTGGGTGTGACGTCGGGGCTTCGAACGTGACGTGGGCATGACTTGGGTGATTCGAAAGTGACGTGGGCGTCACGTGGGAGTTTCGATCATGACGTGGGCGTGACGTCTGTGGTTTCAACGTGACGTGGGTGTCACGTGGGGCATCGAACGTGATGTGGACGTGACGTCAGTACTTTCAATTTGAGGTTGGTGTGACCTGGGTCATTCGAACGTGACGTACATGTGACGTGGGTGATTCCAACGTGACGTGGGGCTTCGAACGTGACGTGGGTGTGACCTGGGTGATTGGAACGTGACGTGGGTGTGACGTGGGGGCTTCGAACGTGACGTGGGTGTGACGTGGGGGCTTCGAACGTGACGTTGGTGTTTCGAACTTGACTTCGGTGTGACGTGGGTGCTTCGGACCTGACGTGGGCGTAACGTGGGGGCTTTGAACATGACGCGGGGGTGACGTGGATGCTTGGAACGTGACGTTGGTGTTTGGAACGTGACAGGGGTGTGACGTGGGTGCTTCGAACATGACGTGGGCGTCACGTGGGTGCATCGAAGTTGACGTGGGCGTGACCTGGGTGATTGGACAGTGAAGTGGGTGTGACGTTTGGGCTTCGAACGTGACGTGGGTGTGACGTGGGTGTTTCGAACGTGACGTTGGTGTTTCGAACGTGACATGGGTGTGACGTGGGTGCTTCGAACGTGACGTGGGCGTCACGTGGGGGCTTCGAACATGACGTGTATGTGACGTGGGTGCTTCGGACGTGACGTGGGCTTCACGTGGGGGCTTCGGACATGACGGGTGTGTGACGTGGGGGCATCGATCGTGACGTGGACGTGACGTCGGTACTTTATACCTGATGGGGGCGTGACGTGGGGGCATCGAACGTGACGTGGGTGTGACGTGGGGGCTTCGAACGTGACGTGGGCATGACGTCGGTGATTCGAACGTGACGTGAGCGCCACGTGGGTGCATCGAAGTTGACGTGGGCGTGACCTGGGTGATTGGACCGTGAAGTGGGTGTGACGTGGGGGCTTCGAACGTGACGTGGGTGTGACGTGGGTGTTTCGAACGTGACGTTGGTGTTTCGAACGTGACATGGGTGTGACGTGGGTGCTTCGAACGTGACGTGGGCGTCACGTGGGGGCTTCGAACATGACGTGGATGTGACGTGGGTGCTTCGGACGTGACGTGGGCGTGTCGTGGGGGCTTCGAAAATGATGTGGGTGTGACGTGGGGGCATGGAACGTGACGTGGGCGTGACGTGGGAGTTTCGAACGTGACGTGGATGTGACGTGGTACTTTACATTTGACGTGGGTGTGACCTGGGTCAATCGAACGTGACGTGGGTGTAACGTGGGTGTTTCGAACGTCACGTGGGCATGACGTGGGTGGTTCGAAAGTGATTTGGGCGAGAATGGGTACTTTACATTTGACGTGGGTGTGACCTGGGTGATGCGAACGTGACGTGGGCGTCACGTGTGGGCATCGAACGTGACGTGGGCGTCACGTGGGGGCTTCGAAAGTGACGTGGACGTCACGTGGGTGCTTCGAAGGTGACGTGGGCGTGACGTGGGGGCTTCGAACGTGACGTGGGCGTGACGTGGGTGATTCGAACCTGACGTGGGCGTGAGGTCGGTACTTTGAATGTGACGTGGGTGTGACCTGGGTCATTTGAACGTGACGTGGGAGTGACACGGGGGCTTCGAACGTGACGTAAGGGTGACATGGGTGCTTAGAACGTGACGTGGGCGTGACGTGGGCGATTCCAACGTGACGTGGGGCTTCGAACGTGACGTGGGCGTTTGTGGGTGATTCGAATGTCACTTGGGCGTGACGTGGGGGCTTCGATGTTGACGTGGGCGTGACCTGGGTGATTGGAACGTGACGTGGACGTGACGTGGGTGGTTTCAACGTGACGTGAGCTTCACGTGGGGGCATCGAACGTGACGTTGGCGTCACGTGGGTGCTTCGAACGTGACGTGGGCGTGACGTGGGTGATTCCAGCGTGACGTGGGCGTGACGTGGGTGATTCGAACGTGACGTGGGCGTGATGTGGGTGATTCGAATGTCACTTGGGCGTGACGTGGGGGCTTCGATGTTGACGTGGGCGTGACGTGGGTGATTGGAACGTGACGTGGACGTGACGTGGGTGGTTTCAACGTGACGTGAGCGTCACGTGGGGTCCTCGAACGTGACTTGGGCGTCACGTGGGGTCTTCGGAAGTGACGTGGGCATGACTGGGTGATTCGAAGGTGACGTGGGTGTGACGTGGGGGCTTGAAACGTGACGTGGGCGTGACCTGGGTGATTGGAACGTGACGTGGACGTGACGTGGGTGGTTTCAACGTGACGTGGGCGTGACGTGGGTGATTCGAACGTGACGTGGGCGTGACGTCGGAACTTTGAATGTGACGTGGGTGTGACCTGGGTCATTTGATCGTGAGGTGACGTGACGTGGGTGATTCGAAGGTGACGTGGGCGTGACGTGGGGGCTTCGAACGTGACCTGGGTGTGACGTGGGTGATTCGAAGGTGACGTGGGCCTCACGTGGGGGCTTCGAACATGACGTGGATGTGAGGTGGGTGCTTCGGACGTGACGTGGGCGTGACGTCGGGGCTTCGAAAATGACGTGGGTGTGACGTGGGGGCATCGATCGTGACGTGGACGTGACGTGGTACTTTACATTTAACGTGGGTGTGACCTGGGTCAATCGAACGTGACGTGGGTGTGACGTGGGGGCTTCGAATGTGACGTGGGCGTGACGTGGGTGATTCGAATGTGACGTGGGCGTGACGTGGGGGCATCGAACGTGACGTGGCATGACGTCGGTGATTCGAACGTGACGTGGGCATGACGTCGGTGATTCGAACGTGACGTGGGTGTGACGTGGGGGCTTCGAAGGTCACCTGGGTGTGACGTGGGTGTTTCGAACGTGACGTGGGCGTGACTTCGGTACTTGAATGTGACGTGGGTGTGACCTGGGTCAGTCGAACGTGATGTACGTGTGACGTGCGGGCTTCGAACGTGACGTGGGTGTTTCAAAACTAACGTGGGTGTGACGTAGGGGTATCGAACGTGACGTAGGTGTTTCCAAACTGACGTGGGTGTGACGTCGGTATGTTGAATGTGACGTGGGTGTGACGTGCATGGTTCGAACGTGAGGTGGGTGTTTTAAATGTGAGCTGGGCGTGACGTGGGTCATTCGAACATGACGTAGGTGTGACGTGGGGGCTTCGAACGTGACGTGGGCGTGACGTGGGTCATTTGAACGTGACGTGGGCGTGACGTGGGTGATTCCATTGTGACGTGGGGCTTCGAATGTGACGTGGGCGTGACGTGGGTGATTCGAATGTGACGTGGGCGTGACGTGGGGGCTTCGTACGCCACGTGAGCTTCACGTGGGGGCTTCGAACGTGACGTGGGCGTGACGTGGGGGCTTCAAGCGTGACCTGGGTGTGACGTGGGTGATTCGAAGGTGACGTGGGCGTGACGTCAGTACTTTGAATGTGACGTGGGTATGACCTGGGTCATTTGATCGTGACGTGGACGTGACGTGGGTGGTTTCCACGTGACCTGGGCGTCACGGGTGGGCTTCGACCGTGACGTGGGCATGACGTGGGTGATTCGAAGCTGACGTGGGCGTAACGTGGGGGCTTCGAACGTCACGTGGGCGTGACGTGGGTGCTTGAAACGTGACGTGGGCGTGACCTGGGTGATTGGAACGTGACGTGGACGTGACGTGCGGGCATGGAACGTGACGTGGGCGTCACGTGGGTGATTCCAACGTGACGTGGGCGTGACGTCGGTACTTTGAATGTGACGTGGGTGTGACCTGGGTGATTTGAACGTGACGTGGGAGTGACGTGGGGGCTTCGAACGTGATGTAAGTGTGACATGGGTGCTTAGAACGTGACGTGGGCGTGACGTGGGCGATTCCAACGTGATGTGGGGCTTCGAACATGACGTGGGCGGGATGTGGGTGATTCGAAGCTGACGTGGGCGTGACGTGGGGGCTTCGAACGTGATGTGGACGTGACGTCAGTACTTTCAATTTGAGGTTGGTGTGACCTGGGTCATTCGAACGTGACGTACATGTGACGTGAGTGATTCCAACGTGACGTGGGGCTTCGAACGTGACGTGGGTGTGACCTGGGTGATAGGAACGTGACGTGGGTGTGACGTGGGGGCTTCGAATGTGACGTTGGTGTTTCGAACTTGACTTCGGTGTGACGTGGGTGCTTCGGACGTGACGTGGGCGTCACGTGGGGGCTTCGAACATGACGTGGACGTGAGGTGGGTGCTTCGGACGTGACGTGGGCGTGACGTGGGGGCTTCGAAAATGATGTGGGTGTGACGTGGGTGCATCGAACGTGACGTGGGCGTTACGTGGGAGTTTCGAACGTGACGTGGGCGTGACGTGGGGGCTTCGAAAATGATGTGAGTGTGACGTGGGGGAATCGAACGTGACGTGGGCGTGACGTGGGAGTTTCGAACGTGACGTGGATGTGACGTGGTACTTTACATTTGACGTGGGTGTGACCTGGGTCAATCGAACGTGACGTGGGTGTGACGTGGGGGCTTCGAACGTCACGTGGGCATGACGTGGGTGGTTCGAAAGTGATTTGGGCGAGAATGGGTACTTTACATTTGACGTGGGTGTGACCTGGGTGATGCGAACGTGACGTGGGCGTCACGTGGGGGCATCGAACGTGACGTGGGCGTCACGTGGGGGCTTCGAAAGTGACGTGGACATCACGTGGGTGCTTCGAACGTGAGGTGGGCGTGACGTGGGGGCTTCGAACGTCACGTGGGCGTGACGTGGGTTATTCGAACGTGACGTGGGCGTCACGTGGGAGCTTCGAAAGTGACGTGGACGTCACGTGGGTGATTCGAAGCTGACGTGGGTGTGAGGTGGGGGCTTCGAACGTGACCTGGGTGTGAGGCGGGTGTTTCGAACGTGACGTGGGCGTGACGTCGGTACTTTGAATGTGACGTGGGTGTGACCTGGGTCTTTTGAACGTGACGTGGGAGTGACATGGGGGCATCGAACGTGACGTAAGGGTGACATGGGTGCTTAGAACGCGACGTGGGCGTGACGTGGGCGATTCCAACGTGACTTGGGGCTTCGAACGTGACGTGGGCGTTTTGTGGGTGATTCGAATGTCACTTGGGCGTGACGTGGGGGCTTCGATGTTGACGTGGGCGTGACCTGGGTGATTGGAACGTGACGTGGACGTGACGTGGGTGGTTTCAACGTGACGTGAGCGTCACGTGGGGTCCTCGAACGTGACTTGGGCGTCACGTGGGGTCTTCGAAAGTGACGTGGGCATGACTGGGTGATTCGAAGGTGACGTGGGTGTGACGCGGGGGCTTCGAACGTGACGTGGGTGTGACGTCGGTACTTTGAATGTGACGTGGGTGTGACCTGGGTCATTTGAACGTGACGTGGGAGTGACGTGGGGGCATCGAACGTGACATAAGGGTGACATGGGTGCTTAGAACGTGACGTGGGCGTGATGCAGGTGATTCCAACGTGACGTGGGGCTTCGAATGTGACGTGGGCGTGACGTGGGTGATTGGAACGTGACGTGGGCGTGAAGTCGGTACTTTGAAAGTGACGTGGGTGTGACCTGGGGGCTTCGAAGGTGACGTAAGGGTGACATGGGTGCTTAGAACGTGACGTGGGCGTCACGTGGGTGATTCCAACGTGACGTGGGGCTTCGAACGTGACGTGGGTGTGACCTGGGTGATTGGAACGTAACGTGGGTGTGACGATGGTGCTTCGGACCTGACGTGGGCATAACGTGGGGGCTTCGAAAATGATGTGGGTGTGAGGTGGGGTCTTCGAACGTGACGTGGGCGTGACGTGGGAGTTTCGAACGTGACGTGGGCGTGACGTGGTACTTTACATTTGACGTGGGTGTGACCTGGGTCAATCGAACGTGACGTGGGCGTGACGTGGGGGCTTCGAACGTGACGTGGGTGTCACGTGGGTGTTTCGAACCTGACGTTGGTATTTCGAACGTGACGTGGGTGTGACGTGGGTGCATCGGATGTGACGTGGGCGTAACGTGGGGGCTACGAACATTACGCGGGTGTGACGTGGATGCTTCGAATGCGACGTTGGTGTTTCGAACGTGACATGGGTGTGACGTGGGTGCTTGGAACGTGACGTGGGCGTCACGTGGGGGCTTCGAACCTGACGTGGGTGTGACGTGGGGGCATCGATCGTGACGTGGACATGACGTCGGTACTTTATACCTGATGGGGGTGTGACGTGGGTCATTCGAACGTGACGTGGGCGTGACGTGGGGGCATCGAACGTGACGTGGGTGTGACGTGGGGGCTTCGAACGTGACGTGGGCATGACGTCGGTGATTCGAACGTGACGTGGGCGTGACGTGGGGGCTTCGAACGTGACAGGGGTGTGACGTGGGGGCTTCGAACGTGACCTGGGTGTGACGTGGGGGTTCGAACCTGACGTGGGTGTGACGTGGGGGCTTCCAAAGTGACGTGGGCCTGACGTGGGTCATTTGAACGTGACGTGGGTGTGACGTGGGTGTTTCGAACGTGACGTTGGTGTTTCGAACTTGACTTCGATGTGACGTGGGTGCTTCGGACCTGACGTGGGCGTAACGTGGGGGCTTCGAACATGACGCGGGAGTGACGTGGATGCTTCAAATGTGACGTTAGTGTTTCGAACGTGACAGGGGTGTGACGTGGGGGCTTCGAACGTGACGTGGGCGTCACATGGGGGCCTCGAACATGACGTGGATGTGAGGTGGGTGATTCGAACGTGACGTGGCCGTGACGTGGGTGATTCGAACGTGACGTGGGCGTGACGTGGGGGCTTCGAACCTGACGTGGGTGTGACGTGGGGGCTTCGAAAGTGACGTGGGTGTGACGTGGGTCATTTGAACGTGACGTGGGCGTGACGTGGGTGATTCCAACGTGACGTGGGGCTTTGAACGTGACGTGGGCGTGACGTGGGTGATTCGAATGTGACGTGGGCGTGACGTGGGGGCTTCGAACGTCACGTGGGCGTCACGTGGGGGCATCGAGTTTGACATGGGCGTGACCTGGGTGATTGGAACCTGACGTGGGCGTGACGTGGGTGATTCCAACGTGACGTGGGGCTTCGAACATGACGTGGGCGTGACGTGGGGGCTACGAAAGTGACGTGGGCATGACGTGGGTGATTCGATGGTGACATGGGTGTGACGTGGGGGCTTCGAACGTGACGTGGGTGTGACGTGGGTGTTTCCAACGTGACGTGGGCGTGACATCGGTACTTTGAATGTGACGTGGGTGTGACCTGGGTCATTTGAACGTGACGTGGGAGTGACGTGGGGGCATCGAACGTGACGTAAGGGTGACATGGGTGCTTAGAACGTGACGTGGTCGTGACGTGGATGATTGGAACGTGACGTGGGCGTGACGTGGTGGCTTCGAACGTGACCTGGGTGTGACGTGGGGGCATCGAACGTGACGTGGGAGTGACGTGGGGTCTTCGAACGTGACGTGAGCGCCACGTGGGGGCATCGAAGTTGACGTGGGCGTGACCTGGGTGATTGGAACGTGAAGTGGGTGTGACGTGGGGACTTCGAAAGTGACGTGGGTGTGACGTGGGTGTTTCGAACGTGACGTGGGCGTGACGTGGGGGCATCGAACGTGACGTGGGCGTGACGTGGGGGCTTCGAACGTGACCTGGGTGTGACGTGGGTGTTTCGAACGTGACGTGGGCGTGACGTCGGTGCTTTGAATGTGACGTGGGTGTAACGTGGGTCATTCGAACGTGATGTACGTGTGACCTGTGGGCTTCCAACGTGACGTGGGTGTTTCAAAACTAACGTGGGTGTGACGTAGGGGTATCGAACGTGACGTAGGTGTTTCCAAACTGACGTGGGTGTCACGTCGGTATGTTGAATGTGACGTGGGTGTGACGTGCATGGTTCGAACGTGAGGTGGGTGTTTTAAATGTGAGCTGGGCGTGACGTGGGTCATTCGAACATGACGTAGGTGTGACGTGGGGGCTTCGAACGTGACGTGGTCGTGACCTGGGTGATTGGAACGTGACGTGGGCGTGACGTGGGGGCTTCGAACGTGACATGGGTGTGACGTGGGTGCTTCGGACGTGACGTGGGTGTGACGTGGGGGCTTTGAACATGACGCGGGAGTGATGTGGATGCTTCGAATGTGACGTTGGTGTTTCGAACGTGACAGGGGTGTGACGTGGGTGCTTCGAACGTGACGTGGGCGTCACGTGGGGGCTTCGAACATGACGTGGATGTGACGTGGGGGCTTCGGACGTGACGTGGGCGTGACGTGGGGGCTTCGAAAATGATGTGGGTGTGACGTGGGGGCATCGAACGTGACGTGGGCGTGACGTGGGAGTTTCGAACGTGACGTGGACGTGACGTGGTACTTTACACTTGACGTGGGTGTGACCTGGCTCAATCGAACGTGACGTGGGTGTGACGTGGCGGCTTCGAATGTGACGTGGGTGTGACGTGTATGCTTCGAATGCAACGTTGGTGTTTCAAACGTGACATGGGTGTGACATGGGTGCTTGGAACGTGACGTGGGCGTCACGTGGGGACTTCGAACATGACGGGGGTGTGACGTGGGGGCATCGATCGTGACGTGGACGTGACGTCGGTACTTTATACCTGATGGGGGTGTGACGTGGGTCATTCGAACGTGACGTGGGTGTGACGTGGGGGCTTCGATCGTGACGTGGGCATGACGTGGGTGATTCGAACGTGACGTGGGCGTGACGTGGGGGCATCGAAAATGATGTGGGTGTGACGTGGGGGCTTCGAACGTGACGTGGGCATGACGTCGGTGATTCGAACGTGACGTGGGCGTGACGTGGGGGCATCGAACGTGACCTGGGTGTGACGTGGGTGTTTCGAACGTGACGTGGGTGTGACGTCGGTACTTTGAATGTGACGTGGGTGTGACCTGGGTCATTCAAACGTGATGTACGTGTGACGTGTGGGCTTCCAACGTGACGTGGGTGTTTCAAAACAAACGTGGGTGTGACGTGGGGGTATCGAACGTGACGTAGGTGTTTCCAAACTGACGTGGGTGTGACGTCGGTATGTTGAATGTGACGTGGGTGTGACGTGCATGGTTCGAACGTGAGGTGGGTGTTTTAAATGTGAGCTGGGCGTGACGTGGGTCATTCGAACATGACGTAGGTGTGCCGTGGGGGCTTCGAACGTGACGTGGGCGTGACGTGGATGCTTCGAATGTGACGTTGGTGTTTCGAACGTGACATGGGTGTGACGTGGGGGCTTCGAATGTGACATGGGCGTAACGTGGGGGCTTCGAACCTGACGTGGGTGTGACGTGGGGGCTTCGAAAGTGACGTGGGTGTGACGTGGGGGCTTCGAACGTCACGTGAGCGTCACGTGGGGGCATCGAGTTTGACATGGGCGTGACCTGGGTGATTGGAACCTGACGTGGGCGTGACGTGGGTGATTCCAACGTGACGTGGGGCTTCGAACATGACGTGGGCGTGACGTGGGGGCTTCGATGTTGACGTGGGCCTGACGTGGGTGATTCGAAGGTGACGGGTGTGACGTGGGGGCTTCGAACGTGACGTGGGTGTGACGTGGGTGTTTCGAACGTGACGTGGGCGTGACGTCGGTACTTTGAATGTGACGTGGGTGTGACCTGGGTCATTTGAACGTGACGTGGGAGTGACGTGGGGGCATCGAACGTGACATAAGGGTGACATGGGTGCTTAGAACGTGACGTGGTCGTGACGTGGATGATTGGAACGTGACGTGGGCGTGACGTGGGTCATTCGAAAGTGACGTGGGTGTGACGTGGGTCATTGGAACGTGACGTGGGCGTGACGTGGGTGTTTCGAATGTGACGTGGGCGTGACGTGGGGGCTTCGAACGTCACGTGAGCGTCACGTGGGGGCATCGAGTTTGACATGGGCGTGACGTGGGTGATTCCAACGTGACGTGGGGCTTCGAACATGACGTGGGCGTGACGTGGGGGCTTCGAAAGTGACGTGGGCATGACGTGGGTGATTCCAACGTGACGTGGGGCTTCGAACATGACGTGGGCGTGACGTGGGGGCTTCGAAAGTGACGTGGGCATGACGTGGGTGATTCGAAGGTGACATGGGTGTGACGTGGGGGCTTCGAACGTGACGTGGGCGTGACGTGGGGGCTTCTAACGTGACATGGGCGTGACGTCGGTACTTTGAATGTGACGTGGGTGTGACGTTGGTCATTCGAACGTGATGTACGTGTGACGTGTGGGCTTCGAACGTGACGTGGGTGTTTCAAAACTAACGTGGGTGTGACGTAGGGGTATCGAACGTGACGTAGGTGTTTCCAAACTGACGTGGCTGTGACGTCGATACGTTGAATGTGACGTGGGTGTGACGTGCATGATTCGAACGTGACGTGGGTGTTTTAAATGTGAGCTGGGCGTGACGTGGGTCATTCGAACGTGACATAGGTGTGACGTGGGGGCATCGAACGTGACGTGGGCATGACGTGGGGGCTTCGAACGTCACGTGGGCGTGACGTGTTACTTTATATTTGACGTGGGTGCGACCTGGGCCAATCGAACGTGACGTGGGTGTGACGTGGGGGCTTCGAACGTCACGTGGGCGTGACGTGGTACTTTACATTTGACGTGGGTGTGACCTGGGTCAATCGAACGTGACGTGGGTGTGACGTGGGGGCATCGAACGGGACGTGGGCGTGACGTGGGGGCTTCGATCGTGACGTGGGCGTGACGTCGGTGCTTGGAATGTGACGTGGGTGTGACGTGTGGGCTTCGAACGTGACGTGGGTGTTTCAAAACTAACGTGGGTGTGACGTAGGGGTATCGAACGTGACGTAGGTGTTTCCAAACTGACGTGGGTGTGACGTCGGTATGTTGAATGTGACGTGGGTGTGACGTGCATGGTTCGAACGTGAGGTGGGTGTTTTAAATGTGAGCTGGGCGTGACGTGGGTCATTCGAACATGACGTAGGTGTGACGTGGGGGCTTCGAACGTGACGTGGGCGTGACGTGGATGTTTCGAATGTGACGTTGGTGTTTCGAACGTGACATGGGTGTGACGTGGGTGCTTTGAATGTGACGTGGGCGTAACGTGAGTGCTTCGAACGTGACGTGGGTGTGACTTCGGTACATTGAATGTGCCGTGGGCGTGACGTGCATGACTCGAACGTGACGTGGGCGTGACGTGGGGGCATCGAACGTGACGTGGGCGTGACCTAGGGGCTTCAAAAGTGACGTGGGCGTCACGTGGGGGCATCAAACGTGACGTAGGTCTGACGTGGGGGCTTCGAACGTGACGTGGGCGTGACGTGGATGCTTCGAATGTGACGTTGGTGTTTCGAACGTGACATGGGTGTGACATGGGTGCTTCGAATGTGACGTGGGCGTAACGTGGGGGCTTCGAACCTGACGTGGGTGTGACGTGGGGGCTTCGAACGTGACGTGGGCCTGACGTCAGTACTTTGAATGTGACGTGGGTGTAACGTGGGGTCATGCGAACGTGACGTGGGTGTGACGTGGGTGTTTCGAACGTTACGTGGGCTTTTCGTGGGTGATTCAAACGTGACGTGGGCGTGACGTGGGTACTTTAGATTTGACTTGGGTGTGACCTGGGTGATGCGAACGTGACGTGTGCGTCACGTGGGGGCATCGAACGTGACGTGGGCGTCACGTGGGGGCTTCGAAAGTGACGTGGACGTCACGTGGGTGCTTCGAAGGTGACGTGGGTGTGACGTGGGGGCTTCGAACGTGACCTGGGTGTGAGGTGGGTGTTTCGAAGGGGACGTGGGCGTGACGTCGGAACTTTGAATGTGACGTGGGTGTGACCTGGGTCATTGGAACGTGACGTGGGAGTGACGCGGGGGCTTCGAACGTGACGTAAGGGTGACATGGGTGCTTAGAACGTGAGGTGGGCGTGACGTGGGCGATTCCAACGTGACGTGGGGCTTCGAACGTGACGTGGGCGTGATGTGGGTGATTCGAATGTCACTTGGGCGTGACGTGGGGGCTTCGAACGTCACGTGGGCGTGACGTGGGGGCTTCGAAAATGATGTGGGTGTGACGTGGGGGCATCGAACGTGACGTGGACGTGACCTAGGGGCTTCAAAAGCGACGTGGGCGTCACGTGGGGGCATCGAACATGACGTAGGTGTGACGTGGGGGCTTCGAACGTGACGTGGGCGTGACGTGGATGCTTCGAATGTGACGTTGGTGTTTCGAACGTGACATGGGTGTGACATGGGTGCTTCGAATGTGACGTGGGCGTAACGTGGGGGCTTCGAACCTGACGTGGGTGTGACGTGGGGGCTTCGAACGTGACGTGGGTGTGACGTGGGTCATTTGAACGTGACGTGGGCGTGACGTGGGTGATCCCAACGTGACGTGGGACTTCGAACGTGACGTGGGCGTCACGTGGGTGATTCGAAGGTGACGTGCGCGTGACGTCGGTACTTTGAAAGTGACGTGGGTGTGAGGTGGGTGATTACAACGTGACGTGGGAGTGATGTGGGGGCTTCAAACGTTACGTAAGGGTGACATGGGCGCTTAGAACGTGACGTGGGCGTGACGTGGGTGATTCGAATATGACGTGGGCGTGACGTGGGTGATTCGAAGGTGACGTGGGTGTGACGTGGGGGCTTCGAACGTGACGTGGGCGTGACGTGGGTGATTCGAAGGTGACATGGGTGTGACGTGGGGGCTTCGAACGTGACGTGGGCGTGACGTGGGTGATTCCAACGTGACGTGGGTGCTTAGAACGTGACGTGGGCGTGACGTGGGTGATTCCAACGTGACGTGGGGGCTTCGAACGTGACATGGGCGTGACGTGGGTGATTCCAACGTGACGTGGGCGTGACGTCGGTACTTTGAATGTGACGTGGGTGTGACCTGGGTCATTGGAACGTGACGTGGGAGTGACGTGGCGGCTTCAAACGTGACGTAAGTGTGACATGGGTGCTTAGAACGTGACGTGGGAGTGACGTGGGTGATTCCAACGTGACCTGGGCTTCGCAAGTGACGTGGGCGTGACGTGGGTGATTGGAACGTGACGTGGGAGTGAGGTGGGTACTTCAAACGTGACCTGGGCATGACATAAGCGCTTCGATCGTGACGTGGGCGTGACGTGTGTGGTTTCAACGTGACGTGGGTGTGACGTGCGTCATTTGAACGTGACGTGGGCGTGACGTGTGTGGTTTCAACGTGACGTGGGCGTCACGGGTGGGCTTCGCACGTGACGTGGGCATGACGTGGGTGATTGGAACGTGACGTCGCGTGACGTGGGGGCATGGAACGTGACCTGAGTGGGACGTGGGTGATTCCAACGTGACGTGTGCGTGACGTCGGTACTTTCAATGTGACGTGGGTGTGACCTGGGTCATTGGAACGTGACGTGGGAGTGACGTGGGGGCTTCGAACGTGATGTAAGTGTGACATGGGTGCTTAGAACGTGACGTGGGCGTGACGTGGGCGATTCCAACGTGACGTGGGGCTTCGAACGTGACGTGGGCGTGACGTGGGTGATTCGAACGTGACGTGGGCGTGACGTCGGTACTTTGAATGTGACGTGGGAGTGACGTGGGGGCTTCAAACGTGACGTAAGGGTGACATGGGTGCTTAGAACGTGACGTGGGCGTGACGTGGGTGATTCGAATATGACGTGGGCGTGACGTGGATGCTTCGAACGTGACGTTGGTGTTTCGAACGTGACATGGGTGTGACATGGGTGCTTCGAATGTGACGTGGGCGTGACGAGGGTGATTCGAACGTGACGTGGGCGTCACGTGGGGGCATCGAACGTGACGTGGGCGTGACCTGGGTGATTGGAACGTGACGTGGGCGTCACGTGGGGGCTTCGAACGTGACGTGGGTGTGACGTGGGTGTTTCGAACCTGACGTTGGTATTTCGAACGTGACGTGGGTGTGACGTGGGTGCATCGGACGTGACGTGGGCATAACGTGGGGGCTACGAACATTACGCGGGTGTGACGTGGATGCTTCGAATGCGACGTTGGTGTTTCGAACGTGACATGGGTGTGACGTGGGTGCTTGGAACGTGACGTGGGCGTCACGTGGGGGCTTCGAACATGACGTGGGTGTGACGTGGGGGCATCGATCGTGACGTGGGCGTGACGTGGGTGATTCCAACGTGACGTGGGGCTTCGAACGTGACGTGGGCATGACGTGGGTGCTTGGAACGTGACGTGGGCGTGACGTGGGGGCATCCAACGTGACGTGGGTGTGACGTGGGGGCTTCAAACGTGACGTGGGCATGACATCGGTGATTCGAACGTGACGTGGGCGTGACGTCGGTGATTCGAACGTGACGTGGGCGTGACGTGGGTCATTCGAACATGACGTAGGTGTGACGTGGGTGTTTCGGACGTGACGTGGGCGTGACGTGGATGCTTCGAACGTGACGTTGGTGTTTCGAACGTGACGTGGGTGTGACGTGGGTGCTGCGAACGTGACGTGGGCGTGACATAGGCGCTTCGATCATGACGTGGGCGTGACGTGTGCGGTTCCAACGTGACGTGGGTGTCACGTGGGGCATCGAACGTGACGTGGACGTGACGTCGGTACTTTTAATTTGAGGTTGGTGTGACGTGGGTCATTCGAACGTGACGTACATGTGACGTGGGTGATTCCAACGTGACGTGGGGCTTCGAACGTGACGTGGGTGTGACCTGGGTGATTGGAACGTGACGTGGGTGTGACGTGGGGGCTTCGAACGTCACGTGGGCGTCACGTGGGGGCATCGAACGTGACGTGGGCGTGACGTGGGTGATTGGAACGTGACGTGGGTGTGACGTGGGTGTTTCGAACCTGACGTTGGTATTTCGAACGTGACGTGGGTGTGACTTGGCTGCATCGGACGTGACGTGGGTGTGACGTGGGGGCTTCGAACGTGACGTGGGTGTGACGTGGGTGTTTCGAACCTGACGTTGGTATTTCGAACGTGACGTGGGTGTGACGTGGGTGCATCGGACGTGACGTGGGCATAACGTGGGGGCTACGAACATTACGCGGGTGTGACGTGGATGCTTCGAATGCGACGTTGGTGTTTCGAACGTGACATGGGTGTGACGTGGGTGCTTGGAACGTGACGTGGGCGTCACGTGGGGGCTTCGAACATGACGTGGGTGTGACGTGGGGGCATCGATCGTGACGTGGGCGTGACGTGGGTGATTCCAACGTGACGTGGGGCTTCGAACGTGACGTGGGCGTGACGTGGGTGATTCGAACGTGACGTGGGTGTGACGTGGGGGCTTCGAACGTGACGTGGGCATGACGTGGGTGATTCGAAGGTGACGTGGGCGTGACGTGGGGGCATGGAACGTGACGTGGGTGTGACGTGGGTGATTCCAACGTGACGTGGGCGTGACGTCGGTACTTTGAAAGTGACGTGGGTGTGACCTGGGTCATTGGAACGTGACGTGGGCGTGACGTTTGGGCTTCGAACGTGACGTAAGGGTGACATGGGAGATTAGAACGTGATGTGGGCGTGACGTCGGTACTTTGAACGTGACGTGGGTGTGACCTGGGTCGTTTGAACGTGACGTGGGAGTGACGTAGGGGCTTCAAACGTGACGTAAGGGTGACATGGGAGATTAGAACGTGACGTGGGCGTGACGTGGGTGATTCGAATATGACGTGGGCATGACGTGGGTGATTCCAACGTGACGTGGGGGCTTCGAACGTGACGTGGGCGTGACGTGGGTGATTCCAACGTGACGTGGGGGCTTCGAACGTGACATGGGCGTGACGTGGGTGATTCGAACGTGACGTGGGAGTGACGTGGGGGCTTCAAACGTGACGTAAGTGTGACATGGGTGCTTAGAACGTGACGTGGGCGTGACGTGGGCGATTCCAACGTGATGTGGGGCTTCGAACGTGACGTGGGCGTTTTGTGGGTGATTCGAATGTCACTTGGGCGTGACGTGGGGGCTTCGATGTTGACGTGGGCGTGACCTGGGTGATTGGAACGTGACGTGGACGTGACGTGGGTGGTTTCAACGTGACGTGAGCGTCACGTGGGGTCCTCGAACGTGACTTGGGCGTCACGTGGGGTCTTCGAAAGTGATGTGGGCATGACTGGCTGATTCGAAGGTGACGTGGGTGTGACGTGGGGGCTTCGAACGTGACGTGGGTGTGACGTCGGTACTTTGAATGTGACGTGGGTGTGACCTGGGTCATTGGAACGTGACGTGGGAGTGACGTGGGGGCATCGAACGTGACATAAGGGTGACATGGGTGCTTAGAACGTGACGTGGCCGTGATGCAGGTGATTCCAACGTGACGTGGGGCTTCGAATGTGACGTGGGCGTGACGTGGGTGATTGGAACGTGACGTGGGAGTGAGGTGGGTACTTCAAACTTGACCTGGGCATGACATAAGCGCTTCGATCGTGACGTGGGCGTGACGTGTGTGGTTTCAACGTGACGTGGGTGTGACGTGCGTCATTTGAACGTGACGTGGGCGTGACGTGTGTGGTTTCAACGTGACGTGGGCGTCACGGGTGGGCTTCGCACGTGACGTGGGCATGACGTGGGTGATTGGAACGTGACGTCGCGTGACGTGGGGGCATGGAACGTGACCTGAGTGGGACGTGGGTGATTCCAACGTGACGTGGGCGTGACGTCGGTACTTTCAATGTGACGTGGGTGTGACCTGGGTCATTTGAACGTGACGTGGGAGTGACGTGGGGGCTTCGAACGTGATGTAAGTGTGACATGGGTGCTTAGAACGTGACGTGGGCGTGACGTGGGCGATTCCAACGTGACGTGGGGCTTCGAACGTGACGTGGGCGTGACGTGGGTGATTCGAACGTGACGTGGGCGTGACGTCGGTACTTTGAATGTGACGTGGGAGTGACGTGGGGGCTTCAAACGTGACGTAAGGGTGACATGGGTGCTTAGAACGTGACGTGGGCGTGACGTGGGTGATTCGAATATGACGTGGGCGTGACGTGGGTGATTCGAAAGTGACGTTGGTGTGACGTGGGTGTTTCGGACGTGACGTCGGCGTGACGTGGATGCTTCGAACGTGACGTTGGTGTTTCGAACGTGACGTGGGTGTGACGTGGGTGCTTCGAACGTGACGTGGGCGTGACATAGGCGCTTCGATCATGACGTGGGCGTGACGTGTGTGGTTTCAACGTGACGTGGGTGTGACGTGGGGCATCGAACGTGACGTGGACGTGACGTCGGTACTTTCAATTTGAGGTTGGTGTGACCTGGGTCATTCGAACGTGACGTACATGTGACGTGGGTGATTCCAAAGTGACGTGGGGCTTCGAACGTGACGTGGGTGTGACCTGGGTGATGCGAACGTGACGTTGGTATTTCGAACGTGACGTGGGTGTGACGTGGGTGCATCGGACGTGACGTGGGCATAACGTGGGGGCTACGAACATTACGCGGGTGTGACGTGGATGCTTCGAATGCGACGTTGGTGTTTCGAACGTGACATGGGTGTGACGTGGGTGCTTGGAACGTGACGTGGGCGTCACGTGGGGGCTTCGAACATGACGTGGGTGTGACGTGGGGGCATCGATCGTGACGTGGGCGTGACGTGGGTGATTCCAACGTGACGTGGGGCTTCGAACGTGACGTCGGCATGACGTGGGTGGTTCGAACGTGACGTGGGCGTGACGTGGGGGCATCGAACGTGACGTGGGTGTGACGTGGGGGCTTCGAACGTGACGTGGGCATGACATCGGTGATTCGAACGTGACGTGGGCATGACGTCGGTGATTCGAACGTGACTTGGGCGTGACGTGGGTCATTCGAACATGACGTAGGTGTGACGTGGGTGTTTCGGACGTGACGTGGGCGTGACGTGGATGCTTCGAACGTGACGTTGGTGTTTCGAACGTGACGTGGGTGTGACGTGGGTGCTTCGAACGTGACGTGGGCGTGACATAGGCGCTTCGATCATGACGTGGGCGTGACGTGTGTGGTTCCAACGTGACGTGGGTGTCACGTGGGGCATCGAACGTGACGTGGACGTGACGTCGGTACTTTCAATTTGAGGTTGGTGTGACGTGGGTCATTCGAACGTGACGTACATGTGACGTGGGTGATTCCAACGTGACGTGGGGCTTCGAACGTGACGTGGGTGTGACCTGGGTGATTGGAACGTGACGTGGGTGTGACGTGGGGGCTTCCAAAGTGACGTGGGTGTGACGTGGGGGCTTCGAACGTCACGTGGGCGTCACGTGGGGGCATCGAACGTGACGTGGGCGTGATGTGGGTGATTGGAACGTGACGTGGGTGTGACGTGGGTGTTTCGAACCTGACGTTGGTATTTCGAACGTGACGTGGGTGTGACGTGGGTGCATCGGACGTGACGTGGGCGTAACGTGGGGGCTACGAACATTACGCGGGTGTGACGTGGATGCTTCGAATGCGACGTTGGTGTTTCGAACGTGACGTGGGCGTGACATGGGTGCTTCGAATGTGACGTGGGCGTAACGTGGGTGTTTCGAACGTGACGTGGGTGTGACGTGGGGGCTTCGAAAGTGACGTGGGTGTGACGTGGGTCATTCGAACGTGACGTGGGCGTGACGTGGGTGATTCCAACGTGACGTGGGGCTTCGAACGTGACGTGGGCGTGACGTGGGCGATTCGAACGTGACGTGGGGCTTCGAACGTGACGTGGGCGTGACGTCGGTAGTTTGAATGTGACGTGGGTGTGACATGGGTCATTGGAACGTGACGTGGGAGTGACGTGGGGGCTTCAAACGTGACGTAAGGGTGACATGGGTGCTTTGAACGTGACGTGGGCGTGACGTGGGCGATTCCAACGTGACGTGGGGCTTCGAATTTGACGTGGGCGTGACGTGGGGGCTTCAATTGTGACGTGGGCGTGACCTAGGTGATTGGAACGTGACGTGGACGTGACGTGGGTGGTTTCAACGTGACGTGAGCGTCACGTGGGGTCCTCGAACGTGACTTGGGCGTCACGTGGGGTCTTCGAAAGTGACGTGGGCATGACGCGGGTGATTCGAAGGTGACGTGGGGTCCTCGAACGTGACTTGGGCGTCACGTGGGGTCTTCGAAAGTGACGTGGGCATGACGCGGGTGATTCGAAGGTGACGTGGGTGTGACGCGGGGGCTTCGAACGTGACGTGGGTGTGACGTCGGTACTTTGAATGTGACGTGGGTGTGACCTGGGTCATTGGAACGTGACGTGGGAGTGACGTGGGGGCATCGAACGTGACATAAGGGTGACATGGGTGCTTAGAACGTGACGTGGGCGTGATGCGGGTGATTCCAACGTGACGTGGGGCTTCGAATGTGACGTGGGCGTGACGTGGGTGATTGGAACGTGACGTGGGCGTGACGTCGGTACTTTGAAAGTGACGTGGGTGTGACCTGGGGGCTTCGAAGGTGACGTAAGGGTGACATGGGTGCTTAGAACGTGACGTGGGCGTCACGTGGGTGATTCCAACGTGACGTGGGGGCTTCGAACGTGACATGGGCGTGACGTGGGTGATTCTAACGTGACGTGGGCGTGACGTCGGTACTTTGAAAGTGACGTGGGTGTGACCTGGGTGATTGGAACGTGACGTGGGAGTGACGTGGGGGCTTCAAACGTGACGTAAGGGTGACATGGGTGCTTAGAACGTGACGTGGGAGTGACGTGGGTGATTCCAACGTGACGTGGGCTTCGAACGTGACGTGGGCGTGACGTGGGCGATTGGAACGTGACGTGGTCGTGAGGTGGGTCATTCGAAAGTGACGTGGGTGTGACGTGCGTGCTTAGGACGTGAGGTGGGCGTGTCGTGGGTGCTTCGAACGTGACGTGGGCATGACATAAGCGCTTCGATCGTGACGTGGGCGTGACGTGTGTGGTTTCAACGTGACGTGGGTGTCACGTGGGGCATCGAACGTGACGTGGGCGTGACGTGTGTGGTTTCAACGTGACGTGGGCGTCACGGGTAGGCTTCGAACGTGACGTGGGCATGACGTGGGTGATTCGAAGGTGACGTGGGCGTGACGTGGGGGCATGGAACGTGACGTGGGTGTGACGTGGGTGATTCCAACGTGACGTGGGCGTGACGTCGGTACTTTGAACGTGACGTGGGTGTGACCTGGGTCATTTGAACGTGACGTGGGCGTGACGTTTGGGCTTCGAACGTGACGTAAGGGTGACATGGGAGATTAGAACGTGACGTGGGCGTGACGTCGGTACTTTGAACGTGACGTGGGTGTGACCTGGGTCGTTTGAACGTGACGTGGGAGTGACGTGGGGGCTTCAAACGTGACGTAAGGGTGACATGGGAGATTAGAACGTGACGTGGGCGTGACGTGGGTGATTCGAATATGACGTGGGCATGACGTGGGTGATTCGAACGTGACGTGGGCGAGACGTGGGTGATTCCAACGTGACGTGGGGGCTTCGAACGTGACGTGGGCGTGACGTGGGTGATTCCAACGTGACGTGGGGGCTTCGAACGTGACATGGGCGTGACGTGGGTGATTCGAACGTGACGTGGGCGTGACGTCGGTACTTTGAATGTGACGTGGGTGTGACCTGGGTGATTGGAACGTGACGTGGGAGTGACGTGGGGGCTTCAAACGTGACGTAAGTGTGACATGGGTGCTTAGAACGTGACGTGGGAGTGACGTGGGTGATTCCAACGTGACGTGGGCTTCGAAAGTGACGTGGGCGTGAGGTGGGTGATTGGAACGTGACGTGGGAGTGAGGTGGGTACTTCAAACGTGACCTGGGCATGACATAAGCGCTTCGATCGTGACGTGGGCGTGACGTGTGTGGTTTCAACGTGACGTGGGTGTGACGTGCGTCATTTGAACGTGACGTGGGCGTGACGTGTGTGGTTTCAACGTGACGTGGGCGTCACGGGTGGGCTTCGCACGTGACGTGGGCATGACGTGGGTGATTGGAACGTGACGTCGCGTGACGTGGGGGCATGGAACGTGACCTGAGTGGGACGTGGGTGATTCCAACGTGACGTGGGCGTGACGTCGGTACTTTCAATGTGACGTGGTCGTGAGGTGGGTCATTTGAAAGTGACGTGGGTGTGACGTGCGTGCTTAGGACGTGGGGTGGGCGTGTCGTGGGTGCTTCGAACGTGACGTGGGCATGACATAAGCGCTTCGATCGTGACGTGGGCGTGACGTGTGTGGTTTCAACGTGACGTGGGTGTCACGTGGGGCATCGAACCTGATGTGGGCGTGACGTGTGTGGTTTCAACGTGACGTGGGCGTCACGGGTAGGCTTCGAACGTGACGTGGGCATGACGTGGGTGATTCGAAGGTGACGTGGGCGTGACGTGGGGGCATGGAACGTGACGTGGGTGTGACGTGGGTGATTCCAACGTGACGTGGGCATGACGTCGGTACTTTGAACGTGACGTGGGTGTGACCTGGGTCATTTGAACGTGACGTGGGAGTGACGTGGGGGCTTCAAACGTGACGTAAGGGTGACATGGGAGATTAGAACGTGACGTGGGCGTCACGTGGGTGATTCGAATATGACGTGGGCATGACGTGGGTGATTCGAAATGTGACGTGGGCGAGACGTGGGTTCTTCGAACGTGACGTGGGCGTGATATAGGCGTTTCGATCATGACGTGGGCGTGACGTGTGTGGTTTCAACATGACGTGGGTGTGACGTGGGGGCTTCGAACGTGACGTCGGCCTCTCGTGGGGGCTTTGAAAGTGACTTGGGCGTGACGTGGGTGAATCGAAGGTGACGTGGGTATGACGTGGGTTCTTCGAACGTGACGTGGGCATGACGTGGGTGATTCGAACGTGACGTGGGCGTGACGTGGGTGATTCGAAAGTGACGTGGGTGTGACGTGGGTGATTCGAAAGTGATGTCGGTGTGACAGGGTGTTTCGGACGTGACGTGGGCGTGACGTGGGTGCTTCGAACGTGTCATAGGCGCTTCGATCATGACGTGGGCGTGACGTGTGCGGTTTCAACGTGACGTGGGTGTCACGTGGGGCATCGAACGTGACGTGGACGTGACGTCGGTACTTTCAATTTGAGGTTGGTGTGACGTGGGTCATTCGAACGTGACGTACATGTGACGTGGGTGATTCCAAGGTGACGTGGGGCTTCGAACGTGACGTGGGCGTGAATGGGTGTTTCGAATGTGACGTGGGCGTGACGTGGGGTCTTCGAACGTGACGTGAGCGCCACGTGGGGGCATCGAAGTTGACGTGGGCGTGACCTGGGTGATTGGAACGTGAAGTGGGTGTGACGTGGGGGCTTCGAACGTGACGTGGGTGTGACGTGGGGGCATCGAACGTGACGTTGGTGTTTCGAACGTGACGTGGGTGTGACGTGGGGGCATCGAACGTGACGTGGGCGTGACGTGGGAGTTTCGAACGTGACGTGGACGTGACGTGGTACTTTACATTTGACGTGGGTGTGACCTGGGTTAATCGAACGTGACGTGGGTGTGACGTGGGGGCTTCGAACGTGACGTGGGTGTGACGTGGGTGTTTCGAACCTGACGTTGGTATTTCGAACGTGACGTGGGTGTGACGTGGGTGCATCGGATGTGACGTGGGCGTAACGTGGGGGCTACGAACATTACGCGGGTGTGACGTGGATGCTTCGAATGCGACGTTGGTGTTTCAAACGTGACATGGGTGTGACGTGGGTGCTTGGAACGTGACGTGGGCGTCACGTGGGGGCTTCGAACCTGACGTGGGTGTGACGTGGGGGCATCGATCGTGACGTGGACATGACGTCGGTACTTTATACCTGATGGGGGTGTGACGTGGGTCATTCGAACGTGACGTGGGCGTGAGGTGGGGGCATCGAACGTGACGTGGGTGTGACGTGGGGGCTTCGAACGTGACCTGGGTGTGACGTGGGGGCTTCGAACCTGACGTGGGTGTGACGTGGGGGCTTCCAAAGTGACGTGGGCATGACGTGGGTCATTTGAACGTGACGTGGGTGTGACGTGGGTGTTTCGAACGTGACGTTGGTGTTTCGAACTTGACTTCGGTGTGACGTGCGTGATTCGGACCTGACGTGGGCGTAACGGAGGGGCTTCGAACATGACGTGGATGTGACGTCGGTGATTCGAACGTGACGTGGGCGTGACGTGGGGGCTTCGATCGTGACGTGGGCATGACGTGGGTGTTTCGAACGTGACGTGGGTGTGACGTCGGTACTTTGAATGTGACGTGGGTGTGACCTGGGTCATTCAAACGTGATGTACGTGTGACGTGTGGGCTTCCAACGTGACGTGGGTGTTTCAAAACTAACGTGGGTGTGATGTCGGTATGTTGAATGTGACGTGGGTGTGACGTGCATGGTTCGAACGTGAGGTGGGTGTTTTAAATGTGAGCTGGGTGTGACGTGGGTGCATCGAACATGACGTAGGTGTGACGTGGGTGTTTCGGACGTGACGTGGGCGTGACGTGGATGCTTCGAATGTGACGTTGGTGTTTCGAACGTGACATGGGTGTGACGTGGGTGCTTCGAATGTGACGTGGGCGTAACGTGGGGGCTTCGAACCTGACGTGGGTGTGACGTGGGGGCTTCGAAAGTGACGTGGGTGTGACGTGGGTCATTTGAACGTGACGTGGGCGTGACGTGGGTGATTCCAACGTGACGTGGGGCTTCGAATGTGACGTGGGCGTGACGTGGGTGATTCGAACGTGACGTGGGCGTGACGTGGGGGCATCGAGTTTGACATGGGCGTGACCTGGGTGATTGGAACGTGACGTGGGCGTGACGTGGGTGATTCCAACGTGACGTGGGGCTTCGAACATGACGTGGGCGTGACGTGGGGGCTTCGAAAGTGACGTGGGCATGACGTGGGTGATTCGAAGGTGACATGGGCGTGACGTGGGGGCTTCGAACGTGACGTGGGTGTGACGTGGGGGCTTCGAACGTGACGTGGGCGTGACGTCGGTACTTTGAATGTGACGTGGGTGTGACCTGGGTCATTTGAACGTGACGTGGGAGTGACGTGGGGGCATCGAACGTGACATAAGGGTGACATGGGTGCTTAGAACGTGACGTGGTCGTGACGTGGATGATTGGAACGTGACGTGGGCGTGACGTGGGTGATTCCAACGTGACGTGGGGCTTCGAACATGACGTGGGCGTGACGTGGGGGCTTCGATGTTGACGTGGGCATGACGTGGGTGATTCGAATGTCACTTGGGCGTGACGTGGGGGCTTCGAACGTGACGTGGGCATGACGTGGGGGCTTCGAAAATGATGTGGGTGTGACGTGGGGGCATCGAACGTGACGTGGGAGTGACGTGGGAGTTTCGAACGTGACGTGGACGTGACGTGGTACTTTACATTTGACGTGTGTGTGACCTGGCTCAATCGAACGTGACGTGGGTGTGACGTGGGGGCTTCGAACGTGACGTGGGTGTGACGTGGGTGTTTCGAACCTGACGTTGGTATTTCGAACGTGACGTGGGTGTGACGTGGGTGCATCGGACGTGACGTGGGCGTAACGTGGGGGCTACGAACATTACGCGGGTGTGACGTGGATGCTTCGAATGCTATGTTGGTGTTTCGAATGTGACATGGGTGTGACATGGGTGCTTGGAACGTGACGTGGGCGTCACGTGGGGGCTTCGAACCTGACGTGGGTGTGACGTGGGGGCTTCGATCGTGACGTGGGCATGACGTGGGTGATTCGAACGTGACGTGGGCGTGACGTCGGTTCTTTGAAAGTGACGTGGGTGTGACCTGGGTCATTGGAACGTGACGTGGGAGTGACGTGGGGGCTTCAAACGTGACGTAAGGGTGACATGGGTGCTTAGAACGTGACGTGGGAGTGACGTGGGTGATTCCAACGTGACGTGGGCTTCGAACGTGACGTGGGCGTGACGTGGGTGATTGGAACGTGACGTGGTCGTGAGGTGGGTGATTCGAAAGTGACGTGGGTGTGACGTGCGTGCTTCGGACGTGACGTGGGCGTGACTTGGGTGCTTCAAACGTGACGTGGGCATGACGTGGGGGCATCGAACGTGACGTGGGTGTTTCGAACGTGACGTGGGCATGACGTGGGTGATTCGAACGTGACGTGGGGCTTCGAACGTGACGTGGGCGTGACGTCGGTAGTTTGAATGTGACGTGGGTGTGACCTGGGTCATTGGAACGTGACGTGGGAGTGACGTGGGGGCTTCAAACGTGACGTAAGGGTGACATGGGTGCTTTGAACGTGACGTGGGCGTGACGTGGGCGATTCCAACGTGACGTGGGGCTTCGAATGTGACGTGGGCGTGACGTGGGGGCTTCGATTGTGACGTGGGCGTGACCTAGGTGATTGGAACGTGACGTGGACGTGACGTGGGTGGTTTCAACGTGACGTGAGCGTCACGTGGGGTCCTCGAACGTGACTTGGGCGTCACGTGGGGTCTTCGAAAGTGACGTGGGCATGACGCGGGTGATTCGAAGGTGACGTGGGTGTGACGCGGGGGCTTCGAACGTGACGTGGGTGTGACGTCGGTACTTTGAATGTGACGTGGGTGTGACCTGGGTCATTTGAACGTGACGTGGGAGTGACGTGGGGGCATCGAACGTGACATAAGGGTGACATGGGTGCTTAGAACGTGACGTGGGCGTGATGCGGGTGATTCCAACGTGACGTGGGGCTTCGAATGTGACGTGGGCGTGAGGTGGGTGATTGGAACGTGACGTGGGCGTGACGTGTGTGGTTTCAACGTGACGTGGGTGTGACGTGGGGGCTTCGAACGTGACGTGGGCATGACGTGGGGGCTTTGAAAGTGACTTGGGCGTGACGTGGGTGAATCGAAGGTGACGTGGGTATGACGTGGGTTCTTCGAACGTGACGTGGGCATGACGTGGGTGATTCGAACGTGACGTGGGCGTGACGTGGGTGATTCGAAAGTGACGTGGGCGTGACGTGGGGGCTTCGAAAGTGATGTCGGTGTGACAGGGTGTTTCGGACGTGACGTGGGTGTGACGTGGGTGCTTCGAACGTGACGTGGGCGTGACATAGGCGCTTCGATCATGACGTGGGCGTGACGTGTGCGGTTTCAACGTGACGTGGGTGTCACGTGGGGCATCGAACGTGACGTGGACGTGACGTCGGTACTTTCAATTTGAGGTTGGTGTGACGTGGGTCATTCGAACGTGACGTACATGTGACGTGGGTGATTCCAACGTGACGTGGGGCTTCGAACGTGACGTGGGCGTGAATGGGTGTTTCGAATGTGACGTGGGCGTGACGTGGGGTCTTCGAACGTGACGTGAGCGCCACGTGGGGGCATCGAAGTTGACGTGGGCGTGACCTGGGTGATTGGAACGTGAAGTGGGTGTGACGTGGGGGCTTCGAACGTGACGTGGGTGTGACGTGGGGGCATCGAACGTGACGTTGGTGTTTCGAACGTGACGTGGGTGTGACGTGGGGGCATCGAACGTGACGTGGGCGTGACGTGGGAGTTTCGAACGTGACGTGGACGTGACGTGGTACTTTACATTTGACGTGGGTGTGACCTGGGTCAATCGAACGTGACGTGGGCGTGACGTGGGGGCTTCGAACGTGACGTGGGTGTGACGTGGGTGTTTCGAACCTGACGTTGGTATTTCGAACGTGACGTGGGTGTGACGTGGGTGCATCGGACGTGACGTGGGCGTAACGTGGGGGCTACGAACATTACGCGGGTGTGACGTGGATGCTTCGAATGCGACGTTGGTGTTTCGAACGTGACATGGGTGTGACGTGGGTGCTTGGAACGTGACGTGGGCGTCACGTGGGGGCTTCGAACCTGACGTGGGTGTGACGTGGGGGCATCGATCGTGACGTGGACATGACGTCGGTACTTTATACCTGATGGGGGTGTGACGTGGGTCATTCGAACGTGACGTGGGCGTGACGTGGGGGCATCGAACGTGACGTGGGTGTGACGTGGGGGCTTCGAACGTGACGTGGGCATGACGTCGGTGATTCGAACGTGACGTGGGCGTGACGTGGAGGCTTCGAACGTGACCTGGGCGTGACGTGGGGGCATCGAACCTGACGTGGGTGTGACGTGGGGGCTTCGAAAGTGACGTGGGCATGACGTGGGTCATTTGAACGTGACGTGGGTGTGACGTGCGTGTTTCGAACGTGACGTTGGTGTTTCGAACTTGACTTCGGTGTGACGTGGGTGCTTCGGACCTGACGTGGGCGTAACGTGGGGGCTTCGATCATGACGCGGGAGTGACGTGGATGCTTCGAATGTGACGTTGGTGTTTCAAACGTGACAGGGGTGTGACGTGGGGGCTTCGAACGTGACGTGGGCGTCACATGGGGGCCTCGAACATGACGTGGATGTGAGGTGGGTGATTCGAACGTGACGTGGCCGTGACGTGGGTGATTCGAACGTGACGTGGGTGTGACGTGGGGGCTTCGAAAGTGACGTGGGTGTGACGTGGGTCATTTGAACGTGACGTGGGCGTGACGTGGGTGATTCCAACGTGACGTGGGGCTTTGGACGTGGCGTGGGCGTGAGGTGGGTGATTCGAATGTGACGTGGGCGTGACGTGGGGGCTTCGAACGTCACGTGGGCGTCACGTGGGGGCATCGAGTTTGACATGGGCGTGACCTGGGTGATTGGAACCTGACGTGGGCGTGACGTGGGTGATTGCACCGTGACGTGGGGCTTCGAACATGACGTGGGCGTGACGTGGGGGCTTCGAAAGTGACGTGGGCATGACGTGGGTGATTCGAAGGTGACATGGGTGTGACGTGGGTGTTTCGAACGTGACGTGGGCGTGACGTCGGTACTTTGAATGTGACGTGGGTGTGACCTGGGTCATTTGAACGTGACGTGGGAGTGACGTGGGGGCATCGAACGTGACATAAGGGTGACATGGGTGCTTAGAACATGACGTGGTCGTGACGTGGATGATTGGAACGTGACGTGGGCGTGACGTGGGGGCTTCGAACGTGACCTGGGTGTGACGTGGGGGCATCGAACGTGACGTGGGAGTGACGTGGGGTCTTCGAACGTGACGTGAGCGCCACGTGGGGGCATCGAACGTGACGTGGGCGTGACCTGGGTGATTGGAACGTGAAGTGGGTGTGACGTGGGGACTTCGAAAGTGACGTGGGTGTGACGTGGGTGTTTCGAACGTGACGTGGGCGTGACGTGGGGGCATCGAACGTGACGTGGGCGTGACGTGGGGGCTTCGAACCTGACCTGGGTGTGACGTGGGTGTTTCGAACGTGACGTGGGCGTGACGTCGGTGCTTTGAATGTGACGTGGGTGTGACGTGGGTCATTCGAACGTGATGTACGTGTGACGTGTGGGCTTCCAACGTGACGTGGGTGTTTCAAAACTAACGTGGGTGTGACGTAGGGGTATCGAACGTGACGTAGGTATTTCCAAACTGACGTGGGTGTCACGTCGGTATGTTGAATGTGACGTGGGTGTGACGTGCATGGTTCGAACGTGAGGTGGGTGTTTGAAATGTGAGCTGGGCGTGACGTGGGTCATTCGAACATGACGTAGGTGTGACGTGGGGGCTTCGAACATGACGTGGTCGTGACGTGGATGATTGCAACGTGACGTGGGCGTGACGTGGGGGCTTCGAACGTGACATGGGTGTGACGTGGGTGCTTCGGACGTGACGTGGGCGTAACGTGGGGGCTTCGAACATGACGCGGGAGTGATGTGGATGCTTCGAATGTGACGTTGGTGTTTCGAACGTGACAGGGGTGTGACGTGGGTGCTGCGAACGTGACGTGGGCGTCACGTGGGGGCTTCGAACATGACGTGGATGTGAGGTGGGGGCTTCGGACGTGACGTGGGCGTGACGTGGGGGCTTCGAAAATGATGTGGGTGTGACGTGGGGGCATCGAACGTGACGTGGGCGTGACGTGGGAGTTTCGAACGTGACGTGGACGTGACGTGGTACTTTACACTTGACGTGGGTGTGACCTGGCTCAATCGAACGTGACGTGGGTGTGACGTGGGGGCTTCGAATGTGACGTGGGTGTGACGTGGATGCTTCGAATGCAACGTTGGTGTTTCGAACGTGACATGGGTGTGACATGGGTGCTTGGAACGTGACGTGGGCGTCACGTGGGGGCTTCGAACATGACGTGGGTGTGACGTGGGGGCATCGATCGTGACGTGGACGTGACGTCGGTACTTTATACCTGATGGGGGTGTGACGTGGGTCATTCGAACGTGACGTGGGTGTGACGTGGGGGCTTCGAACGTGACGTGGGCATGACGTCGGTGATTCGAACGTGACGTGGGCGTGACGTGGGGGCTTCGATCGTGACGTGGGCATGACGTGGGTGTTTCGAACGTGACGTCGGTGTGACGTCGGTACTTTGAATGTGACGTGGGTGTGACCTGGGTCATTCAAACGTGATGTACGTGTGACGTGTGGGCTTCCAACGTGACGTGGGTGTTTCAAAACTAACGTGGGTGTGATGTCGGTATGTTGAATGTGACGTGGGTGTGACGTGCATGGTTCGAACGTGAGGTGGGTGTTTTAAATGTGAGCTGGGTGTGACGTGGGTGCATCGAACATGACGTAGGTGTGACGTGGGTGTTTCGGACGTGACGTGGGCGTGACGTGGATGCTTCGAATGTGACGTTGGTGTTTCGAACGTGACATGGGTGTGACGTGGGTGCTTCGAATGTGACGTGGGCGTAACGTGGGGGCTTCGAACCTGACGTGGGTGTGACGTGGGGGCTTCGAAAGTGACGTGGGTGTGACGTGGGTCATTTGAACGTGACGTGGGCGTGACGTGGGTGATTCCAACGTGACGTGGGGCTTCGAATGTGACGTGGGCGTGACGTGGGTGATTCGAACGTGACGTGGGCGTGACGTGGGGGTATCGAGTTTGACATGGGCGTGACCTGGGTGATTGGAACGTGACGTGGGCGTGACGTGGGTGATTCCAACGTGACGTGGGGCTTCGAACATGACGTGGGCGTGACGTGGGGGCTTCGAAAGTGACGTGGGCATGACGTGGGTGATTCGAAGGTGACATGGGCGTGACGTGGGGGCTTCGAACGTGACGTGGGTGTGACGTGGGGGCTTCGAACGTGACGTGGGCGTGACGTCGGTACTTTGAATGTGACGTGGGTGTGACCTGGGTCATTTGAACGTGACGTGGGAGTGACGTGGGGGCATCGAACGTGACATAAGGGTGACATGGGTGCTTAGAACGTGACGTGGTCGTGACGTGGATGATTGGAACGTGACGTGGGCGTGACGTGGGTGATTCCAACGTGACGTGGGGCTTCGAACATGACGTGGGCGTGACGTGGGGGCTTCGATGTTGACGTGGGCATGACGTGGGTGATTCGAATGTCACTTGGGCGTGACGTGGGGGCTTCGAACGTCACGTGGGCATGACGTGGGGGCTTCGAAAATGATGTGGGTGTGACGTGGGGGCATCGAACGTGACGTGGGAGTGACGTGGGAGTTTCGAACGTGACGTGGACGTGACGTGGTACTTTACATTTGACGTGGGTGTGACCTGGCTCAATCGAACGTGACGTGGGTGTGACGTGGGGGCTTCGAACGTGACGTGGGTGTGACGTGGGTGTTTCGAACCTGACGTTGGTATTTCGAACGTGACGTGGGTGTGACGTGGGTGCATCGGACGTGACGTGGGCGTAACGTGGGGGCTACGAACATTACGCGGGTGTGACGTGGATGCTTCGAATGCTATGTTGGTGTTTCGAATGTGACATGGGTGTGACATGGGTGCTTGGAACGTGACGTGGGCGTCACGTGGGGGCTTGGAACATGACGTGGGTGTGACGTGGGGGCTTCGATCGTGACGTGGGCATGACGTGGGTGATTCGAACGTGACGTGGGCGTGACGTCGGTACTTTGAAAGTGACGTGGGTGTGACCTGGGTCATTGGAACGTGACGTGGGAGTGACGTGGGGGCTTCAAACGTGACGTAAGGGTGACATGGGTGCTTAGAACGTGACGTGGGAGTGACGTGGGTGATTCCAACGTGACGTGGGCTTCGAACGTGACGTGGGCGTGACGTGGGTGATTGGAACGTGACGTGGTCGTGAGGTGGGTGATTCGAAAGTGACGTGAGTGTGACGTGCGTGCTTCGGACGTGACGTGGGCGTGACTTGGGTGCTTCAAACGTGACGTGGGCATGACGTGGGGGCATCGAACGTGACGTGGGTGTGACGTGGGGGCTTCGAACGTGACGTGGGCATGACGTCGGTGATTCGAACGTGACGTGGGTGTGACGTGGGGGCTTCGAACGTGACGTGGCTGTGACGTGGGGGCTTCTAACGTGACCCGGGTGTGACGTGGGTGTTTCGAACGTGACGTGGGCGTGACGTCGGTACTTTGAATGTGACGTGGGTGTGACGTGGGTCATTCGAACGTGATGTACGTGTGACGTGTGGGCTTCGAACATGACGTGGGTGTTTCAAAACTAACGTGGGTGTGACGCCGGGGTATCGAACGTGACGTAGGTGTTTCCAAACTGACGTGGGCGTGACGTGGATGCTTCGAATGTGACGTTGGTGTTTCGAACGTGACATGGGTGTGACATGGGTGCTTCGAATGTGACGTGGGCGTAACGTGGGGGCTTCGAACCTGACGTGGGTGTGACGTGGGGGCTTCGAAAGTGACGTGGGTGTGACGTGGGTCATTTGAACGTGACGTGGGCGTGACGTGGGTGATTCCAACGTGACGTGGGACTTCGAACGTGACGTGGGCGTGACGTGGGCGATTCGAACGTGACGTGGGGCTTCGAACGTGACGTGGGCGTGACGTCGGTAGTTTGAATGTGACGTGGGTGTGACCTGGGTCATTGGAACGTGACGTGGGAGTGACGTGGGGGCTTCAAACGTGACGTAAGGGTGACATGGGTGCTTTGAACGTGACGTGGGCGTGACGTGGGCGATTCCAACGTGACGTGGGGCTTCGAATGTGACGTGGGCGTGACGTGGGGGCTTCGATTGTGACGTGGGCGTGACCTAGGTGATTGGAACGTGACGTGGACGTGACGTGGGTGGTTTCAACGTGACGTGAGCGTCACGTGGGGTCCTCGAACGTGACTTGGGCGTCACGTGGGGTCTTCGAAAGTGACGTGGGCATGACGCGGGTGATTCGAAGGTGACGTGGGTGTGACGCGGGGGCTTCGAACGTGACGTGGGTGTGACGTCGGTACTTTGAATGTGACGTGGGTGTGACCTGGGTCATTTGAACGTGACGTGGGAGTGACGTGGGGGCATCGAACGTGACATAAGGGTGACATGGGTGCTTAGAACGTGACGTGGGCGTGATGCGGGTGATTCCAACGTGACGTGGGGCTTCGAATGTGACGTGGGCGTGAGGTGGGTGATTGGAACGTGACGTGGGCGTGACGTCGGTACTTTGAAAGTGACGTGGGTGTGACCTGGGGGCTTCGAAGGTGACGTAAGGGTGACATGGGTGCTTAGAACGTGATGTGGGCGTCACGTGGGTGATTCCAACGTGACGTGGGGGCTTCGAACGTGACATGGGCGTGACGTGGGTGATTCCAACGTGACGTGGGCGTGACGTCGGTACTTTGAAAGTGACGTGGGTGTGACCTGGGTGATTGGAACGTGACGTGGGAGTGACGTGGGGGCTTCAAACGTGACGTAAGTGTGACATGGGTGCTTAGAACGTGACGTGGGAGTGACGTGGGTGATTCCAACGTGACGTGGGCTTCGAACGTGACGTGGGCGTGACGTGGGCGATTGGAACGTGACGTGGGCGTGAGGTGGGTCATTTGAAAGTGACGTGGGTGTGACGTGCGTGCTTAGGACGTGAGGTGGGCGTGTCGTGGGTGCTTCAAACGTGACGTGGGCATGACATAAGCGCTACGATCGTGACGTGGGCGTGACGTGTGTGGTTTCAACGTGACGTGGGTGTCACGTGGGGCATCGAACGTGACGTGGGCGTGACGTGTGTGGTTTCAACGTGACGTGGGCGTCACGGGTAGGCTTCGAACGTGACGTGGGCATGACGTGGGTGATTCGAAGGTGACGTGGGCGTGACGTGGGGGCATGGAACGTGACGTGGGTGTGACGTGGGTGATTCCAACGTGACGTGGGCGTGACGTCGGTACTTTGAACGTGACGTGGGTGTGACCTGGGTCATTTGAACGTGACGTGGGAGTGACGTGGGGGCTTCAAACGTGACGTGGGTGTGACGTGGGTGTTTCGAACCTGACGTTGGTATTTCGAACGTGACGTGGGTGTGACGTGGGTGCATCGGACGTGACGTGGGCGTAACGTGGGGGCTACGAACATTACGCGGGTGTGACGTGGATGCTTCGAATGCTATGTTGGTGTTTCGAATGTGACATGGGTGTGACATGGGTGCTTGGAACGTGACGTGGGCGTCACGTGGGGGCTTGGAACATGACGTGGGTGTGACGTGGGGGCTTCGATCGTGACGTGGGCATGACGTGGGTGATTCGAACGTGACGTGGGCGTGACGTCGGTACTTTGAAAGTGACGTGGGTGTGACCTGGGTCATTGGAACGTGACGTGGGAGTGACGTGGGGGCTTCAAACGTGACGTAAGGGTGACATGGGTGCTTAGAACGTGACGTGGGAGTGACGTGGGTGATTCCAACGTGACGTGGGCTTCGAACGTGACGTGGGCGTGACGTGGGTGATTGGAACGTGACGTGGTCGTGAGGTGGGTGATTCGAAAGTGACGTGAGTGTGACGTGCGTGCTTCGGACGTGACGTGGGCGTGACTTGGGTGCTTCAAACGTGACGTGGGCATGACGTGGGGGCATCGAACGTGACGTGGGTGTGACGTGGGGGCTTCGAACGTGACGTGGGCATGACGTCGGTGATTCGAACGTGACGTGGGTGTGACGTGGGGGCTTCGAACGTGACGTGGGCGTGACGTGGGGGCTTCTAACGTGACCCGGGTGTGACGTGGGTGTTTCGAACGTGACGTGGGCGTGACGTCGGTACTTTGAATGTGACGTGGGTGTGACGTGGGTCATTCGAACGTGATGTACGTGTGACGTGTGGGCTTCGAACATGACGTGGGTGTTTCAAAACTAACGTGGGTGTGACGCCGGGGTATCGAACGTGACGTAGGTGTTTCCAAACTGACGTGGGCGTGACGTGGATGCTTCGAATGTGACGTTGGTGTTTCGAACGTGACATGGGTGTGACATGGGTGCTTCGAATGTGACGTGGGCGTAACGTGGGGGCTTCGAACCTGACGTGGGTGTGACGTGGGGGCTTCGAAAGTGACGTGGGTGTGACGTGGGTCATTTGAACGTGACGTGGGCGTGACGTGGGTGATTCCAACGTGACGTGGGACTTCGAACGTGACGTGGGCGTGACGTGGGCGATTCGAACGTGACGTGGGGCTTCGAACGTGACGTGGGCGTGACGTCGGTAGTTTGAATGTGACGTGGGTGTGACCTGGGTCATTGGAACGTGACGTGGGAGTGACGTGGGGGCTTCAAACGTGACGTAAGGGTGACATGGGTGCTTTGAACGTGACGTGGGCGTGACGTGGGCGATTCCAACGTGACGTGGGGCTTCGAATGTGACGTGGGCGTGACGTGGGGGCTTCGATTGTGACGTGGGCGTGACCTAGGTGATTGGAACGTGACGTGGACGTGACGTGGGTGGTTTCAACGTGACGTGAGCGTCACGTGGGGTCCTCGAACGTGACTTGGGCGTCACGTGGGGTCTTCGAAAGTGACGTGGGCATGACGCGGGTGATTCGAAGGTGACGTGGGTGTGACGCGGGGGCTTCGAACGTGACGTGGGTGTGACGTCGGTACTTTGAATGTGACGTGGGTGTGACCTGGGTCATTTGAACGTGACGTGGGAGTGACGTGGGGGCATCGAACGTGACATAAGGGTGACATGGGTGCTTAGAACGTGACGTGGGCGTGATGCGGGTGATTCCAACGTGACGTGGGGCTTCGAATGTGACGTGGGCGTGAGGTGGGTGATTGGAACGTGACGTGGGCGTGACGTCGGTACTTTGAAAGTGACGTGGGAGTGACGTGGGGGCTTCGAAGGTGACGTAAGGGTGACATGGGTGCTTAGAACGTGATGTGGGCGTCACGTGGGTGATTCCAACGTGACGTGGGGGCTTCGAACGTGACATGGGCGTGACGTGGGTGATTCCAACGTGACGTGGGCGTGACGTCGGTACTTTGAAAGTGACGTGGGTGTGACCTGGGTGATTGGAACGTGACGTGGGAGTGACGTGGGGGCTTCAAACGTGACGTAAGTGTGACATGGGTGCTTAGAACGTGACGTGGGAGTGACGTGGGTGATTCCAACGTGACGTGGGCTTCGAACGTGACGTGGGCGTGACGTGGGCGATTGGAACGTGACGTGGGCGTGAGGTGGGTCATTTGAAAGTGACGTGGGTGTGACGTGCGTGCTTAGGACGTGAGGTGGGCGTGTCGTGGGTGCTTCAAACGTGACGTGGGCATGACATAAGCGCTACGATCGTGACGTGGGCGTGACGTGTGTGGTTTCAACGTGACGTGGGTGTCACGTGGGGCATCGAACGTGACGTGGGCGTGACGTGTGTGGTTTCAACGTGACGTGGGCATCACGGGTAGGCTTCGAACGTGACGTGGGCATGACGTGGGTGATTCGAAGGTGACGTGGGCGTGACGTGGGGGCATGGAACGTGACGTGGGTGTGACGTGGGTGATTCCAACGTGACGTGGGCGTGACGTCGGTACTTTGAACGTGACGTGGGTGTGACCTGGGTCATTTGAACGTGACGTGGGAGTGACGTGGGGGCTTCAAACGTGACGTAAGGGTGACATGGGAGATTAGAACGTGACATGGGCGTGACGTGGGTGATTCGAATATGACGTGGGCATGACGTGGGTGATTCGAACGTGACGTGGGCGTGATATAGGCGTTTCGATCATGACGTGGGCGTGACGTGTGTGGTTTCAACGTGACGTGGGTGTGACGTGGGGGCTTCGAACGTGACGTGGGCATGACGTGGGGGCTTTGAAAGTGACTTGGGCGTGACGTGGGTGAATCGAAGGTGACGTGGGTATGACGTGGGTTCTTCGAACGTGACGTGGGCATGACGTGGGTGATTCGAACGTGACGTGGGCGTGACGTGGGTGATTCGAAAGTGACGTGGGCGTGACGTGGGGGCTTCGAAAGTGATGTCGGTGTGACAGGGTGTTTCGGACGTGACGTGGGTGTGACGTGGGTGCTTCGAACGTGACGTGGGCGTGACATAGGCGCTTCGATCATGACGTGGGCGTGACGTGTGCGGTTTCAACGTGACGTGGGTGTCACGTGGGGCATCGAACGTGACGTGGACGTGACGTCGGTACTTTCAATTTGAGGTTGGTGTGACGTGGGTCATTCGAACGTGACGTACATGTGACGTGGGTGATTCCAACGTGACGTGGGGCTTCGAACGTGACGTGGGCGTGAATGGGTGTTTCGAATGTGACGTGGGCGTGACGTGGTGTCTTCGAACGTGACGTGAGCGCCACGTGGGGGCATCGAAGTTGACGTGGGCGTGACCTGGGTGATTGGAACGTGAAGTGGGTGTGACGTGGGGGCTTCGAACGTGACGTGGGTGTGACGTGGGGGCATCGAACGTGACGTTGGTGTTTCGAACGTGACGTGGGTGTGACGTGGGGGCATCGAACGTGACGTGGGCGTGACGTGGGAGTTTCGAACGTGACGTGGACGTGACGTGGTACTTTACATTTGACGTGGGTGTGACCTGGGTCAATCGAACGTGACGTGGGCGTGACGTGGGGGCTTCGAACGTGACGTGGGTGTGACGTGGGTGTTTCGAACCTGACGTTGGTATTTCGAACGTGACGTGGGTGTGACGTGGGTGCATCGGACGTGACGTGGGCGTAACGTGGGGGCTACGAACATTACGCGGGTGTGACGTGGATGCTTCGAATGCGACGTTGGTGTTTCGAACGTGACATGGGTGTGACGTGGGTGCTTGGAACGTGACGTGGGCGTCACGTGGGGGCTTCGAACCTGACGTGGGTGTGATGTGGGGGCATCGATCGTGACGTGGACATGACGTCGGTACTTTATACCTGATGGGGGTGTGACGTGGGTCATTCGAACGTGACGTGGGCGTGACGTGGGGGCATCGAACGTGACGTGGGTGTGACGTGGGGGCTTCGAACGTGACGTGGGCATGACGTCGGTGATTCGAACGTGACGTGGGCGTGACGTGGAGGCTTCGAACGTGACCTGGGCGTGACGTGGGGGCTTCGAACCTGACGTGGGTGTGACGTGGGGGCTTCGAAAGTGACGTGGGCATGACGTGGGTCATTTGAACGTGACGTGGGTGTGACGTGCGTGTTTCGAACGTGACGTTGGTGTTTCGAACTTGACTTCGGTGTGACGTGGGTGCTTCGGACCTGACGTGGGCGTAACGTGGGGGCTTCGATCATGACGCGGGAGTGACGTGGATGCTTCGAATGTGACGTTGGTGTTTCGAACGTGACAGGGGTGTGACGTGGGGGCTTCGAACGTGACGTGGGCGTCACATGGGGGCCTCGAACATGACGTGGATGTGAGGTGGGTGATTCGAACGTGACGTGGCCGTGACGTGGGTGATTCGAACGTGACGTGGGTGTGACGTGGGGGCTTCGAAAGTGACGTGGGTGTGACGTGGGTCATTTGAACGTGACGTGGGCGTGACGTGGGTGATTCCAACGTGACGTGGGGCTTTGAACGTGGCGTGGGCGTGAGGTGGGTGATTCGAATGTGACGTGGGCGTGACGTGGGTGATTCCAACGTGACGTGGGGGCTTCGAACGTGACATGGGCGTGACGTGGGTGATTCCAACGTGACGTGGGCGTGACGTCGGTACTTTGAAAGTGACGTGGGTGTGACCTGGGTCATTGGAACGTGACGTGGGAGTGACGTGGGGGCTTCAAACGTGACGTAAGGGTGACATGGGTGCTTAGAACGTGACGTGGGAGTGACGTGGGTGATTCCAACGTGACGTGGGCTTCGAACGTGACGTGGGCGTGACGTGGGCGATTGGAACGTGACGTGGGCGTGAGGTGGGTCATTTGAAAGTGACGTGGGTGTGACGTGCGTGCTTAGGACGTGAGGTGGGCGTGTCGTGGGTGCTTCAAACGTGACGTGGGCATGACATAAGCGCTACGATCGTGACGTGGGCGTGACGTGTGTGGTTTCAACGTGACGTGGGTGTCACGTGGGGCATCGAACGTGACGTGGGCGTGACGTGTGTGGTTTCAACGTGACGTGGGCATCACGGGTAGGCTTCGAACGTGACGTGGGCATGACGTGGGTGATTCGAAGGTGACGTGGGCGTGACGTGGGGGCATGGAACGTGACGTGGGTGTGACGTGGGTGATTCCAACGTGACGTGGGCGTGACGTCGGTACTTTGAACGTGACGTGGGTGTGACCTGGGTCATTTGAACGTGACGTGGGAGTGACGTGGGGGCTTCAAACGTGACGTAAGGGTGACATGGGAGATTAGAACGTGACATGGGCGTGACGTGGGTGATTCGAATATGACGTGGGCATGACGTGGGTGATTCGAACGTGACGTGGGTGAGACGTGGGTTCTTCGAACGTGACGTGGGCGTGATATAGGCGTTTCGATCATGACGTGGGCGTGACGTGTGTGGTTTCAACGTGACGTGGGTGTGACGTGGGGGCTTCGAACGTGACGTGGGCATGACGTGGGGGCTTTGAAAGTGACTTGGGCGTGACGTGGGTGAATCGAAGGTGACGTGGGTATGACGTGGGTTCTTCGAACGTGACGTGGGCATGACGTGGGTGATTCGAACGTGACGTGGGCGTGACGTGGGTGATTCGAAAGTGACGTGGGCGTGACGTGGGGGCTTCGAAAGTGATGTCGGTGTGACAGGGTGTTTCGGACGTGACGTGGGTGTGACGTGGGTGCTTCGAACGTGACGTGGGCGTGACATAGGCGCTTCGATCATGACGTGGGCGTGACGTGTGCGGTTTCAACGTGACGTGGGTGTCACGTGGGGCATCGAACGTGACGTGGACGTGACGTCGGTACTTTCAATTTGAGGTTGGTGTGACGTGGGTCATTCGAACGTGACGTACATGTGACATGGGTGATTCCAACGTGACGTGGGGCTTCGAACGTGACGTGGGCGTGAATGGGTGTTTCGAATGTGACGTGGGCGTGACGTGGTGTCTTCGAACGTGACGTGAGCGCCACGTGGGGGCATCGAAGTTGACGTGGGCGTGACCTGGGTGATTGGAACGTGAAGTGGGTGTGACGTGGGGGCTTCCAACGTGACGTGGGTGTGACGTGGGGGCATCGAACGTGACGTTGGTGTTTCGAACGTGACGTGGGTGTGACGTGGGGGCATCGAACGTGACGTGGGCGTGACGTGGGAGTTTCGAACGTGACGTGGACGTGACGTGGTACTTTACATTTGACGTGGGTGTGACCTGGGTCAATCGAACGTGACGTGGGCGTGACGTGGGGGCTTCGAACGTGACGTGGGTGTGACGTGGGTGTTTCGAACCTGACGTTGGTATTTCGAACGTGACGTGGGTGTGACGTGGGTGCATCGGACGTGACGTGGGCGTAACGTGGGGGCTACGAACATTACGCGGGTGTGACGTGGATGCTTCGAATGCGACGTTGGTGTTTCGAACGTGACATGGGTGTGACGTGGGTGCTTGGAACGTGACGTGGGCGTCACGTGGGGGCTTCGAACCTGACGTGGGTGTGACGTGGGGGCATCGATCGTGACGTGGACATGACGTCGGTACTTTATACCTGATGGGGGTGTGACGTGGGTCATTCGAACGTGACGTGGGCGTGACGTGGGGGCATCGAACGTGACGTGGGTGTGACGTGGGGGCTTCGAACGTGACGTGGGCATGACGTCGGTGATTCGAACGTGACGTGGGCGTGACGTGGAGGCTTCGAACGTGACCTGGGCGTGACGTGGGGGCTTCGAACCTGACGTGGGTGTGACGTGGGGGCTTCGAAAGTGACGTGGGCATGACGTGGGTCATTTGAACGTGACGTGGGTGTGACGTGCGTGTTTCGAACGTGACGTTGGTGTTTCGAACTTGACTTCGGTGTGACGTGGGTGCTTCGGACCTGACGTGGGCGTAACGTGGGGGCTTCGATCATGACGCGGGAGTGACGTGGATGCTTCGAATGTGACGTTGGTGTTTCGAACGTGACAGGGGTGTGACGTGGGGGCTTCGAACGTGACGTGGGCGTCACATGGGGGCCTCGAACATGACGTGGATGTGAGGTGGGTGATTCGAACGTGACGTGGCCGTGACGTGGGTGATTCGAACGTGACGTGGGTGTGACGTGGGGGCTTCGAAAGTGACGTGGGTGTGACGTGGGTCATTTGAACGTGACGTGGGCGTGACGTGGGTGATTCCAACGTGACGTGGGGCTTTGAACGTGGCGTGGGCGTGAGGTGGGTGATTCGAATGTGACGTGGGCGTGACGTGGGTGATTCCAACGTGACGTGGGGGCTTCGAACGTGACATGGGCGTGACGTGGGTGATTCCAACGTGACGTGGGCGTGACGTCGGTACTTTGAAAGTGACGTGGGTGTGACCTGGGTGATTGGAACGTGACGTGGGAGTGACGTGGGGGCTTCAAACGTGACGTAAGGGTGACATGGGTGCTTAGAACGTGACGTGGGAGTGACGTGGGTGATTCCAACGTGACGTGGGCTTCGAACGTGACGTGGGCGTGACGTGGGCGATTGGAACGTGACGTGGGCGTGAGGTGGGTCATTTGAAAGTGACGTGGGTGTGACGTGCGTGCTTAGGACGTGAGGTGGGCGTGTCGTGGGTGCTTCAAACGTGACGTGGGCATGACATAAGCGCTACGATCGTGACGTGGGCGTGACGTGTGTGGTTTCAACGTGACGTGGGTGTCACGTGGGGCATCGAACGTGACGTGGGCGTGACGTGTGTGGTTTCAACGTGACGTGGGCGTCACGGGTAGGCTTCGAACGTGACGTGGGCATGACGTGGGTGATTCGAAGGTGACGTGGGCGTGACGTGGGGGCATGGAACGTGACGTGGGTGTGACGTGGGTGATTCCAACGTGACGTGGGCGTGACGTCGGTACTTTGAACGTGACGTGGGTGTGACCTGGGTCATTTGAACGTGACGTGGGAGTGACGTGGGGGCTTCGAACGTGACGTGGGTGTGACGTGGGTGTTTCGAACCTGACGTTGGTATTTCGAACGTGACGTGGGTGTGACGTGGGTGCATCGGACGTGACGTGGGCGTAACGTGGGGGCTACGAACATTACGCGGGTGTGACGTGGATGCTTCGAATGCTATGTTGGTGTTTCGAACGTGACAGGGGTGTGACATGGGTGCTTGGAACGTGACGTGGGCGTCACGTGGGGGCTTGGAACATGACGTGGGTGTGACGTGGGGGCTTCGATCGTGACGTGGGCATGACGTGGGTGATTCGAACGTGACGTGGGCGTGACGTCGGTACTTTGAAAGTGACGTGGGTGTGACCTGGGTCATTGGAACGTGACGTGGGAGTGACGTGGGGGCTTCAAACGTGACGTAAGGGTGACATGGGTGCTTAGAACGTGACGTGGGAGTGACGTGGGTGATTCCAACGTGACGTGGGCTTCGAACGTGACGTGGGCGTGACGTGGGTGATTGGAACGTGACGTGGTCGTGAGGTGGGTGATTCGAAAGTGACGTGAGTGTGACGTGCGTGCTTCGGACGTGACGTGGGCGTGACTTGGGTGCTTCAAACGTGACGTGGGCATGACGTGGGGGCATCGAACGTGACGTGGGTGTGACGTGGGGGCTTCGAACGTGACGTGGGCATGACGTCGGTGATTCGAACGTGACGTGGGTGTGACGTGGGGGCTTCGAACGTGACGTGGGCGTGACGTGGGGGCTTCTAACGTGACCCGGGTGTGACGTGGGTGTTTCGAACGTGACGTGGGCGTGACGTCGGTACTTTGAATGTGACGTGGGTGTGACGTGGGTCATTCGAACGTGATGTACGTGTGACGTGTGGGCTTCGAACATGACGTGGGTGTTTCAAAACTAACGTGGGTGTGACGCCGGGGTATCGAACGTGACGTAGGTGTTTCCAAACTGACGTGGGCGTGACGTGGATGCTTCGAATGTGACGTTGGTGTTTCGAACGTGACATGGGTGTGACATGGGTGCTTCGAATGTGACGTGGGCGTAACGTGGGGGCTTCGAACCTGACGTGGGTGTGACGTGGGGGCTTCGAAAGTGACGTGGGTGTGACGTGGGTCATTTGAACGTGACGTGGGCGTGACGTGGGTGATTCCAACGTGACGTGGGACTTCGAACGTGACGTGGGCGTGACGTGGGCGATTCGAACGTGACGTGGGGCTTCGAACGTGACGTGGGTGTGACGTCGGTAGTTTGAATGTGACGTGGGTGTGACCTGGGTCATTGGAACGTGACGTGGGAGTGACGTGGGGGCTTCAAACGTGACATAAGGGTGACATGGGTGCTTAGAACGTGACGTGGGCGTGATGCGGGTGATTCCAACGTGACGTGGGGCTTCGAATGTGACGTGGGCGTGAGGTGGGTGATTGGAACGTGACGTGGGCGTGACGTCGGTACTTTGAAAGTGACGTGGGTGTGACCTGGGGGCTTCGAAGGTGACGTAAGGGTGACATGGGTGCTTAGAACGTGATGTGGGCGTCACGTGGGTGATTCCAACGTGACGTGGGGGCTTCGAACGTGACATGGGCGTGACGTGGGTGATTCCAACGTGACGTGGGCGTGACGTCGGTACTTTGAAAGTGACGTGGGTGTGACCTGGGTGATTGGAACGTGACGTGGGAGTGACGTGGGGGCTTCAAACGTGACGTAAGGGTGACATGGGTGCTTAGAACGTGACGTGGGAGTGACGTGGGTGATTCCAACGTGACGTGGGCTTCGAACGTGACGTGGGCGTGACGTGGGCGATTGGAACGTGACGTGGGCGTGAGGTGGGTCATTTGAAAGTGACGTGGGTGTGACGTGCGTGCTTAGGACGTGAGGTGGGCGTGTCGTGGGTGCTTCAAACGTGACGTGGGCATGACATAAGCGCTACGATCGTGACGTGGGCGTGACGTGTGTGGTTTCAACGTGACGTGGGTGTCACGTGGGGCATCGAACGTGACGTGGGCGTGACGTGTGTGGTTTCAACGTGACGTGGGCATCACGGGTAGGCTTCGAACGTGACGTGGGCATGACGTGGGTGATTCGAAGGTGACGTGGGCGTGACGTGGGGGCATGGAACGTGACGTGGGTGTGACGTGGGTGATTCCAACGTGACGTGGGCGTGACGTCGGTACTTTGAACGTGACGTGGGTGTGACCTGGGTCATTTGAACGTGACGTGGGAGTGACGTGGGGGCTTCAAACGTGACGTAAGGGTGACATGGGAGATTAGAACGTGACATGGGCGTGACGTGGGTGATTCGAATATGACGTGGGCATGACGTGGGTGATTCGAACGTGACGTGGGTGAGACGTGGGTTCTTCGAACGTGACGTGGGCGTGATATAGGCGTTTCGATCATGACGTGGGCGTGACGTGTGTGGTTTCAACGTGACGTGGGTGTGACGTGGGGGCTTCGAACGTGACGTGGGCATGACGTGGGGGCTTTGAAAGTGACTTGGGCGTGACGTGGGTGAATCGAAGGTGACGTGGGTATGACGTGGGTTCTTCGAACGTGACGTGGGCATGACGTGGGTGATTCGAACGTGACGTGGGCGTGACGTGGGTGATTCGAAAGTGACGTGGGCGTGACGTGGGGGCTTCGAAAGTGATGTCGGTGTGACAGGGTGTTTCGGACGTGACGTGGGTGTGACGTGGGTGCTTCGAACGTGACGTGGGCGTGACATAGGCGCTTCGATCAAGACGTGGGCGTGACGTGTGCGGTTTCAACGTGACGTGGGTGTCACGTGGGGCATCGAACGTGACGTGGACGTGACGTCGGTACTTTCAATTTGAGGTTGGTGTGACGTGGGTCATTCGAACGTGACGTACATGTGACGTGGGTGATTCTAACGTGACGTGGGGCTTCGAACGTGACGTGGGCGTGAATGGGTGTTTCGAATGTGACGTGGGCGTGACGTGGTGTCTTCGAACGTGACGTGAGCGCCACGTGGGGGCATCGAAGTTGACGTGGGCGTGACCTGGGTGATTGGAACGTGAAGTGGGTGTGACGTGGGGGCTTCGAACGTGACGTGGGTGTGACGTGGGGGCATCGAACGTGACGTTGGTGTTTCGAACGTGACGTGGGTGTGACGTGGGGGCATCGAACGTGACGTGGGCGTGACGTGGGAGTTTCGAACGTGACGTGGACGTGACGTGGTACTTTACATTTGACGTGGGTGTGACCTGGGTCAATCGAACGTGACGTGGGCGTGACGTGGGGGCTTCGAACGTGACGTGGGTGTGACGTGGGTGTTTCGAACCTGACGTTGGTATTTCGAACGTGACGTGGGTGTGACGTGGGTGCATCGGACGTGACGTGGGCGTAACGTGGGGGCTACGAACATTACGCGGGTGTGACGTGGATGCTTCGAATGCGACGTTGGTGTTTCGAACGTGACATGGGTGTGACGTGGGTGCTTGGAACGTGACGTGGGCGTCACGTGGGGGCTTCGAACCTGACGTGGGTGTGACGTGGGGGCATCGATCGTGACGTGGACATGACGTCGGTACTTTATACCTGATGGGGGTGTGACGTGGGTCATTCGAACGTGACGTGGGCGTGACGTGGGGGCATCGAACGTGACGTGGGTGTGACGTGGGGGCTTCGAACGTGACGTGGGCATGACGTCGGTGATTCGAACGTGACGTGGGCGTGACGTGGAGGCTTCGAACGTGACCTGGGCGTGACGTGGGGGCATTGAACCTGACGTGGGTGTGACGTGGGGGCTTCGAAAGTGACGTGGGCATGACGTGGGTCATTTGAACGTGACGTGGGTGTGACGTGCGTGTTTCGAACGTGACGTTGGTGTTTCGAACTTGACTTCGGTGTGACGTGGGTGCTTCGGACCTGACGTGGGCGTAACGTGGGGGCTTCGATCATGACGCGGGAGTGACGTGGATGCTTCGAATGTGACGTTGGTGTTTCGAACGTGACAGGGGTGTGACGTGGGGGCTTCGGACGTGACCTGGCTGTGACGTGGGTGTTTCGAACGTGACGTGGGAGTGACGTGGGGGCATCGAACGTGACGTGGGCATGACGTGGGTGATTCGAACGTGACGTGGGCGTGACGTGGGGGCATCGAACGTGACGTGGGTGTGACGTGGGGGCATCGAACGTGACGTGGGCATGACGTCGGTGATTCGAACGTGACGTGGGCGTGACGTGGGGGCTTCGAACGTGACCTGGGTGTGACGTGGGTGTTTCGAACGTGACGTGGGCGTGACGTCGGTACTTTGAATGTGACGTGGGTGTGACCTGGGTCATTCAAACGTGATGTACATGTGACATGTGGGCTTCCAACGTGACGTGGGTGTTTCAAAACTAACGTGGGTGTGACGTAGGTGTATCGAACGTGACGTAGGTGTTTCCAAACTTACGTGGGTGTGACGTCGGTATGTTGAATGTGACGTGGGTGTGACGTGCATGGTTCGAACGTGAGGTGGGTGTTTTAAATGTGAGCTGGGCGTCACGTGGGTCATTCGAACATGACGTAGGTGTGCCGTGGTGGCTTCGAACGTGACGTGGGCGTGACGTGGATGCTTCGAATGTGACGTTGGTGTTTCGAACGTGACATGGGTGTGACGTGGGTGCTTCGAATGTGACGTGGGCGTAACGTGGGGGCTTCGAACCTGACGTGGGTGTGACGTGGGGGCTTCGAAAGTGACGTGGGTGTGACGTGGGTCATTTGAACGTGACGTGGGCGTGACGTGGGTGATTCCAACGTGACGTGGGGCTTTGAACGTGACGTGGGCGTGACGTGGGTGATTCGAATGTGACGTGGGCGTGACGTGGGGGCTTCGAACGTCACGTGAGCGTCACGTGGGGGCATCGAGTTTGACATGGGCGTGACCTGGGTGATTGGAACGTGACGTGGGCGTGACGTGGGTGATTCCAACGTGACGTGGGGCTTCGAACATGACGTGGGCGTGACGTGGGGGCTTCGGTGTTGACGTGGGCATGACGTGGGTGATTCGAAGGTGACGGGTGTGACGTGGGGGCATCGAACGTGACGTGGGTGTGACGTGGGTGTTTCGAACGTGACGTGGGCGTGACGTCGGTACTTTGAATGTGACGTGGGTGTGACCTGGGTCATTTGAACGTGACGTGGGAGTGACGTGGGGGCATCGAACGTGACATAAGGGTGACATGGGTGCTTAGAACGTGACGTGGTCGTGACGTGGATGATTGGAACGTGACGTGGGCGTGACGTGGGTCATTCGAAAGTGACGTGGGTGTGACGTGGGTCATTGGAACGTGACGTGGGCGTGACGTGGGTGTTTCGAATGTGACGTGGGCGTGACGTGGGGGCTTCGAACGTCACGTGAGCGTCACGTGGGGGCATCGAGTTTGACATGGGCGTGACCTGGGTGATTGGAACCTGACGTGGGCGTGACGTGGGTGATTCCAACGTGACGTGGGGCTTCGAACATGACGTGGGCGTGACGTGGGTGATTCCAACGTGACGTGGGGCTTCGAACATGACGTGGGCGTGACGTGGGGGCTTCGAAAGTGACGTGGGCATGACGTGGGTGATTCGAAGGTGACATGGGTGTGACGTGGGGGCATCGAACGTGACGTGGGTGTGACGTCGGTACTTTGAATGTGACGTGGGTGTGACGTGGGTCATTCGAACGTGATGTACGTGTGTCCTGTGGGCTTCGAACGTGACGTGGGTGTTTCAAAACTAACGTGGGTGTGACGTAGGGGTATCGAACGTGACGTAGGTGTTTCCAAACTGACGTGGGTGTGACGTCGATACGTTGAATGTGACGTGGGTGTGACGTGCATGATTCGAACGTGAGGTGGGTGTTTTAAATGTGAGCTGGGCGTGACGTGGGTCATTCGAACGTGACATAGGTGTGACGTGGGGGCATCGAACGTGACGTGGGCATGACGTGGGGGCTTCGAACGTCATGTGGGCGTGACGTGTTACTTTATATTTGACGTGGGTGCGACCTGGGTCAATCGAACGTGACGTGGGTGTGACGTGGGGGCTTCGAACGTCACGTGGGCGTGACGTGGTACTTTACATTTGACGTGGGTGTGTCCTGGGTCAATCGAACGTGACGTGGGTGTGACGTGGGGGCTCTGAACGGGAATGGGCGTGACGTGGGGGCTTCGATCGTGACGTGGGCGTGACGTCGGTGCTTGAAATGTGACGTGGGTGTGACGTGGGTCATTCGAACGTGATGTACGTGTGACGTGTGGGCTTCGAACGTGACGTGGGTGTTTCAAAACTAACGTGGGTGTGACGTAGGGGTATCGAACGTGACGTAGGTGTTTCCAAACTGACGTGGGTGTGACGTCGGTATGTTGAATGTGACGTGGGTGTGACGTGCATGATTCGAACGTGAGGTGGGTGTTTTAAATGTGAGCTGGGTGTGACGTGGGTCATTCGAACATGACGTAGGTGTGACGTGGGGGCTTCGAACGTGACGTGGGCGTGACGTGGATGTTTCGAATGTGACGTTGGTGTTTCGAACGTGACATGGGTGTGACGTGGGGGCTTTGAATGTGACGTGGGCGTAACGTGAGTGCTTCGAACGTGACGTGGGTGTGACTTCGGTACATTGAATGTGCCGTGGGCGTGACGTGCATGACTCGAACGTGACGTGGGCGTGACGTGGGGGAATCGAACGTGACGTGGGCGTGACCTAGGGGCTTCAAAAGTTACGTGGGCGTCACGTGGGGGCATCAAACGTGACGTAGGTCTGACGTGGGGGCTTCGAACGTGACGTGGGCGTGACGTGGATGCTTCGAATGTGACGTTGGTGTTTCGAACGTGACATGGGTGTGACATGGGTGCTTCGAATGTGACGTGGGCGTAACGTGGGGGCTTCGAACCTGACGTGGGTGTGACGTGGGGGCTTCGAACGTGACGTGGGCCTGACGTCAGTACTTTGAATGTGACGTGGGTGTAACGTGGGGTCATGCGAACGTGACGTGGGTGTGACGTGGGTGTTTCGAACGTTACGTGGGCTTTTCGTGGGTGATTCAAACGTGACGTGGGCGTGACGTGGGTACTTTAGATTTGAATTGGGTGTGACCTGGGTGATGTGAACGTGACGTGGGCGTCACGTGGGGGCATCGAACGTGACGTGGGCGTCACGTGGGGGCTTCGAAAGTGACGTGGACGTCACGTGGGTGATTCGAAGGTGACGTGGGTGTGACGTGGGGGCTTCGAACGTGACGTGGGTGTGACGTGGGTGTTTCGAACGTGACGTGGGCGTGACGTCGGAACTTTGAATGTGACGTGGGTGTGACCTGGGTCATTGGAACGTGACGTGGGAGTGACGCGGGGGCTTCGAACGTGACGTAAGGGTGACATGGGTGCTTAGAACGTGACGTGGGCGTGACGTGGGCGATTCCAACGTGACGTGGGGCTTCGAACGTGACGTGGGCGTGATGTGGGTGATTCGAATGTCACTTGGGCGTGACGTGGGGGCTTCGAACGTCACGTGGGCGTGACGTGGGGGCTTCGAAAATGATGTGGGTGTGACGTGGGGGCATCGAACGTGACGTGGGCGTGACCTAGGGGCTTCAAAAGTGACGTGGGCGTCACGTGGGGGCATCGAACATGACGTAGGTGTGACGTGGGTGATTGGAACGTGACGTGGGCGTGACGTGGATGCTTCGAATGTGACGTTGGTGTTTCGAACGTGACATGGGTGTGACATGGGTGCTTCGAATGTGACGTGGGCGTAACGTGGGGGCTTCGAACCTGACGTGGGTGTGACGTGGGGGCTTCGAACGTGACGTGGGTGTGACGTGGGTCATTTGAACGTGACGTGGGCGTGACGTGGGTGATCCCAACGTGACGTGGGGCTTCGAACGTGACGTGGGCGTCACGTGGGTGATTCGAAGGTGACGTGGGCGTGACGTCGGTACTTTGAAAGTGACGTGGGTGTGACCTGGGTGATTGCAACGTGACGTGGGAGTGACGTGGGGGCTTCAAACGTGACGCAAGGGTGACATGGGCGCTTAGAACGTGACGTGGGCGTCACGTGGGTGATTCCAACGTGACGTGGGCGTGACGTGGGGGCATCGAACGTGACGTGGGCGTGACGTCGGTGCTTTGAATGTGACGTGGGTGTGACGTGGGTCATTCGAACGTGATGTACGTGTGACGTGTGGGCTTCCAACGTGACGTGGGTGTTTCAAAACTAACGTGGGTGTGACGTAGGGGTATCGAACGTGATGTAGGTGTTTCCAAACTGACGTGGGTGTGACGTCGGTATGTTGAATGTGACGTGGGTGTGACGTGCATGGTTCGAACGTGAGGTGGGTGTTTTAAATGTGAGCTGGGCGTGACGTGGGTCATTCGAACATGACGTAGGTGTGACGTGGGGGCTTCGAACGTGACGTGGTCGTGACGTGGATGATTGCAACGTGACGTGGGCGTGACGTGGGGGCTTCGAACGTGACATGGGTGTGACGTGGGTGCTTCGAACGTGACGTGGGCGTAACGTGGGGGCTTCGAACCTGACGTGGGTGTGACGTGGGGGCTTCGAAAGTGACGTGGGTGTGACGTGGGTCATTTGAACGTGCCGTGGGCGTGCCGTGTGTGGTTCTAACGTGACGTGGGGCTTTTTACGTGACGTGGGCGTGACGTGGGTGATTCGAATGTGACGTGGGCGTGACGTGGGGGCTTCGAACGTCACGTGAGCGTCACGTGGGGGCATCGAGTTTGACATGGGCGTGACCTGGGTGATTGGAACGTGACGTGGGCGTGACGTGGGTGATTCAAACGTGACGTGGGGCTTCGAACATGACGTGGGCGTGACGTGGGGGCATCGAACGTGACGTGGGTGTGACGTGGGGGCTTCGAACGTGACGTGGGCATGACGTCGGTGATTCGAACGTGACGTGGGCATGACGTGGGTGATTCGAACGTGACGTGGGCGTGACGTGGGGGCATCGAACGTGACGTGGGCGTGACGTGGGTGATTCGAAAGTGACGTGGACGTCACGTGGGTGATTCGAAGGTGACGTGGGTGTGACGTGGGGGC